>NC_088203.1:103682336-103993408 GCF_037126465.1 Ornithodoros turicata | reverse complement strand
GTCAATCATGATCATGGTTGGCTCGCGACGTAAAGCCACGAATTATTTATCAGCTCAACCTGCCTAAGCGTAAGCAATACATGTCATCTAAACATATCAGCTAAATTTCAGCACACAGCAGGCAACCAATGGTGAGGCACCAATAAAACATTACTATTATTATTATTATTATTAAAACTAATTCACAGACGAATCACCGTGGCGTCAATCATGATCACGGTTGGCTCGCGACGTAAAGCCATGAATTATTTATCACCTAAACCTACCTAAACATCAGCTGAACATATCAGCGAACATAGCCAAACATATCAGCTAAATTTCAGCACACATTAAAGAGCCCCACGTGAGCAAAACTAATCCACAGACCGATAACCATGGCGTCAATCATGATCATGGTTGGCACGCGACGTAAAGCCACGAATTATTTATCAGCTAAACCTACCTAAACATCAGCTAAACATGCCATCTAAACATATCAGCTAACATAGCCAAACATATCAGCTAAATTTCAGCACACATTAAAGAGCCCCAGGTGAGCAAAACTAATCCACAGACCGATAACCATGGCGTCAATCATGATCATGGTTGGCTCGCGACGTAAAGCCACGAATTATTTATCAGCTAAACCTGCCTAAGCATAAGCAATACATGTCATCTAAACATATCAGCTAAACATATCAGCTAAATTTCAGCACACAGCAGGCAACCAACGGTGAGGCACCAATAAAACATTATTATTATTATTATTATTAAAACTAATTCACAGACGAATCACCGTGGCGTCAGTCATGATCATGGTTGCCTCGCGACGTAAAGCCACGCATTATTTATCAGCTAAACATGCCATCTAAACATATCAGCTAACATAGCCAAACATATCAGCTAAATTTCAGGACACGTTAAAGAGCCCCAGGTGAGCAAAACTAATCCACAGACCGATAACCATGGCGTCAATCATGATCATGGTTGGCTCGCGACGTAAAACCACGAATTATTTATCAGCTAAACCTACCTAAACATCAGCTAAACATGCCATCTAAACATATCAGCTAACATAGCCAAACATATCAGCTAAATTTCAGGACACATTAAAGAGCCCCAGGTGAGCAAAACTAATCTACAGACCGATAACCACGGCGTCAATCATGATCATAGTTGGCTCGCGACGTAAAGCCACGAATTATTTATCAGCTAAACCTACCTAAACATCAGCTAAACATGCCATCTAAACATATCAGCTAACATAGCCAAACATATCAGCTAACATAGCCAAACATATCAGCTAAATTTCAGCACACATTAAAGAGCCCCAGGTGAGCAAAACTAATCCACAGACCGATAACCATGGCGTCAATCATGATCATGGTTGGCTCGCGACGTAAAACCACGAATTATTTATCAGCTAAACCTGCCTAAGCGTAAGCAATACATGTCATCTAAACATATCAGCTAAACATATCAGCTAAATTTCAGCACACAGCAGGCAACTAATGGTGAGGCACCAATAAAACATTATTATTATTATTATTAAAACTAATTCACAGACGAATCACCGTGGCGTCAGTCATGATCATGGTTGTCTCGCGACGTAAAGCCACGCATTATTTATCAGCTAAACATGCCATCTAAACATATCAGCTAACATAGACAAACATATCAGCTAAATTTAACGACACATTAAAGAGCCCCAGGTGAGGAAAACTAATCCACAGACCGATAACTATGGCGTCAATCATCATCATGGTTGGCTCGCGACGTAAAGCCACGAATTATTTATCAGCTAAACCTGCCTAAACATCAGCTAAACATGCCATCTAAACATATCAGCTAACATAGCCAAACATATCAGCTAAATTTCAGGACACGTTAAAGAGCCCCAGGTGAGCAAAACTAATCCACAGACCGATAACCATGGCGTCAATCATGATCATGGTTGGCTCGCGACGTAAAGCCACGAATTATTTATCAGCTAAACCTACCTAAACATCAGCTAAACATGCCATCTAAACATATCAGCTAACATAGCCAAACATATCAGCTAAATTTCAGCACACATTAAAGAGCCCCAGGTGAGCAAAACTAATCCACAGACCGATAACCATGGCGTCAATCATGATCATGGTTGGCTCGCGACGTAAAGCCACGAATTATTTATCAGCTCAACCTGCCTAAGCGTAAGCAATACATGTCATCTAAACATATCAGCTAAACATATCAGCTAAATTTCAGCACACAGCAGGCAACCAATGGTGAGGCACCAATAAAACATTACTATTATTATTATTATTATTAAAACTAATTCACAGACGAATCACCGTGGCGTCAATCATGATCACGGTTGGCTCGCGACGTAAAGCCATGAATTATTTATCACCTAAACCTACCTAAACATCAGCTGAACATATCAGCGAACATAGCCAAACATATCAGCTAAATTTCAGCACACATTAAAGAGCCCCACGTGAGCAAAACTAATCCACAGACCGATAACCATGGCGTCAATCATGATCATGGTTGGCACGCGACGTAAAGCCACGAATTATTTATCAGCTAAACCTACCTAAACATCAGCTAAACATGCCATCTAAACATATCAGCTAACATAGCCAAACATATCAGCTAAATTTCAGCACACATTAAAGAGCCCCAGGTGAGCAAAACTAATCCACAGACCGATAACCATGGCGTCAATCATGATCATGGTTGGCTCGCGACGTAAAGCCACGAATTATTTATCAGCTAAACCTGCCTAAGCGTAAGCAATACATGTCATCTAAACATATCAGCTAAATTTCAGCACACAGCAGGCAACCAATGGTGAGGCACCAATAAAACATTATTATTATTATTATTATTATTATTATTAAAACTAATTCACAGACAAATCACCGTGGCGTCAATCATCATCATGGTTGGCTCGCGACGTAAAACCATGAATTATTTATCACCTAAACCTACCTAAACATCAGCTGAACATATCAGCTAAATTTCAGCACACATTAAAGAGCCCCACGTGAGGAAAACTAATCCACAGACCGATAACCATGGCGTCAATCATGATCATGGTTGGCTCGCGACGTAAAGCCACGAATTATTTATCAGCTAAACTGCCTAAACATCAGCTAAACATGCCATCTAAACATATCAGCTAACATAGCCAAACATATCAGCTAAATTTCAGGCACACATTAAAGAGCCCCCAAATGAGCAAAACTAATCCACAGACATATAACCATGGCGTCAATCATTATCATGGTTGGCTCGCGACGTAAAGCCACGAATTATTTATCAGCTAAACCTGCCTAAACATCAGCTAAACTTGCCATCAAAACATATCAGCTAACATAGCCAAACATATCAGTTAAATTTCGGCACACATTAAAGAGCCCCACGTGAGCAAAACTAATCCACAGACCGATAACCATGGCGTCAATCATGATCATGGTTGGCTCGCGACGTAAAGCCACGAATTATTTATCAGCTAAACCTGCCTAAACATCAGCTAAACATGCCATCTAAACATATCAGCTAACATAGCCAAACATATCAGCTAAATTTCAGCACACATTAAAGAGCCCCAAATGAGCAAAACTAATCCACAGACATATAACCATGGCGTCAATCATGATCATGGTTGGCTCGCGACGTAAAGCCACGAATTATTTATCAGCTAAACCTGCCTAAACATCAGCTAAACATGCCATCTAAACATATCAGCTAACATAGCCAAACATATCAGCTAAATTTCAGGACACGTTAAAGAGCCCCAGGTGAGCAAAACTAATCCACAGACCGATAACCATGGCGTCAATCATGATCATGGTTGGCTCGCGACGTAAATCCACGAATTATTTATCAGCTAAACCTACCTAAACATCAGCTAAACATGCCATCTAAACATATCAGCTAACATAGCCAAACATATCAGCTAAATTTCAGCACACATTAAAGAGCCCCAGGTGAGCAAAACTAATCCACAGACCGATAACCATGGCGTCAATCATGATCATGGTTGTCTCGCGACGTAAAGCCACGAATTATTTATCAGCTCAACCTGCCTAAGCGTAAGCAATACATGTCATCTAAACATATCAGCTAAACATATCAGCTAAATTTCAGCACACAGCAGGCAACCAATGGTGAGGCACCAATAAAACATTACTATTATTATTATTATTATTAAAACTAATTCACAGACTAATCACCGTGGCGTCAATCATGATCACGGTTGGCTCGCGACGTAAAGCCATGAATTATTTATCACCTAAACCTACCTAAACATCAGCTGAACATATCAGCGAACATAGCCAAACATATCAGCTAAATTTCAGCACACATTAAAGAGCCCCACGTGAGCAAAACTAATCCACAGACCGATAACCATGGCGTCAATCATGATCATGGTTGGCTCGCGACGTAAAGCCACGAATTATTTATCAGCCAAACCTACCTAAACATCAGCTAAACTTGCCATCTAAACATATCAGCTAACATAGCCAAACATATCAGTTAAATTTCGGCACACATTAAAGAGCCCCACGTGAGCAAAACTAATCCACAGACCGATAACCATGGCGTCAATCATGATCATGGTTGGCTCGCGACGTAAAGCCACGAATTATTTATCAGCTAAACCTGCCTAAACATCAGCTAAACATGCCATCTAAACATCAGCTAACATAGCCAAACATATCAGCTAAATTTCAGCACACATTAAAGAGCCCCAGGTGAGCAAAACTAATCCACAGACCGATAACCATGGCGTCAATCATGATCATGGTTGGCTCGCGACGTAAAGCCACGAATTATTTATCAGCTAAACCTGCCTAAGCATAAGCAATGCATGTCATCTAAACATATCAGCTAAACATATCAGCTAAATTTCAGCACACAGCAGGCAACCAACGGTGAGGCACCAATAAAACATTATTATTATTATTATTATTAAAACTAATTCACAGACGAATCACCGTGGCGTCAGTCATGATCATGGTTGTCTCGCGACGTAAAGCCACGCATTATTTATCAGCTAAACATGCCATCTAAACATATCAGCTAACATAGCCAAACATATCAGCTAAATTTCAGGACACGTTAAAGAGCCCCAGGTGAGCAAAACTAATCCACAGACCGATAACCATGGCGTCAATCATGATCATGGTTGGCTCGCGACGTAAAGCCACGAATTATTTATCAGCTAAACCTACCTAAACATCAGCTAAACATGCCATCTAAACATATCAGCTAACATAGCCAAACATATCAGCTAAATTTCAGCACACATTAAAGAGCCCCAGGTGAGCAAAACTAATCCACAGACCGATAACCATGGCGTCAATCATGATCATGGTTGGCTCGCGACGTAAAGCCACGAATTATTTATCAGCTCAACCTGCCTAAGCGTAAGCAATACATGTCATCTAAACATATCAGCTAAACATATCAGCTAAATTTCAGCACACAGCAGGCAACCAATGGTGAGGCACCAATAAAACATTACTATTATTATTATTATTATTAAAACTAATTCACAGACGAATCACCGTGGCGTCAATCATGATCACGGTTGGCTCGCGACGTAAAGCCATGAATTATTTATCACCTAAACCTACCTAAACATCAGCTGAACATATCAGCGAACATAGCCAAACATATCAGCTAAATTTCAGCACACATTAAAGAGCCCCACGTGAGCAAAACTAATCCACAGACCGATAACCATGGCGTCAATCATGATCATGGTTGGCACGCGACGTAAAGCCACGAATTATTTATCAGCTAAACCTACCTAAACATCAGCTAAACATGCCATCTAAACATATCAGCTAACATAGCCAAACATATCAGCTAAATTTCAGCACACATTAAAGAGCCCCAGGTGAGCAAAACTAATCCACAGACCGATAACCATGGCGTCAATCATGATCATGGTTGGCTCGCGACGTAAAGCCACGAATTATTTATCAGCTAAACCTGCCTAAGCGTAAGCAATACATGTCATCTAAACATATCAGCTAAATTTCAGCACACAGCAGGCAACCAATGGTGAGGCACCAATAAAACATTATTATTATTATTATTATTATTATTAAAACTAATTCACAGACAAATCACCGTGGCGTCAATCATCATCATGGTTGGCTCGCGACGTAAAACCATGAATTATTTATCACCTAAACCTACCTAAACATCAGCTGAACATATCAGCTAACATAGCCAAACATATCAGCTAAATTTCAGCACACATTAAAGAGCCCCACGTGAGGAAAACTAATCCACAGACCGATAACCATGGCGTCAATCATGATCATGGTTGGCTCGCGACGTAAAGCCACGAATTATTTATCAGCTAAACCTGCCTAAACATCAGCTAAACATGCCATCTAAACATATCAGCTAACATAGCCAAACATATCAGCTAAATTTCAGCACACATTAAAGAGCCCCAAATGAGCAAAACTAATCCACAGACATATAACCATGGCGTCAATCATGATCATGGTTGGCTCGCGACGTAAAGCCACGAATTATTTATCAGCTAAACCTGCCTAAACATCAGCTAAACTTGCCATCTAAACATATCAGCTAACATAGCCAAACATATCAGTTAAATTTCGGCACACATTAAAGAGCCCCACGTGAGCAAAACTAATCCACAGACCGATAACCATGGCGTCAATCATGATCATGGTTGGCTCGCGACGTAAAGCCACGAATTATTTATCAGCTAAACCTGCCTAAACATCAGCTAAACATGCCATCTAAACATATCAGCTAACATAGCCAAACATATCAGCTAAATTTCAGCACACATTAAAGAGCCCCAAATGAGCAAAACTAATCCACAGACATATAACCATGGCGTCAATCATGATCATGGTTGGCTCGCGACGTAAAGCCACGAATTATTTATCAGCTAAACCTGCCTAAACATCAGCTAAACATGCCATCTAAACATATCAGCTAACATAGCCAAACATATCAGCTAAATTTCAGGACACGTTAAAGAGCCCCAGGTGAGCAAAACTAATCCACAGACCGATAACCATGGCGTCAATCATGATCATGGTTGGCTCGCGACGTAAATCCACGAATTATTTATCAGCTAAACCTACCTAAACATCAGCTAAACATGCCATCTAAACATATCAGCTAACATAGCCAAACATATCAGCTAAATTTCAGCACACATTAAAGAGCCCCAGGTGAGCAAAACTAATCCACAGACCGATAACCATGGCGTCAATCATGATCATGGTTGTCTCGCGACGTAAAGCCACGAATTATTTATCAGCTCAACCTGCCTAAGCGTAAGCAATACATGTCATCTAAACATATCAGCTAAACATATCAGCTAAATTTCAGCACACAGCAGGCAACCAATGGTGAGGCACCAATAAAACATTACTATTATTATTATTATTATTAAAACTAATTCACAGACTAATCACCGTGGCGTCAATCATGATCACGGTTGGCTCGCGACGTAAAGCCATGAATTATTTATCACCTAAACCTACCTAAACATCAGCTGAACATATCAGCGAACATAGCCAAACATATCAGCTAAATTTCAGCACACATTAAAGAGCCCCACGTGAGCAAAACTAATCCACAGACCGATAACCATGGCGTCAATCATGATCATGGTTGGCTCGCGACGTAAAGCCACGAATTATTTATCAGCCAAACCTACCTAAACATCAGCTAAACTTGCCATCTAAACATATCAGCTAACATAGCCAAACATATCAGTTAAATTTCGGCACACATTAAAGAGCCCCACGTGAGCAAAACTAATCCACAGACCGATAACCATGGCGTCAATCATGATCATGGTTGGCTCGCGACGTAAAGCCACGAATTATTTATCAGCTAAACCTGCCTAAACATCAGCTAAACATGCCATCTAAACATCAGCTAACATAGCCAAACATATCAGCTAAATTTCAGCACACATTAAAGAGCCCCAGGTGAGCAAAACTAATCCACAGACCGATAACCATGGCGTCAATCATGATCATGGTTGGCTCGCGACGTAAAGCCACGAATTATTTATCAGCTAAACCTGCCTAAGCATAAGCAATGCATGTCATCTAAACATATCAGCTAAACATATCAGCTAAATTTCAGCACACAGCAGGCAACCAACGGTGAGGCACCAATAAAACATTATTATTATTATTATTATTAAAACTAATTCACAGACGAATCACCGTGGCGTCAGTCATGATCATGGTTGTCTCGCGACGTAAAGCCACGCATTATTTATCAGCTAAACATGCCATCTAAACATATCAGCTAACATAGCCAAACATATCAGCTAAATTTCAGGACACGTTAAAGAGCCCCAGGTGAGCAAAACTAATCCACAGACCGATAACCATGGCGTCAATCATTATCATGGTTGGCTCGCGACGTAAAGCCACGAATTATTTATCAGCTAAACCTACCTAAACATCAGCTAAACATGCCATCTAAACATATCAGCTAACATAGCCAAACATATCAGCTAAATTTCAGGACACATTAAAGAGCCCCAGGTGAGCAAAACTAATCTACAGACCGATAACCACGGCGTCAATCATGATCATGGTTGGCTCGCGACGTAAAGCCACGAATTATTTATCAGCTAAACCTACCTAAACATCAGCTAAACATGCCATCTAAACATATCAGCTAACATAGCCAAACATATCAGCTAACATAGCCAAACATATCAGCTAAATTTCAGCACACATTAAAGAGCCCCAGGTGAGCAAAACTAATCCACAGACCGATAACCATGGCGTCAATCATGATCATGGTTGGCTCGCGACGTAAAACCACGAATTATTTATCAGCTAAACCTGCCTAAGCGTAAGCAATACATGTCATCTAAACATATCAGCTAAACATATCAGCTAAATTTCAGCACACACCAGGCAACTAATGGTGAGGCACCAATAAAACATTATTATTATTATTATTAAAACTAATTCACAGACGAATCACCGTGGCGTCAGTCATGATCATGGTTGTCTCGCGACGTAAAGCCACGCATTATTTATCAGCTAAACATGCCATCTAAACATATCAGCTAAATTTAACGACACATTAAAGAGCCCCAGGTGAGGAAAACTAATCCACAGACCGATAACTATGGCGTCAATCATCATCATGGTTGGCTCGCGACGTAAAGCCACGAATTATTTATCAGCTAAACCTGCCTAAGCATCAGCTAAACATGCCATCTAAACATATCAGCTAACGTAGCCAAACATATCAGCTAAATTTCAGGACACATTAAAGAGCCCCAAATGAGCAAAACTAATCCACAGACATATAACCATGGCGTCAATCATGATCATGGTTGGCTCGCGACGTAAAGCCACGAATTATTTATCAGTTAAACCTACCTAAACATCAGCTAAACATGCCATCTAAACATATCAGCTAACATAGCCAAACATATCCGCTAAATTTCAGCACACATTAAAGAGCCCCACGTGAACAAAACTAATCCACAGACCGATAACCATGGCGTCAATCATGATCATGGTTGGCTCGCGACTTAAAGCCACGAATTATTTATCAGCTAAACCTACCTAAACATCAGCTAAACATGCCATCTAAACATATCAGCTAACATAGCCAAACATATCAGCTAAATTTCAGGACACATTAAAGAGCCCCAGGTGAGCAAAACTAATCCACAGAGCGATAACCATGGCGTCAATCATGATCATGGTTGGCTCGCGACGTAAAGCCACGAATTATTTATCAGCTAAACCTACCTAAACATCATCTAAACATATCAGCTAACATAGCCAAACATATCAGCTAAATTTCAGGACACATTAAAGAGCCCCAGGTGAGCAAAACTAATCCACAGACCGATAACCATGGCGTCAATCATGATCATGGTTGGCTCGCGACGTAAAGCCACGAATTATTTATCAGCTAAACCTACCTAAACATCAGCTAAACATGCCATCTAAACATATCAGCTAACATAGCCAAACATATCAGCTAAATTTCAGCACACATTAAAGAGCCCCAGGTGAGCAAAACTAATCCACAGACCGATAACCATGGCGTCAATCATGATCATGGTTGGCTCGCGACGTAAAACCACGAATTATTTATCAGCTAAACCTGCCTAAGCGTAAGCAATACATGTCATCTAAACATATCAGCTAAACATATCAGCTAAATTTCAGCACACAGCAGGCAACTAATGGTGAGGCACCAATAAAACATTATTATTATTATTATTAAAACTAATTCACAGACGAATCACCGTGGCGTCAGTCATGATCATGGTTGTCTCGCGACGTAAAGCCACGCATTATTTATCAGCTAAACATGCCATCTAAACATATCAGCTAACATAGACAAACATATCAGCTAAATTTAACGACACATTAAAGAGCCCCAGGTGAGGAAAACTAATCCACAGACCGATAACTATGGCGTCAATCATCATCATGGTTGGCTCGCGACGTAAAGCCACGAATTATTTATCAGCTAAACCTGCCTAAACATCAGCTAAACATGCCATCTAAACATATCAGCTAACGTAGCCAAACATATCAGCTAAATTTCAGGACACATTAAAGAGCCCCAAATGAGCAAAACTAATCCACAGACATATAACCATGGCGTCAATCATGATCATGGTTGGCTCGCGACGTAAAGCCACGAATTATTTATCAGTTAAACCTACCTAAACATCAGCTAAACATGCCATCTAAACATATCAGCTAACATAGCCAAACATATCCGCTAAATTTCAGCACACATTAAAGAACCCCACGTGAACAAAACTAATCCACAGACCGATAACCATGGAGTCAATCATGATCATGGTTGGCTCGCGACTTAAAGCCACGAATTATTTATCAGCTAAACCTACCTAAACATCAGCTAAACATGCCATCTAAACATATCAGCTAACATAGCCAAACATATCAGCTAAATTTCAGGACACATTAAAGAGTCCCAGGTGAGCAAAACTAATCCACAGAGCGATAACCATGGCGTCAATCATGATCATGGTTGGCTCGCGACGTAAAGCCACGAATTATTTATCAGCTAAACCTACCTAAACATCAGCTAAACATGCCATCTAAACATATCAGCTAACATAGCCAAACATATCAGCTAAATTTCAGCACACATTAAAGAGCCCCACGTGAGCAAAACTAATCCACAGACCGATAACCATGGCGTCAATCATGATCATGGTTGGCTCGCGACGTAAAGCCACGAATTATTTATCAGCTAAACATGCCTAAGCGTAAGCAATACATGTCATCTAAACATATCAGCTAAATTTCAGGACACATTAAAGAGTCCCAGGTGAGCAAAACTAATCCACAGAGCGATAACCATGGCGTCAATCATGATCATGGTTGGCTCGCGACGTAAAGCCACGAATTATTTATCAGCTAAACCTACCTAAACATCAGCTAAACATGCCATCTAAACATATCAGCTAACATAGCCAAACATATCAGCTAAATTTCAGCACACATTAAAGAGCCCCATGTGAGCAAAACTAATCCACAGACCGATAACCATGGCGTCAATCATGATCATGGTTGGCTCGCGATGTAAAGCCACGAATTATTTATCAGCTAAACCTGCCTAAGCGTAAGCAATACATGTCATCTAAACATATCAGCTAAATTTCAGCACACAGCAGGCAACCAATGGTGAGGCACCAATAAAACATTATTATTATTATTATTATTATTATTATTATTATTATTATTATTAAAACTAATTCACAGACAAATCACCGTGGCGTCAATCATGATCATGGTTGGCTCGCGACGTAAAGCCATGAATTATTTATCACCTAAACCTACCTAAACATCAGCTGAACATATCAGCTAACATAGCCAAACATATCAGCTAAATTTCAGCACACATTAAAGAGCCCCACGTGAGCAAAACTAATCCACAGACCGATAACCATGGCGTCAATCATGATCATGGTTGGCTCGCGACGTAAAGCCACGAATTATTTATCAGCCAAACCTACCTAAACATCAGCTACACTTGCCATCTAAACATATCAGCTAACATAGCCAAACATATCAGATAAATTTCGGCACACATTAAAGAGCCCCACGTGAGCAAAACTAATCCACAGACCGATAACCATGGCGTCAATCATGATCATGGTTGGCTCGCGACGTAAAGCCACGAATTATTTATCAGCTAAACCTGCCTAAACATCAGCTAAACATGCCATCTAAACATATCAGCTAACATAGCCAAACATATCAGCTAAATTTCAGCACACATTAAAGAGCCCCAAATGAGCAAAACTAATCCACAGACATATAACCATGGCGTCAATCATGATCATGGTTGGCTCGCGACGTAAAGCCACGAATTATTTATCAGCTAAACCTACCTAAACATCAGCTAAACATGCCATCTAAACATATCAGCTAACATAGCCAAACATATCAGCTAAATTTCAGGACACATTAAAGAGCCCCAAATGAGCAAAACTAATCCACAGAGCGATAACCATGGCGTCAATCATGATCATGGTTGGCTCGCGACGTAAAGCCACGAATTATTTATCAGCTAAACCTACCTAAACATCAGCTAAACATGCCATCTAAACATATCAGCTAACATAGCCAAACATATCAGCTAAATTTCAGGACACATTAAAGAGCCCCAGGTGAGCAAAACTAATCCACAGAGCGATAACCATGGCGTCAATCATGATCATGGTTGGCTCGCGACGTAAAGCCACGAATTATTTATCAGCTAAACCTACCTAAACATCAGCTAAACATGCCATCTATACATATCAGCTAACATAGCCAAACATATCAGCTAAATTTCAGGACACATTAAAGAGCCTCAGGTGAGCAAAACTAATCCACAGACCGATAACCATGGCGTCAATCATGATCATGGTTGGCTCGCGACGTAAAGCCACGAATTATTTATCAGCTAAACCTGCCTAAACATCAGCTAAACATGCCATCTAAACATATCAGCTAACATAGCCAAACATATCAGCTAAATTTCAGGACACATTAAAGAGCCCCAGGTGAGCAAAACTAATCCACAGACCGATAACCATGGCGTCAATCATGATCATGGTTGGCTCGCGACGTAAAGCCACGAATTATTTATCAGCTAAACCTGCCTAAGCATAAGCAATACATGTCATCTAAACATATCAGCTAAACATATCAGCTAAATTTCAGCACACAGCAGGCAACCAACGGTGAGGCACCAATAAAACATTATTATTATTATTATTATTATTATTATTAAAACTAATTCACAGACGAATCACCGTGGCGTCAGTCATGATCATGGTTGTCTCGCGACGTAAAGCCACGCATTATTTATCAGCTAAACATGCCATCTAAACATATCAGCTAACATAGCCAAACATATCAGCTAAATTTCAGGACATGTTAAAGAGCCCCAGGTGAGCAAAACTAATCCACAGACCGATAACCATGGCGTCAATCATGATCATGGTTGGCTCGCGACGTAAAGCCACGAATTATTTATCAGCTAAACCTACCTAAACATCAGCTAAACATGCCATCTAAACATATCAGCTAACATAGCCAAACATATCAGCTAAATTTCAGGACACATTAAAGAGCCCCAGGTGAGCAAAACTAATCCACAGACCGATAACCATGGCGTCAATCATGATCATGGTTGGCTCGCGACGTAAAGCCACGAATTATTTATCAGCTAAACCTACCTAAACATCAGCTAAACATGCCATCTAAACATACCAGCTAACATAGCCAAACATATCAGCTAAATTTCAGCACACATTAAAGAGCCCCAGGTGAGCAAAACTAATCCACAGACCGATAACCATGGCGTCAATCATGATCATGGTTGGCTCGCGACGTAAAGCCACGAATTATTTATCAGCTAAACCTGCCTAAGCGTAAGCAATACATGTCATCTAAACATATCAGCTAAACATATCAGCTAAATTTCAGCACACAGCAGGCAACTAATGGTGAGGCACCAATAAAACATTATTATTATTATTATTAAAACTAATTCACAGACGAATCACCGTGGCGTCAGTCATGATCATGGTTGTCTCGCGACGTAAAGCCACGCATTATTTATCAGCTAAACATGCCATCTAAACATATCAGCTAACATAGCCAAACATATCAGCTAAATTTAACGACACATTAAAGAGCCCCAGGTGAGGAAAACTAATCCACAGACCGATAACCATGGCGTCAATCATCATCATGGTTGGCTCGCGACGTAAAGCCACGAATTATTTATCAGCTAAACCTGCCTAAACATCAGCTAAACATGCCATCTAAACATATCAGCTAACGTAGCCAAACATATCAGCTAAATTTCAGGACACATTAAAGAGCCCCAAATGAGCAAAACTAATCCACAGACATATAACCATGGCGTCAATCATGATCATGGTTGGCTCGCGACGTAAAGCCACGAATTATTTATCAGTTAAACCTACCTAAACATCAGCTAAACATGCCATCTAAACATATCAGCTAACATAGCCAAACATATCCGCTAAATTTCAGCACACATTAAAGAACCCCACGTGAACAAAACTAATCCACAGACCGATAACCATGGCGTCAATCATGATCATGGTTGGCTCGCGACGTAAAACCACGAATTATTTATCAGCTAAACCTACCTAAACATCAGCTAAACATGCCATCTAAACATATCAGCTAACATAGCCAAACATATCAGCTAAATTTCAGGACACATTAAAGAGCCCCAGGTGAGCAAAACTAATCCACAGAGCGATAATCATGGCGTCAATCATGATCATGGTTGGCTCGCGACGTAAAGCCACGAATTATTTATCAGCTAAACCTACCTAAACATCAGCTAAACATGCCATCTAAACATATCAGCTAACATAGCCAAACATATCAGCTAAATTTCAGGACACATTAAAGAGCCCCAGGTGAGCAAAACTAATCCACAGAGCGATAACCATGGCGTCAATCATGATCATGGCTGGCTCGCGACTTGAAGCCACGAATTATTTATCAGCTAAACCTACCTAAACATTAGCTAAACATGCCATCTAAACATATCAGCTAACATAGCCAAACATATCAGCTAAATTTCAGCACACATTAAAGAGCCCCAGGTGAGCAAAACTAATCCACAGACCGATAACCATGGCGTCAATCATGATCATGGTTGGCTCGCGACGTAAATCCACGAATTATTTATCAGCTAAACCTGCCTAAGCGTAAGCAAGATATGTCATCTAAACATATCAGCTAAACATACCAAAAGATATCAGCTAAACATATCAGCTAAATTTCGGCACACAACAGGCAACCAACGGTGAGGCACCAATAAAACATTATTATTATTATTAAAACTAATTTACAGACGAATCACCGTGGCGTCAATCATGAACATGGTTGTCTCGCGACGTAAAGCCACGAATTATTTATCAGCTAAACATGCCATCTAAACATATCAGCTAACATAGCCAAACATATCACCTAAATTTCAGGACACATTAAAGAGCCCCAGGTGAGCAAAACTAATACACAGACCGATAACCATTGCGTCAATCATGATCATGGTGGCCTCGCGACGTAAAGCCACGAATTATTTATCAGCTAAACCTGCCTAAGCGTAAGCAAAATGTCATCTAAACATATCAGCTAAACATACCAAAAGATATCAGCTAAACATATCAGCTAAATTTCAGCACACAGCAGGCAACTAACGGTGAGGCACCAATAAAACATTATTAAAACTAATTCACAGACGAATCACCGTGACGTCAGTCATGATCATGGTTGTCTCGTGACGTAAAGCCACAAATTATTTATCAGCTAAACCTACCTAAACATCAGCTAAACATGCCATCCAAACAGATCAGCTAACATAGCCAAACGTATCAGCCAAATTTCAGCACACATTAAAGACCCCCAGGTGAGCAAAACTCCACAGACATATAACCATGGCGTCAATCATGATCATGGTTGGCTCGCGACGTAAAGCCACGAATTATTTATCAGCTAAACCTACCTAAACATCAGCTAAACATGCCATCTAAACATATCAGCTAACATAGCCAAACATATCAGCTAAATTTCACCACACATTAAAGAGCCCCAAATGAGCAAAACTAATCCACAGAGCGATAACCATGGCGTCAATTATGATCATGGTTGGCTCGCGACGTAAAGCCACGAATTATTTATCAGCTAAACCTACCTAAACATCAGCTAAACATGCCATCCAAACAGATCAGCTAACATAGCCAAACATATCAGCTAAATTTCAGGACACATTAAAGAGCCCCAGGTGAGCAAAATTAATCCACAGACCGATAACCCTGGCGTCAATCATGATCATGGTTGTCTCACGACGTAAAGCCACAAATTATTTATCAGCTAAACCTGCCTAAACATCAGCTAAACATGCCATCTAAACATATCAGCTAACATAGCCAAACATATCAGCTAAATTTCAGGACACATTAAAGAGCCCCAGGTGAGCAAAACTAATCCACAGAGCGATAACCGTGGCGTCAGTCATGATCATGGTTGTGCTCGCGCGACGTAAAGCCACGAATTATTTATCAGCTAAACATGCCATCTAAACATATCAGCTAACATAGCCAAACATATCAGCTAAATTTAAGGACACATTAAAGAGCCCCAGGTGAGCAAAACTAATCCACAGACCGATAACTATGGCGACAATCATGATCATGGTTGGCTCGCGACGTAAAGCCATGAATTATTTATCAGCTAAACCTACCTAAACATCAGCTAAACATGCCATCTAAACATATCAGCTAACATAGCCAAACATATCAGCTAAATTTCAGCACACATTAAAGAGCCCCAGGTGAGCAAAACTATTCCACAGACCGATAACCATGGCGACAATCATGATCATGGTTGGCTCGCGACGTAAAGCCACGAATTATTTATCAGCTAAACCTGCCTAAGCGTAAGCAATACATGTCATCTAAACATATCAGCTAAACATATCAGCTAAATTTCAGCACACAGCAGGCAACCAACGGTGAGGCACCAATAAAACATTATTATTATTATTATTAAAACTAATTCACAGACGAATCACCGTGGCGTCAGTCATGATCATGGTTGTCTCGCGACGTAAAGCCACGAATTATTTATCAGCTAAACATGCCATCTAAACATATCAGCTAACATAGCCAAACATATCAGCTAAATTTAAGGACACATTAAAGAGCCCCAGGTGAGCAAAACTAATCCACACCCCGATAACCATGGCGTCAATCATGATCATGGTTGGCTCGCGACGTAAAGCCACGAATTATTTATCAGCTAAACCTACCTAAACATCAGCTAAACATGCCATCTAAACATATCAGCTAACATAGCCAAACATATCAGCTAAATTTCACCACACATTAAAGAGCCCCAAATGAGCAAAACTAATCCACAGACATATAACCATGGCGTCAATCATGATCATGGTTGGCTCGCGACGTAAAGCCACGAATTATTTATCAGCTAAACCTGCCTAAACATCAGCTAAACATGCCATCTAAACATATCAGCTAACATAGCCAAACATATCAGCTAAATTTCACCACACATTAAAGAGCCCCAAATGAGCAAAACTAATCCACAGAGCGATAACCATGGCGTCAATTATGATCATGGTTGGCTCGCGACGTAAAGCCACGAATTATTTATCAGCTAAACCTACCTAAACATCAGCTAAACATGCCATCTAAACATATCAGCTAACATAGCCAAACATATCAGCTAAATTTCAGCACACATTAAAGAGCCCCACGTGAGCAAAACTAATCCACAGACCGATAACCATGGCGTCAATCATGATCATGGTTGGCTCGCGACGTAAAGCCACGAATTATTTATCAGCTAAACCTGCCTAAACATCAGCTAAACATGCCATCTAAACATATCAGCTAACATAGCCAAACATATCAGCTAAATTTCAGGACACATTAAAGAGCCCCAAATGAGCAAAACTAATCCACAGAGCGATAACCATGGCGTCAATCATGATCATGGTTGGCTCGCGACGTAAAGCCACGAATTATTTATCAGCTAAACCTATATAAACATGCCATCTAAACATATCAGCTAACATAGCCAAACATATCAGCTAAATTTCAGGACACATTAAAGAGCCCAAGGTGAGCAAAACTAATCCACAGACCGATAACCCTGGCGTCAATCATGATCATGGTTGTCTCGCGACGTAAAGCCACGAATTATTTATCAGCTAAACCTGCCTAAACATCAGCTAAACATGCCATCTAAACATATCAGCTAACATAGCCAAACATATCAGCTAAATTTCACCACACATTAAAGAGCCCCAAATGAGCAAAACTAATCCACACACATATAACCATGGCGTCAATCATGATCATGGTTGGCTCGCGACGTAAAGCCACGAATTATTTATCAGCTAAACCTGCCTAAACATCAGCTAAACATGCCATCTAAACATATCAGCTAACATAGCCAAACATATCAGCTAAATTTCGCCACACATTAAAGAGCCCCAGGTGAGCAAAACTAATCCACAGACCGATAACCATGGCGTCAATCATGATCATGGTTGGCTCGCGACGTAAATCCACGAATTATTTATCAGCTAAACCTGCCTAAGCGTAAGCAAAATGTGTCATCTAAACATATCAGCTAAACATACCAAAAGATATCAGCTAAACATATGAGCTAAATTTCAGCACACAGCAGGCAACTAACGGTGAGGCACCAATAAAACATTATTAAAACTAATTCACAGACGAATCACCGTGACGTCAGTCATGATCATGGTTGGCTCGCGACGTAAAGCCACGAATTATTTATCAGCTAAACCTACCTAAACATCAGCTAAACATGCCATCTAAACATATCAGCTAACATAGCCAAACATATCAGCTAAATTTCAGGACACATTAAAGAGCCCCAGGTGAGCAAAACTAATCCACAGACCGATAACCCTGGCGTCAATCATGATCATGGTTGTCTCACGACGTAAAGCCACAAATTATTGATCAGCTAAACCTGCCTAAACATCAGCTAAACATGCCATCTAAACATATCAGCTAACATAGCCAAACATATCAGCTAAATTTCAGGACACATTAAAGAGCCCCAGGTGAGCAAAACTAATTCACAGAGCGATAACCGTGGCGTCAGTCATGATCATGGTTGTCTCGCGACGTAAAGCCACGAATTATTTATCAGCTAAACATGCCATCTAAACAGATCAGCTAACATAGCCAAACGTATCAGCCAAATTTCAGCACACATTAAAGACCCCCAGGTGAGCAAACCTCCACAGACATATAACCATGGCGTCAATCATGATCATGGTTGGCTCGCGACGTAAAGCCACGAATTATTTATCAGCTAAACCTACCTAAACATCAGCTAAACATGCCATCTAAACATATCAGCTAACATAGCCAAACATATCAGCTAAATTTCAGGACACATTAAAGAGCCCCAGGTGAGCAAAACTAATCCACAGACCGATAACCCTGGCGTCAATCATGATCATGGTTGTCTCACGACGTAAAGCCACAAATTATTTATCAGCTAAACCTGCCTAAACATCAGCTAAACATGCCATCTAAACATATCAGCTAACATAGCCAAACATATCAGCTAAATTCCAGGACACATTAAAGAGGCCCAGGTGAGCAAAACTAATCCACAGACCGATAACCATGGCGTCAATCATGATCATGGTTGTCTCGCGACGTAAAGCCACAAATTATTTATCAGCTAAACCTACCTAAACATTAGCTAAACATGCCATCTAAACATATCAGCTGACATAGCCAAACATATCAGCTAAATTTCAGCACACATTAAAGAGCTAAACCTGCCTAAACATCAGCTAAACATGCCATCTAAACATATCACCTAAATTTCAGGACACATTAAAGAGCCCCAGGTGAGCAAAATTAATCCACAGACTGATAACCATGGCGTCAATCATGATCATGGTGGCCTCGCGACGTAAAGCCACGAATTATTTATCAGCTAAACTTGCCTAAGCGTAAGCAAAATATGTCATCTAAACATATCAGCTAAACATACCAAAAGATATCAGCTAAACATATCAGCTAAATTTCAGCACACAGCAGGCAACTAACGGTGAGGCACCAATAAAACATTATTAAAACTAATTCACAGACGAATCACCGTGACGACAGGCATGATCATGGTTGTCTCGTGACGTAAAGCCACAAATTATTTATCACCTAAACCTACCTTAACATCAGCTAAACATGCCATCTAAACAGATCAGGTAACATAGCCAAACGTATCAGCCAAATTTCAGCACACATTAAAGACCCCCAGGTGAGCAAAACTCCACAGACATGTAACCATGGCGTCAATCATGATCATGGTTGGCTCGCGACGTAAAGCCACGAATCATTTATCAGCTAAACATGCCATCTAACCATATCAGCTAACATAGCCAAACATATCAGCTAAATTTCAGGACACATTAAAGAGCCCCAGGCGAGCAAAAGTAATCCACAGACCGATAACCATGTCGTCAATCATGATCATGGTTGGCTCGCGACGTAAAGCCACGAATTATTTATCAGCTAAACCTACCTAAACATCACCTAAACATGTCATCTAAACATATCACCTAAATTTCAGCGCACATTAAAGAGCCCCAGGTGAGCAAAACTAATCCGCAGACCGATCACCTTGGCGTCAATCATGATCATGGTTGTCTCGCGACGTAAAGCCACGAATTATTTATCAGCCAAATCAGCCAAACATCAGCTAAACATGTCATGTAAACATATCAGCTAACATAGCCAAACATATCAGCTAAATTTCAGCACACAGTAAAGTACCGCAGGAGACCGAAATTGATCCACAGGCCGACCACTGTGGCGTCAATCATGACCATGGTTGCCTCACGACGTAAAGCCCCGAATTATTATATCAGCTAAGCCTATCTAAACATCAGCTAAACAGATGAGCTAAGCATGACATCTAAACATATCAGCTAAACACAGCTAAAATAGCAGCTAAACATATCAGCTAAATTTCAGCGCACGCTCAAGAGCCCTCAGATTGGCGAAATTAATCCACTGACCGACCACTGTGGCGTCAATCACCATCATGGTTCTCTCGCGACGTAAAGCCACGACTTATATCAGCTAAACTTTACATAAACATCAGCTAAACATATAAGCTAAACATGCCATCTACACATATCTGCTAAACAATCAGCTAAAGATATCAGCAAAACAATCACCTAAATTTAAGCACACATTAAAGAACCCCACGTGAGTAAAATTGATCCACAGACCGAGCACTGTGGCGTCAATCATGATCATGGCTGTCTCGCGATGTAAAGCCAAGAATTATTACATCAGGTAATCTAGGTAAACGTCATCTAAATATATAAGCTAAACATCATAGCTGAATTTCAGCGCAAGTTAAAACAATTGAAAAATAAATTAAAACTTAATCCCACGTAAAGCCACAAATTATAATATCGGGTAAACATAGCTCAACATATCAGTTAAACATGTCAGCTAAATATAGCTCAACATAACAAAATTTACAGCTAAACATCGTTAAACATATCAGCTAAATTTCAGCGCAATATAGCTAAATATGCTCCAACCACTTCCAGCATCGCTACACTCGAGGAAACCAACAGCACTTCGGGACCCACTGTTCTGCAAGAAGCTGAATAATATCCCACTCACTCACAACGTTGCTAAGCTCGAGGAATCCCACAGCTCTTCCAGACAGGACGTTCTGTGACAAGCTCAATAATGCTCCGTCCACTTCCAGCATGGCTACGCTCAAGGAAACCAACAGCACTTCTGGACCCAATATTGTGCAAGAAGCACAATAATGCCCCATTGCCTCAGAGCATTTCTGGGCTCGAGGGATCCAGCAGCTCTTCCATACAGTATGTTATGTGACAAGCTCAATAATGCTCCGTCCACTTCCAGCATGGCTACACTCGAAGAAACCAACGGCACTTCTGGACCCAATATACTGCAAGAAGCTCAATGATGCCCCGTTCCCTGAGGACATGTCTAGCCTCGAGGAATCCAACAGCTCTTCCAGACAGGACGTTCTGTGACAAGCCCAATAATGATCTGTCCACTTCCAGCATGGCTACACTCGTGGAAACCAACAGCACTTCTGGACCCAATATACTGCAAGAAGCTCAATAATGCCCATTCCCTGAGGGCGTGTCTAGCCTCGAGGAATCCAACAGCTCTTCCAGACAGGACGTTCTGTGACAAGCTCAATAATGCTCCGTCCACTTCCAGCATGGCTACACTCGAGGAAACCAACAGCACTTCTGGACCCAATATACTGCAAGAAGCTCAATAATGCCCCATTGCCTCAGGGTATGTCCAGCCTCGAGGAATCCAACAGCTGTTCCATACAGTATGTTCTGTGACAAGCTCAATAATGCTCCGTCCAGTTCCAGCATGGCTACACTCGAGGAAACCAACAGCACTTCTGGACCCAATACACTGCAAGAAGCTCAATAATGCCCCATTGCCTCAGGGTATGTCTAGCCTCGAGGAATCCAACAGCGGTTCCATGCAGTATGTTCTGTGACAAGCTCAATAATGTTCCGTCCAGTTCCAGCATGGCTACACTCGAGGAAACCAACAGCACTTCTGGGCCCAATATACAGCAATAAGCTCAATAATGCTCCATTCCCTCAGGGCACTTCTGGGCTCGAGAGGATCCAGCAGGTCTTCCATACAGTATGTTCTCTGACAAGCTCAATAATGCTCCGTCCACTTCCAGCATGGCTACACTCGAGGAAACCAACTGCACTTCTGGACCCAATATACTGTAAGAAGCTCAATAATGCCCCATTCCCTGAGGGCATGTCTAGCCTCGAGGAATCCAACAGCTGTTCCAGACAGGATGTTCTGTGACATGCTGAATAATGCTCCGTCCACTTCCAGCATGGCTACACTCGAGGAAACCAACAGGATTTCTGGACCCAATATACTGCAAGAAGCTCAATAATGCCCCATTCCCTGAGGGCATGTCTAGCCTCGAGGAATCCAACAGCTCTTCCAGACAGGACGTTCTGTGACGAGCTCAATTATGATCTGTCCACTTCCAGCATGGCTACACTCGAGGAAACCAACAGCACTTCTGGACCAAATATACTGCAAGAAGCTCAATAATGCCCATTCCCTGAGGGCATGTCTAGCCTCGAGGAATCCAACAGCTCTTCCAGACAGGACGTTCTGTGACAAGCTCAATAATGATCTGTCCACTTCCAGCATGGCTACACTCGAGGAAACCAACAGCACTTCTGGACCCAATATACTGCAAGAAGCTCAATAATGCCCATTCCCTCAGGGCATGTCTAGCCTCGAGGAATCCAACAGCTCTTCCAGACAGAACGTCCTGTGACAAGCTCAATAATGCTCCGTCCACTTCCAGCATGGCTACACTCAAGGAAACCAACAGCACTTCTGGACCCAATATACTGCAAGAATCTCAATAATGCCCCATTCCCTAAGGGCATGTATAGCATCGAGGAATCCAACAGCTCTTCCAGACAGGACGTTCTGTGACAAGCTCAATAATGATCTGTCCACTTCCAGCATGGCTACACTCGAGGAAACCAACAGCACTTCTGGACCCAATATACTGCAAGAAGCTCAATAATGCCCATTCCCTGAGGGCACGTCTAGCCTCGAGGAATCCAACAGCTCTTCCAGACAGGACATTCTGTGACAAGCACGATAATGCTCCGTCCACTTCCAGTATGGCTACACTCGAGGAAACCAACAGGACTTCTGGACCCAATATACTGCACTAAGCTCAATAATGCCCCATTCCCTCAGGGCATTTCTGGGCTCGAGGGATCCGGCAGCTCTTCCATACAGCATGTTCTGTGACAAGCTCAATAATGCTCCGTTCATTTCCAGCATGGCTACACTCGAGGAGACCAACAGCACTTCTGGGCTCAATATACTGCAATAAACTCAATAATGCCCCATTCCCCGGGGAATGTCTAGCCTCAAGGAATCCAACAGCTCTTCCAGACAGGATGTTCTGTGACAAGCTCAATAATGCTCTGTCCACTTCCAGAATGGCTACAGTCGAGGAAACCAACAGCACTTCTGGACCCAATATACTGCAATAAGCTCAATAATGCTCCATTCCCTCAGGGCATTTCTGGGCTCGAGGGATCCAGCAGCTCTTCCATGCAGTATGTTCTGTGACAAACTCAATAATGCTCCGTCCACTTCCAGCATGGCTACACTCAAAGAAACCAACAGCACTTCTGGACATAATATATTGCAAGAAGCTCAATAATGCCCCATTCCCTGAGGGCATGTCTAGCCTCGAGGAATCCAACAGCTCTTCCAGACAGGACGTTCTGTGACAAGCTCCATAAAGCGCCGTCCACTTCCAGCATGGCTACACTCGAGGAAACCAACAGCACTTCTGAACCCAATATACTGCAAGAAGCTCAATAATGTCCCGTTCCCTCAGGGCATGTCTAGGCTCGAGGAATCCAACAGCTCTTCCAGAAGGGATGTCCTGTGACAAGCACAATAATGCTCCGTCCACTTCCAGCATGGCTACACTCAAGGAAACCAATAGCACTTCTGGACCCAATATTCTACAAGAAGCTCAATAATGCCCCACCATCTCGATCATGGCTAAGTAGTTCGAGGAAGCCTGCAGTTCAGACAGGATGTTCTGTGATGAGCTCAATAATGCTCCGTCCACTTCCATCATAGCTACACTCCAGGAAACAAACAGTACTTCTGCACCCAATATTTCTAAGAAGCTCAATAATGCCCAACTCCCTCAGAGCAGGGCTAGGCTCGAATAATCCGGCATCTCTTCCGGATAAGGTGAGGTCTTGCGACAAACTCAATTATGCTCCACTTCCTCTCTCTGTAGAGGAGATGGTGTTCCCTGACATGAGATGATGAAATGTCCTGGACGGACGGATGTGCTGGGGAGCTTGTCTATCCGTAGATTCACTCGAGGATGTTGCCGTATAGAACTGACTGGCTTGTGCCACGACGGTAGGTCCGCGTCGATACTACGAAGGGGAGAATGAGGACAACACGTGGGTAATGGATGACTGAGGACAAGGCTTGTGTGCTCGGTGTCGTGAGGCCGCTCTGGAAGTGGCGTCAAAATCAGATCTCTGATCTCAACCGCTACCTCAGGTGGAAGTGCCGCGAGAACGTGCCCATACTTCGTCGCTTAACTAGTGATGATTCGAGCAGCGAATTGGGCTTCCACTTGTGCGAAGCATAGCTGAGGGGCGGAGGCCCAACAATGTGGCAAGCGCGGAGTGACGGTGATAGACTCCACTACGGGCGAGGCAGGCGAACCTTCATTCGGAACTGTGTGCGGGTGAAGCGGTGGTAAAGCTCCGAGGTCAGTCACGATAGACTCCTGAAGATGGAAGACTGTATAATCACGTACGGGTCACTAAATGTAGAGATGATGTTTCACCACGAGTCCTGATCGGCGATGATGGAATGTTCCGGAGGGCTGGATGTGCTGGGCAGCTTCTCATGTCGTGGCTTCACTTCAAGGGGGTGATCGAGGGGAAGGTGCGGTCAGCCAGCTCTGTTCTGACAGCTCGATGCACCCAGGGGAGTGTGAAATAGGGAGGGGACAGATGATTGAGGGTTAGATAGAGGGTGTGCTAACACTCTTGCTCTCGAATTTGCGTCGTCCAAGAGAACAATCCACCACAAAAAAAAATATGCGAGCATCCCTCAGTAGTCTTCATTCTGGTGCACCCTGTACCACTGCCAGGATTCTTGCCGATGTTACCCCATAGCATCTCTACAGGACGTTGCCGGTAGAACAGACAGTGACTAGATTATCCTGCGATGGCGCGCAGTAGTAGTGGTGCGTCGTCGTCATCGCGTCACGTCTTCCCCGCCCTACTCTCTCAGAGCTTGGCTACACTGGAGGAAACCAGTTGACGCTCAGCAACAGGATCCAGCTGATGCTGCCAACTTGTGCGGCCATAAGTTTACTGTTCTGCAGGGATTCATAGTACGTCCTTCACATTTTTTACTCTATTGGGTGCATGTTACACACGCCGTAATGTTTCCCAGCAAAGGTGTATGAAGTTAGCTGGGAGAAGAGTAAAGCGTAAAGGCCAACCTCCACGAAGAGAATGTAGAGCGAAAGCGGCGAGCTCCGTTCTGCGTCTGACCCTGTACGAGGCGTCAAAAATGTAAGCGTCCGCCGGCGACCTGCCAATGCATTTTCGCCCAGCGTTGGTGGTGACACTGCTTGCCGTAGTCGGCATGCTCCGGCGGGCAACATCACGACTATCGCAGGGGGGACTGTACGTTCTGAGCCGACTTCACAGGAAACTGCTAGGAAGCGTGGTGGCGGTAGTAGTAGTGGTGGTGGTAAAAGGGCTCGCAGTTGTGCCAGGAAGCATCAAGTGCCGATGAACACGAGGCCGGCCGATCAAAGCACTCTTCCGCTACGAATCTGCGCCACTTGCGTCTCGTTGCCTCTTCTTCTTTTGCGTCTTACTGAGAATGGCCTCGTCGTCTGGACGTGATCGTCAGCTCTCCTGAGTCGCCTACTAGACACACCTCTTTTTTTCCTTTAGCAGTATTGAATATGCCTTTCGCTACATTGCTGGTTACCGTTTTTTTAGACAGTTGTTGGATTTAGTTGCGAAATTTGTGACACTAAAGGAGCATTAAAGTGGTGTCTAACATGGCCAAAAACTGCTGTCATCCTGTAAGGCACTATGTGAAAAGCATTCTCACAAAATATTTTTGTACAAAGTTGTTTCACCGCGGCGCAATGAATTTGCAAAATCGCCTACCCACGCTTTCAAATCACCCACTCTAGTGTGACGTTTGTGGTAGAGAGCCCCCTGATTCGTTTGGTAGAAAAAACCGTCTGCTACGAACATTGCGAGCTGTTTCTTGTTGACTTCTATTCTCTATATGATTTATATATCACGTTTTCTAAATAACAAAGCATATATGCACCCTGACAAAATAAGGTTACAATCATAAGAGTAATATATCCGTGGCTTCTGTGCAATCTCAGAACTCACAGTAGCAGAAAGCAAGCGATGCGATGACGTCGGTATTGTGGCGCCACCTGTTAGCCACTGAACTAACTGTGCGGTGAAAACTGTCAGAGATGCTGCACACTATCGGGAAGCATTGGGGTATCCCTGTACAACACACAGTTAATTTCTTGCTGCACCACTCGTTCTTCCCGTGGTATCAGCGGTCCCAAAAAATCGAGGTCGTGTCGCTGACAGCCTTCAAATCCTCCGTTTCGGACAACACGCAGCCGGAGAACGCCTTGCGTCTCCGAAGCGGTAGCAGACGCTCCGGCCTGCGCGGTGTTGCTCATCTCGATCATGTGATCCCAGATCCAATGAGGAGCCTCCCTACCACGCGCGTCACGCGCGTGGCGGCTATCCTGAAGGCGAACGATGTGTTTCGCGCACGGGAGACTCGGGGGGCTATTGCAGGCATCCCGATTTCTCTACGATTGGACTAACTGTGGGAAAACTGTTTTCGGCCGCCTAACATTCCATACCGACCAAAAACAGAAACAAAGTTTTGTGCCTCTAGACTGCTCCTTTAAGTGCATTTTTTCGAGCAACTGATTTCACTTAGCTTTCGCTTTGTACTCTACCAAACAGTGACACACTCATTGGCGTCACTAGGGGGGTGCGGTCCGCACCGGGTGAAGCGCCGGAAGGGGTGACGCGCCGCACCAATACTGCCGCTTCCTCCCTTTCTCTGTGGCACGAACACGCCAAAAACAACAGGAGGAGCCTTCCGCGAGGCACATTATTTTTTTCTGAGTGTGGCTAATATGTTTATTTATCGTGAATCGCCTGGTACGGAAAGGTATCCGTTAATGGGGGCATGGGGTGGGGCGGGGTGGGGGTGACACAAAGAGCTCCCGCACCGGGTGACGCGTACCCTAGCGACGCAACTGGACACACTCTCAGAAAAAAGAGGTGTAGAGATGTTGTAGCTCTATGAGGTATCACCTTACGCGTACGTTACCTCCTTGCTCAAGACCACAAGTGGTGTAACTGCCCTGGTTACCACCTTGGTAGAGTGATAAAATCTCGCGACCGTGTGCACTTAACACAAATGTCGCGTCCCTTCAGCCGTCCTCGGTGGCTTAGTCGGTAGCGTCTCCGCTGCTGATCCCAAGGTCGCGGGTTGAATCCCGGCCGAGGAGGGTGGCAACTTGGTGGAAGGGTACAAGTTGTTCAGACAGTAGTAGTCTTCCGCGATGGACGTTAAATGTGGTGTAGTAGTGAGTCGAGATTCCTGCGCACGTTAACATAACCCTCAGGCGCGCAAAAAATTAATCCACAGACTCGACAACTATGGCGTCGCTCATGACCGCAGTCGTCTCGCGACTTAAAGCCCAGAATTATTATTATTACACCCTTCTATGGGTGTCATAGTTACCTACTGCATGTGGTAACGTTACATCCTTGTATGGGGTGTAACTTTACAACCTTTTGTGCACAACGTATGTAACAGGCGAGTTACCTCGCAAAAGGTGTGACGT
Source organism: Ornithodoros turicata (assembly GCF_037126465.1). NCBI lineage: Eukaryota > Metazoa > Arthropoda > Arachnida > Ixodida > Argasidae > Ornithodoros > Ornithodoros turicata. The sequence continues at coordinate 103,964,780 of NC_088203.1, read as the reverse complement.
CTCTACTCTCTTTTCTGAGAGTGCATCAGAGCAAGACATTCCGACGCCGTCCACTGGCTTTTTTGTGGGGGGTGTCTGGTACGCGAACGTCGTTGCCAAAACTTCGCTCCACGCAGGCTAGCCTCAAGGAAGGAGCTGCAGTGCAATATTTTCTCACGCAAAGTAATCACCACGCGACAAGAAATGCTGCTGTCGTGTACCATGCAGCGCCAATCGCGCACAATACTTTCGTGCAATGAGACGCGCCGAGTAACTTACAGTTAGCACTGAGTGAGTTTGCGCAGTGCTAACAGATATGTTTCGCATAATGCATTGTATGAAGTCACAGAATTATACACTAATATGGAAAAAGTGTGTTCATTTGCCTGCTCTTGTCGCTTCCACTCTCGGTTGGTATTCGTAGGACTGTCTACGTAAATAAATGTTCCGTCCCGTCCCATGATGCGGCCCGGTTTCACCAACGTCGATCAACATTTGAACCGAGATAACACGGTCCCTTAACATGAATTTATAATGCTTAAATATGCTTTACTAAAGGGAGTCATTGTCGCTGCAACATTCATCGCGTCAATAACTAACGTGTGTATAAAAGAATTGAGTGGCTCAACGTTCAACGGTTCAACGTTAACCAGCGCTGGTGAAACTGGGCCCAAGTGTACAAGAAATATTGCAGGCTAACCCTTAAGTCCAAGGCTGGCAGCGAAAATCGTGCATCGTTAGTGGCGGTCGATAGGCCAACTCTACGTCCTGATTATCCTGCAAATAACTAATCAATATCGTCGCCTGGGCATTGTATACTGCCACGTGGACAGACTGAGGAGCCTCCATGCGCTCTAAGAAAAACAAATAAGCATTTTTGTCCTTTTGGGGACTAAATACATTGCCATAAAAATTACTCCCTTTCGGGACTAAATGAACGCCACAGAGTGAGGACTGCATTTTGTGTGCACGCTGTGTTCTGACAGTCCCAGGTACATAATTCGTGTGCATGAATGAAAATGCTTTGAATTAGACCGTCAACCGTGATCTGTCGACCGACAAAACCTTGCGACATACATAGGGCACAATTTGCCAAGAAAGAACAACGAACTATTTCTTACTTAGTGTGCGTGGAAAATTGCTAAGTTAGCTTAGTTACATAGCCTTATTCCATCAAATTACATCCATTATTCCTTATTCCTTATAGCCTTATTCCATCATCCCGTAATAAAGTTGTTGTTGTTGTTTTTTCAAATCACGATATATATTTATCAATATTTACGTAGACCGTTGCATTCAGGAGACCATTTGCGGAGATCAGTGACTGTTTGCAGACCTGGGAAGTAAAGTTCGGTGTCAGGGAACAACAATAAGGAGTAATTGCACTAGACTAGAAGCTGCAATTACTCTCCGTTTTACTCTTTTTTTTTCTTTTTTTTTTAAGTGTGGGCTTGAACGACACAGCGAATTTGAGGAAAATAACTTTTTTAACTATAAATGCTAACTAATAACTAATTAGCTATCATCATACTGCATACGCACAGCAACCTTATGGGAGGCTTGTGACGCAACTGAGTAATTGTAACAAGCTCTCTCCGAAGTACGACTGGAACGTATCAATGCTTTTCGACGAAAGTTTCGGAGTATCATGTACACATATACGAGTATAATACAAGCAGAGTTGCAGCAAGCGTATACGAGTCAAGTCCTGTAGATCACATAAACAAAAGTGCGGAAACCGACACTGATGATTTCTGTTATGGTTTTTAAGTGATACCTGAAGAAGCGTGGTCTTCCACGCGAAAGCTTGTATCAATTAAATCTAAACAAAACTCTTCAGTGTCGGTTTCTGCACTTGTTTATACAAGCAGAGTTGTAAATAAACTGCATGGAATGTTGAAATTTCGTGCGTCTTGTCCGTATGTGACAAATGTATTCATAACGTTAATTCTGTTTCTTATCGTTCTCCAAATCTACCGAGGGCGCAGAATATTTCCTACACAGAAACTCTTCCCCACAACATAATGACTAAGAATAATAAATTGCTGAAGTCAGACGCGGTTATCTCGGCGACCAGAACTGCTTGCAAGTGGTTCAGTCGTCGAAAATAAGTGTAGTGCATTCATTTGATGCATTACACATGGTTGCCGCTTACTTAGATTACTTACATAGTATGCAAAACATACTTAGCCGCTACGTATGTAACTGTTTACAGTTGCGGCTGTATACGCAACCGTTGTTCTGGGGTCTTTCAATTGCCAATAGTTCCGTATCAGTTTGCGGAGTACTTTGGAATGCAATATAGGATGGTGTTCTTCGCAAACTGCTCGATATCCTACAACGCCTACGGGCCTGCCTTTGTGCTCACGTTCGCTTTTCAGCGGTAGTAACGCTCCTGCTTGTATACGCTTCCTGCACCCCTGTACGACTACGGCCATTCTCTGAAGGAAAGAAGGAAGGAACCTTAGTGGCCCTTGTGCTATACCACGGTTTATGCCTCATCCATCTTCTTGGTAACCGGAATGGAATTATATTTCCGTTCGGGTGCGGTCGTGGTAGTGCTCAAAGGGCTCGCCGTTGTCGGCCTCAGAGAGGTGGGCAACGTCACGACTGACGCCCTGGGGAATGTGCGTCCTGGGCCGACTTCTAAGGGAACTGTGCCGACATATCTCCGAAAGCGTCTGAGGAAAACCCAGGAAGAACCTCAGACAGCACAGCCGGCACCGGGATTCGAACCCGGGTACCTCCCGGTCTCGACGTGACATGGCCAGCACGCTAACAGCAGCGCATGTAAGAGCAGCGCACAGCATCTCGTGATGAACGTCAGAAGGCCAATCGACAAGCCTCAAGTGCATGTACTGACGAGGAAGAAGTACTGGAAGGAAACTCGACTGATCATTGGTGCTCCTTCTCTCTGACTCTCTTTCTGTGGTTTCCTCCCTTGAGAGTCCCACAAGCCCCTTGCTCGCCACCTTAGTTGCTTTTGCACCTAGCCACATCTCCCATCTCCTTGTCACCTGGATTCCTGGTCACCGCGGTCTCCTGCTCAACGAAGCCGCTGACACACTGGCTAATATGGCACTCTCTGGGCCAATCCTGGATGACCTTCCTCCAATAGCTGACATCGTCCGGGCGCGCTGCAGACGCTTCCTTTCACTCGCGCGGCGTCGCCCTCCACGTCCTGGATATGAACGCCTCTTATTCCGTTGGAATCCTGAGCATTGTGACTGCCGTGAGTTCGAAACTTCTCTAACGCGTGCTCGGTGCCTCTTTCTCTATCTCTCCTTCTCTATCCTCTCTCTCCTCCTATCTCTATCTCTCCTTAGCCCGCCATACTCTCCTTCTATCTTCACCGTGCTGGCCTCGAATTGGCACCTGCGTGCCCGCACTGCGGTCAAGCCGAGACTGTCCATCACTTCTTTCTCAATTGCCCCTCCTACGTCACCATTCGTCGTCGCCTTCTCGTCCCCCCTCTACTCTCCATCGGTGCTCAGCTCTCCCTGACATCTCTGCTATCCCTTGGAGCCTCCCATAATGGCGTTAGGGACCGCGCTGTTCTCCATTGTATCATGTCATTCATCTCCAGCTCTAACCGATTCTAACTCTTTTTTAACGTTCTGCTGACCGCACCTCAGTAATCCTGGCAAATCTCCCTATCGGATAAGCGCCATCCCACTTCAGGAGCAACAACAACATTATTACCATTGCCTTGGAGAGACGACGAGAAAGAGGAATGTCATACCATAAACGAGGATAGAAGGAGAAGGAACAACGACGTCATCTCGTTCCGCCTTTCGGGTCGTTGTCCATCATGGCTACCCTCGAGGAAACCAAGAAGACCTCTGGGCTTAAGCGTACCGCCCTTGGTATCGCCGTAGTGATAGCCTTCCTTCTGGTCGCGTCCTTAGTGACGCTTGCCTGCCAGCTCACCATCCTCAAGCGTCCACGAAACATCAAATTTCGACACGTACAGGAGCCCGAACCCACCGCATCGCTTATGTTTCCCGTCGTGGACCTGCATCCCATCATCTCGGCGCTCCTGAAGGCCAACGTCAGCGTGCCCGTGGCACGGGTACCGCGGATCATGCCGCAGGTGATGCCCGCAGCATTCCATGTCAGTCCTCAGCGCAAGACCACTGCGGGTGCCGTGGACAAAGAGGTTGTCATCATATCCACTCCAGCCTGCGCTGCGGTTTGGGATACCCACCGGCTCGATTGTCATGCTGACGGAGAAGCAACGGCCGAGACCTGCTATAAAAGAGGTTGTTGTTACGACAAAACCAACAGCACCGATGGACCTCTGGAACCAGGCCTAATTCAACCGCCTGCCTGCTTCTACCCCACAAACTACGTTGGCTACAAGTTAGTAAGTCTGATGGACACGCCGACAAGAACAGCAGCAACCTTTAAGCGAGTGACACCCTCTGGAATACCTGGAGATGTGAACGTTCTCCAAGTTCAAGTGATCCGGTACGATACAAATATAGTGCGTATACGACTGGTTGACCCTAACGTCAGGAGGTACGAAGTTCCATATCCGAATGTCCCCGATCAAGAAAGACAACTCTTTGGAATCTACGACGCGACAGTCACTCCTGATGGAGAAATACAAATAGCCAGGATATCCTCCAGAAAGTTCGTCTTTCACACCAACGTGTCTACCCTAGTCTACACCAGTCAGTTCCTTCAGCTCACAACGCAATTACCGTCGCGCTACGTGTATGGCATCGGTGACAGCAAGTCGCCTCTTCTCCGAAGCACAGAGTGGAACAAGATAACCTTGTTCAACTTTGGACGCTCGCCCGCCGAAGGAAAGAACCTGTACGGGAGTCATCCTTTCGTTCTCGTCCACGAAGAGACCGGCGAGACCTCGGGGATCTTTCTTCTGAACAGTAACGCCATGGATGTGATCCTTCAACCTAGTCCCGCTGTGACTTTCCGAACAACTGGCGGCATTCTAGACTTGTTCGTTCTCCTGGGCCCAACTCCTGCGTCGGTCGTCCAGCAGTATACAGCTATAGTTGGCAGGCCTTTCATGCCACCATACTGGAGCCTCGGATTTCACCTGAGTCGTTGGGGATACGAGAGTATCGAGGAAGTCTTTGAAGTCTGGAAGCGGAACGTAAAAGCAGGCGTTCCTATCGAAGCCATGTGGCTGGATGAAGACTACATGGACGATCTTAGGCCTTTCTCATACGATCACACAAGGTTTCAGGGTCTGCCAGAATATGCCCGTGAACTTCATAAACGCGATACAAAGCTGGTCATAACTCTCCATCCAGGCATCGACAGCACACGTGAGAGAGGAACATATCTTCCCTATGAAGAAGGCGACAGACGTGACGTGTTCATCCGAATGGATAACGGTAACTACAACTACGGCCGTCTTGGTAACAGGACTGGACTCGTATTTCCAGACTTCACGCATCCAGCCTCTCGACAGTATTGGCGAGATATGCTTTCCTACTTCCACGACGCTGTTCCTTTCGATGGAATAGGCCTAGACCTCAACGAACCGTCGTCTTTTACGAACGAGTCTGAACGAAGGTGTCCTCCAGACAACAGCCTGGAACATCCTCCATTCCTACCAGGAGATGGCCGTATGCCGCTTCATTACAAAACACTCTGCATGAGCTCGAGACAGTACGTCTCACGTCACTATGACGTGCATAATCTGTACGGTTACACGCAGGCCCTGCGAACGTACGACGGTCTCTCCCAGATTATGTTCCGCAGACCGTTCGTTGTGTCTCGTGCCAGTTTTGCTGGACAGGGCGCCTACTCCGGCCACTGGAGCGGAGACATAGAGTCTGACTGGGATTCCCTAAGATATTCCGTTGCATCTATGCTCACCTTCAATATGCTGGGAATGCCGATGACAGGATCCGACATTTGTGGTTTTTGGGATAATGTCACAGCAGAACTTTGTCAGCGATGGCACGCTGTTGGTGCCTTTTACCCTTTCTCTCGCAACCACAATGCTAAAGGAAGCATGGACCAAGACCCCGCAGCTTGGGGCATGCGAATGTCCCAATCGATCCGACAGATCATTCGAATCCGATACAACTTCCTGCCTTATCTGTATACCCTCCTCTACAGAAGTCATGCGTTCGGGGACACAGTTGCTCGCCCGCTGTTTTTCGAGTTTCCAAACGACGTGAACACGTTCGGCATAGACACGCAATTCCTCTGGGGATCGTCTCTTCTCATATTACCCATTTTGGAGCCAAATACAACGGTCATAAAACCGTACATCCCACACGGTATCTGGTACGATACCCTCCTTGGTACCGCGTACCACAGCGCCTGTGAAGATTTCGACGTAGCTCCGCACGCCGATTTGGTGTGTCTTCTAATCAGAGGAGGTTCTGTGATACCCACCCAAGAAACTGCTCAGACAACTACGGCGAGTAGGTTGAAGCCTTTCAGTCTTCTAGTGGCTATAGACAACGACAACGCCGCAACCGGAGAGATGTATTGGGACGACGGAGAGTCTTTGGGCTCGTACGAAAGAGGGGACTATAGCCTCATCAAATTCGTCGTCCTCAAGGGTACACTGATAGGGTACTGCGTCCATTGCAAATATGAGGCTGTCATGGTACTCAATGGCGTAGTGCTCTATGGTGCTGCAGAGAAACCAGCAGTTGTAAGCTTCAACGGTGAACCTGCATACTTCAGCTACAGTCCAGCAGGACAATTCGTAAAGGTGGTCAACCTTCACTACCAGATCACCAGGGGATTCAAGATGACTTGGTCGAACTAGATAAATAAACAGTTCAAGAAACAACATAAATGTTGCGTGTTGTCCTTAGACTAGCTAGAACAGCAACGTATACTTCGTTTCGTGTTCAGAAAATACAGCTTCCTATTTCCTACACTACTCACTCGAAAAGAAGGAAAACCGAATCAACGTGGAATTGGCCAATATGCGTGTTTTCCAAGATACAGTACGAGGTTTCTAAAGGAACAATAACGAATTGAAATAGCTTTGATGGGTTAAAATTCCTACGAAAATTGTCCTTCGGTTTAGTCCTTCGATAAACCGTGAGAGCTGAAATCGCTTTTACAATTTGGAAACATAGCACACACTTAGGTTGTTCCGCTTCGAGTAAATATGCCTCCTAGAGTTTATTTCACAACATGAGTGGTGCCTAGGCTGCTCAAGCAAAATGACGGAACAGGGCATTGCCACATTGTATAGGAAACCGTACCTTTTATTTTTTTGTGATCTAGAAGGTCACACATTTTGGCAGCATTTTTGAGCACGCCAGACATCGCTGACGAAAGTCTCGATGCCTGCCGTGACAGCAATACTCTTCTTTTTTTATGGAACGGAAGAAATACCGTACTTGTTAGGACGACACGTAGTTAAAAATAATTTCGTAAATAATCGTAAAATAATTGCGTAACTACCCGTGCACTAGTTTCGGTTTCGCGAAGTTTCTTCACATACAGTTAAGTCTTTTAGCACCTTTTCTGGCGCCTCCAATTACAGGCAGCACCAACACAAACTGTCTCCGTAGACGTGGGCACTCAGTCGTTTGCTACTTCCGAAGCAAATTGCTGGGTACGGTACAGCGAATTAACAGAACCCCATTAACTCCCAAATGTACGGCAACAACCCCCCCCCCCCACTTTTTTCCTGAGTGCCCCTTACAGGGGGCGCTCTTGCTATTTCAGTTGTAAACACACGCCGGCAATGATATAGCTGTTCTGACGTAACTTAACAACGTCTCCCTCTCCTCCCAATTTCCTGCAACACCCCTCCGTGCTTCGGATTCTGGATACTGCTACGGTCAGGAATTTTCCCGGCTCCCTCTAACACACCCCTAACACCAGCTTCCACACTGCCCCATATATCTTGCAACCCCACAAAAACACCTGCCAAAAATGCCAAAACCGCCCCCAATAAAACAGCAGATACGGTTGTCACACCTCGCCTATGTGGTACCCTTCCCCCCTCCCCCGCCAAAAAAAAAAGAAAACAAAATGAAGATCTTGGGAACATCCCTGGATACTGCGTGTCATGTTAATCTTCCTACGACGTTACACACACATTGGGAATGGATGGTAGTTGTGCATTTACATGCACAAATAGCATAACAGAGGGTCACATCCCACGTTCGATGAAGCCCAGAAAGAACGGGAAATTGACTTAGCAGAATATGGTCTGTGTACGGCAATTTTTGCGACGAAGACATCGCCAGAGGTGACTTGGAGATTTCTAAAAGTATGTAAAGTGATGAAAAGTGTGGTAACTTTTAGAGGGCATAAGTGGCTTTTACAGCTTCCTTCATTATCGGACGTTTTCGTAATGCGCTTCTGATGTGCTAAAAGTCCCTAACTGGTGCTTCTTTTGATTCTGTGTTAGCGCCACGAAGCAACTGTGGCTATGAGTAACGCACAGATGTGGACAGTGGGACAGACGACAGCAGGAACTAGTGGGGGACAAAGGGGTTGGGTTTGTGTGCGCCCTGGGCCGACTTCGGGGGGCAACTGTGTCGACATTCGTCCGTAAAGTTTGTCGAAAAACTCAGGGAAGACCTTAACCAGCACAGCCGGTGGCAGGATATTCGTACAATATTCGAAACCCTCCACTTTCTAAGCTTTCGCGCGACCATGGTTACCAACAATAACGAACGAATGTATAGTATTACAATTACGTCGTAATAGCTTTATGCATCGTTAGTCTAAATACACCCAAAGCTGAAATAACGAATGACCCCTGCAGGAGGTGTACAGAAAAGAAAAGGAGGGGTGTTGATAAATCCACTGGCCGACAACGAGAAGGTGCCCTTTTCCATCACCGGTGGAGGTAACAGAAAGCGAAATGGGCAAATTAATGAAGCCCTGAGATGACCCCCAAAATTGTTTGTATTCCGGTGCGGAGTGTCCTCTTCTCCAACAAATAAAGTGAGTTCCTGCGAAATAGAGTCACTAAATAGGGGTACAGAGTATCGCATTCCTTTTCCGCGCCGGATTCGCCGTCCGCTGTCCGCGATTGGTCCGATCGTGTCACGTGGTTTCTCCTTCCAAGAACGCGCCGTCCATGTTGAGTCCCCTCCATCCAAAACCGGTTGCGAGCTGTCTCGACTGCGCACAGTTCTCCGGCGGAGAAGGGGGAGATTGGCATCCCGTTGCTAGGCGACGTAGCCGCGCCGGACCCAAGATGGCGGTCTCGCTCGCCGCCGTGGCTCAGTGTCGCTACTCTGCTACCTATTTAGTGGCTCTACTGCGAAAGAACGATGAGCGTAGGTGACCTGCAGAGCGAGCGCGAGGGTTCTGTTCTGTTCCGCACACCTCTGAAAAATCCTTCTCCTCGTGAATAGAGAACGTATCGCAGAACGAGAGGACGTTGTGACGTATCTACTCCCCTCACGTGACCAGTGACATACGGCGGCACTTCGAAGAAAGAAAAAAAAAAACAAGGCGCGAAGCCTCCAATACGCCCCGCGAGAATCGTGTCGGACGTCTGCTGATGCTTTCTCCGACTGGTACTTTTTCTTTATCTTTTTTTTTTGCAAATTCCATTGCACAGCTACAACGCACCGCAGAGCGAAAATATTTTGCGTTGTGACTCCTGGTGGACAGCTTGACAGACCAGGCAGGATGTCGAGCGACGTTGAATGTCACCTCATTGCTCCTCTAACGGGTCAGAAGGAAGTCACCAGTAGCGGCCTCAATCGTCCCCACAACCCTAAACAGTAATTCTTTTGTGGTGGTCCAGGACTGGAATCTGTATTTTTAGGATTTAACAGCAACTTGTGTTCATCTACTCTGGTGGAACTACTTTCCCTTACAAACCAGGGCTCGTTTGCGTAAAACCAGATTTTGAGTCTCAGACGCAATCTCAACAGCTTTTGCAGTGCTTCCTGCACGAGCATTGAGCGTGTGCTCAATGCTTTGCCAAGGCTATTGAGATTGAGTCTGAAGACTCGTACTCAACTTTTATGCGAACTAGCCCAGGTACGTACTTAATTAGACTGAACAGACGAGCACTTGACAACTTTTTGAAGAACATGGTGCTACTGACACATGCTGCAGGTGTCATGCATGCTGGTGCATGACACATGGGCCTGGTATAACTTTTCGCCAATCTTACACCTCACCCAACGCTTATTCCCTCGTGATCCATCCTATAGAGAGGTACTTTGCAGATGTCGATGAACGCCCAGATGCGTTCATTGGCCAAAGCTGAGATGAGGTCATCCATGACCAAATACGATTCCTTCTTCGTTCTGGAATAGTGCCTTGCAACACAAAATGCAATGTTGAAAAAATAAAACACAACAATACACGTCTAACTGGTCTCTGGCTGGCTGGCTCAGTTTTGAACCTTACAAAACAAGACAACACCAAGGCCTGGTGTAACTTTTCGCCATTCTGACACTTCACCCGTTCCCCAACGCTTGTTCCCTCGTGATACATCCTAGAGACGTACTTTGCAGATGTCGATGAACGCCCAGATGCGTTCATTGGCCAAAGCTGAGATGAGGTCATCCATGACCAAATACGATTCCTTCTTCGTCCTGGAATAGTGCCTTGCAACACAAAATGCAATGTTGAAAAAATAAAACACAACAATACACGTCTAACTGGTCTCTGGCTGGCTGGCTCAGTTTTGAACCTTACAAAACAAGACAACACCAAGGCCTGGTGTAACTTTTCGCCATTCTGACACTTCACCCGTTCCCCAAGGCTTGTTCCCTCGTGATACATCCTAGGACGTACTTTGCAGATGTCGATGAACGCCCAGATGCGTTCATTGGCCAAAGCTGAGATGAGGTCATCCATGACCAAATACGATTCCTTCTTCGTCCTGGAATAGTGCCTTGCAACACAAAATGCAATGTTGAAAAAATAAAACACAACAATACACGTCTAACTGGTCTCTGGCTGGCTGGCTCAGTTTTGAACCTTACAAAACAAGACAACACCAAGGCCTGGTGTAACTTTTCGCCATTCTGACACTTCACCCGTTCCCCAAGGCTTGTTCCCTCGTGATACATCCTAGGACGTACTTTGCAGATGTCGATGAACGCCCAGATGCGTTCATTGGCCAAAGCTGAGATGAGGTCATCCATGACCAAATACGATTCCTTGTTCGTCCTGGAATAGTGCCTTGCAACACAAAATGCAATGTTGAAAAAATAAAACACAACAATACACGTCTAACTGGTCTCTGGCTGGCTGGCTCAGTTTTGAACCTTACAAAACAAGACAACACCAAGGCCTGGTGTAACTTTTCGCCATTCTGACACTTCACCCGTTCCCCAAGGCTTGTTCCCTCGTGATACATCCTAGGACGTACTTTGCAGATGTCGATGAACGCCCAGATGCGTTCATTGGCCAAAGCTGAGATGAGGTCATCCATGACCAAATACGATTCCTTCTTCGTCCTGGAATAGTGCCTTGCAACACAAAATGCAATGTTGAAAAAATAAAACACAACAATACACGTCTAACTGGTCTCTGGCTGGCTGGCTCAGTTTTGAACCTTACAAAACAAGACAACACCAAGGCCTGGTGTAACTTTTCGCCATTCTGACACTTCACCCGTTCCCCAAGGCTTGTTCCCTCGTGATACATCCTAGGACGTACTTTGCAGATGTCGATGAACGCCCAGATGCGTTCATTGGCCAAAGCTGAGATGAGGTCATCCATGACCAAATACGATTCCTTGTTCGTCCTGGAATAGTGCCTTGCAACACAAAATGCAATGTTGAAAAAATAAAACACAACAATACACGTCTAACTGGTCTCTGGCTGGCTGGCTCAGTTTTGAACCTTACAAAACAAGACAACACCAAGGCCTGGTGTAACTTTTCGCCATTCTGACACTTCACCCGTTCCCCAAGGCTTGTTCCCTCGTGATACATCCTAGGACGTACTTTGCAGATGTCGATGAACGCCCAGATGCGTTCATTGGCCAAAGCTGAGATGAGGTCATCCATGACCAAATACGATTCCTTCTTCGTCCTGGAATAGTGCCTTGCAACACAAAATGCAATGTTGAAAAAATAAAACACAACAATACACGTCTAACTGGTCTCTGGCTGGCTGGCTCAGTTTTGCACCTTACAAAACAAGACAACACCAAGGCCTGGTGTAACTTTTCGCCATTCTGACACTTCACCCGTTCCCCAACGCTTGTTCCCTCGTGATACATCCTAGGACGTACTTTGCAGGTGCCGATCAACGCCCAGATGCGTTCATTGGCCAAAGCTGAGATGAGGTCATCCATGACCAAATACGATTCCTTCTTCGTCCTGGAATAGTGCCTTCCAACACAAAATGCAATGTTGGAAGAATAAAACACAACAATACACGTCTAACTGGTCTCTGGCTGGCTGGCTCAGTTTTGCACCTTACAACACAAGACAACACCAAGGCCTGGTGTAACTTTTCGCCATTCTTACACTTCACCCGTTACCCAACGCTTGTTCTCTAGTGATCCATCCTAGAGAGGTACTTTCCAGGTGACGATCAACGCCCAGACGCGTTCATTGACCAAAGCTGAGATGAGGTCATCCATGACCAAATCCGGTTCCTTCTTCGTCCTGGAATAGTGCCTTCCAACACAAAATGCAATGTTGGAAGAATAAAACACAACAATACACGTCTAACTGGTCTCTGGCTGGCTGGCTCAGTTTTGCACCTTACAAAACAAGATAACACCAAGGCCTGGTGTAACTTTTCGCCATTCTGACACTTCACCCGTTCCCCAACGCTTGTTCCCTAGTGACACATCCTAGAGACGTACTTTGCAGGTGCCGATCAACGCCCAGATGCGTTCATTAGCCAAAGCTGAGATGAGGTCATCCATGACCAAATACGGTTCCTTCTTCGTCCTGGAATAGTGCCTTCCAACACAAAATGCAATGTTGGAAGAATAAAACACAACAATACACGTCTAACTGGTCTCTGGCTGGCTGGCTCAGTTTTGCACCTTACAAAACAAGATAACACCAAGGCCTGGTGTAACTTTTCGCCATTCTGACACTTCACCCGTTCCCCAACGCTTGTTCCCTAGTGACACATCCTAGAGACGTACTTTGCAGGTGCCGATCAACGCCCAGATGCGTTCATTAGCCAAAGCTGAGATGAGGTCATCCATGACCAAATACGGTTCCTTCTTCGTCCTGGAATAGTACCTTCGAACAGAAAATGCAATGTTGAAAGAATAAAACACAACAATACACGTCTAACTGGTCTCTGGCTGGCTGGCTCAGTTTTGCACCTTACAAAACAAGATAACACCAAGGCCTGGTGTAACTTTTCGCCATTCTGACACTTCACCCGTTCCCCAACGCTTGTTCCCTAGTGACACATCCTAGAGACGTACTTTGCAGGTGCCGATCAACGCCCAGATGCGTTCATTAGCCAAAGCTGAGATGAGGTCATCCATGACCAAATACGGTTCCTTCTTCGTCCTGGAATAGTACCTTCGAACAGAAAATGCAATGTTGAAAGAATAAAACACAACAATACACGTCTAACTGGTCTCTGGCTGGCTGGCTCAGTTTTGCACCTTACAAAACAAGATAACACCAAGGCCTGGTGTAACTTTTCGCCATTCTGACACTTCACCCGTTCCCCAACGCTTGTTCCCTAGTGACACATCCTAGAGACGTACTTTGCAGGTGCCGATCAACGCCCAGATGCGTTCATTAGCCAAAGCTGAGATGAGGTCATCCATGACCAAATACGGTTCCTTCTTCGTCCTGGAATAGTACCTTCGAACAGAAAATGCAATGTTGAAAGAATAAAACACAACAATACACGTCTAACTGGTCTCTGGCTGGCTGGCTCAGTTTTGCACCTTACAAAACAAGATAACACCAAGGCCTGGTGTAACTTTTCGCCATTCTGACACTTCACCCGTTCCCCAACGCTTGTTCCCTAGTGACACATCCTAGAGACGTACTTTGCAGGTGCCGATCAACGCCCAGATGCGTTCATTAGCCAAAGCTGAGATGAGGTCATCCATGACCAAATACGGTTCCTTCTTCGTCCTGGAATAGTACCTTCGAACAGAAAATGCAATGTTGAAAGAATAAAACACAACAATACACGTCTAACTGGTCTCTGGCTGGCTGGCTCAGTTTTGCACCTTACAAAACAAGATAACACCAAGGCCTGGTGTAACTTTTCGCCATTCTGACACTTCACCCGTTCCCCAACGCTTGTTCCCTAGTGACACATCCTAGAGACGTACTTTGCAGGTGCCGATCAACGCCCAGATGCGTTCATTGGCCAAAGCTGAGATGAGGTCATCCATGACCAAATCCGGTTCCTTCTTCGCCCTGGAATAGTGCCTTCGAACACAAAATACAATGTTGGAAGAATAAAACACAACAATACACGTCTAACTGCTCTCTGGCTGGCTGGCTCAGTTTTGCACCTTACGAAACAAGATAACACCAAGGCCTGGTGTAACTTTTCGCCATTCTGATACTTCACCCGTTCCCCAACGCTTGTTCCCTAGTGACACATCCTAGAGACGTACTTTGCAGGTGCCGATCAACGCCCAGATGCGTTCATTAGCCAAAGCTGAGATGAGGTCATCCATGACCAAATACGGTTCCTTCTTCGTCCTGGAATAGTGCCTTCGAACACAAAATACAATGTTGGAAGAATAAAACACAACAATACACGTCTAACTGGTCTCTGGCTGGCTGGCTCAGTTTTGCACCTTACAAAACAAGATAACACCAAGGCCTGGTGTAACTTTTCGCCATTCTGACACTTCACCCGTTCCCCAACGCTTGTTCCCTAGTGACACATCCTAGAGACGTACTTTGCAGGTGCCGATCAACGCCCAGATGCGTTCATTGGCCAAAGCTGAGATGAGGTCATCCATGACCAAATCCGGTTCCTTCTTCGCCCTGGAATAGTGCCTTCGAACACAAAATACAATGTTGGAAGAATAAAACACAACAATACACGTCTAACTGCTCTCTGGCTGGCTGGCTCAGTTTTGCACCTTACGAAACAAGATAACACCAAGGCCTGGTGTAACTTTTCGCCATTCTGATACTTCACCCGTTCCCCAACGCTTGTTCCCTAGTGACACATCCTAGAGACGTACTTTGCAGGTGCCGATCAACGCCCAGATGCGTTCATTAGCCAAAGCTGAGATGAGGTCATCCATGACCAAATACGGTTCCTTCTTCGTCCTGGAATAGTACCTTCGAACAGAAAATGCAATGTTGAAAGAATAAAACACAACAATACACGTCTAACTGGTCTCTGGCTGGCTGGCTCACATTTGCACCTTACAAAACAAGACAACACCAAGGCCTGGTGTAACTTTTCGCCATTCTTACACTTCACCCGTTACCCAACGCTTGTTCCCTCGTGATCCATCCTAGAGAGGTACTTTGCAGGTGCCGATCAACGCCCAGATGCGTTTATTGGCCAAAGCTGAGATGAGGTCATCCATGACCAAATACGGTTCCTTCTTCGTCCTGGAATAGTGCCTTCCAACACAAAATGCAATGTTGGAAGAATAAAACACAACAATACACGTCTAACTGGTCTCTGGCTGGCTGGCTCAGTTTTGTACCTTACAAAAAAAGACAACACCAAGGCCTGGTGTAACTTTTCGCCATTCTTACACTTCACCCGTTACCCAACGCTTGTTCCCTCGTGATCCATCCTAGAGAGGTACTTTGCAGGTGCCGATCAACGCCCAGATGCGTTTATTGGCCAAAGCTGAGATGAGGTCATCCATGACCAAATACGGTTCCTACTTCGTCCTGGAATAGTGCCTTCCAACACAAAATGCAATGTTGGAAGAATAAAACACAACAATACACGTCTAACTGGTCTCTGGCTGGCTGGCTCAGTTTTGAACCTTACAAAACAAGACAACACCAAGGCCTGGTGTAACTTTTCGCCATTCTGACACTTCACCCGTTCCCCAACGCTTGTTCCCTCGTGATACATCCTAGAGACGTACTTTGCAGATGTCGATGAACGCCCAGATGCGTTCATTGGCCAAAGCTGAGATGAGGTCATCCATGACCAAATACGATTCCTTCTTCGTCCTGGAATAGTGCCTTGCAACACAAAATGCAATGTTGAAAAAATAAAACACAACAATACACGTCTAACTGGTCTCTGGCTGGCTGGCTCAGTTTTGAACCTTACAAAACAAGACAACACCAAGGCCTGGTGTAACTTTTCGCCATTCTGACACTTCACCCGTTCCCCAAGGCTTGTTCCCTCGTGATACATCCTAGGACGTACTTTGCAGATGTCGATGAACGCCCAGATGCGTTCATTGGCCAAAGCTGAGATGAGGTCATCCATGACCAAATACGATTCCTTCTTCGTCCTGGAATAGTGCCTTGCAACACAAAATGCAATGTTGAAAAAATAAAACACAACAATACACGTCTAACTGGTCTCTGGCTGGCTGGCTCAGTTTTGAACCTTACAAAACAAGACAACACCAAGGCCTGGTGTAACTTTTCGCCATTCTGACACTTCACCCGTTCCCCAAGGCTTGTTCCCTCGTGATACATCCTAGGACGTACTTTGCAGATGTCGATGAACGCCCAGATGCGTTCATTGGCCAAAGCTGAGATGAGGTCATCCATGACCAAATACGATTCCTTGTTCGTCCTGGAATAGTGCCTTGCAACACAAAATGCAATGTTGAAAAAATAAAACACAACAATACACGTCTAACTGGTCTCTGGCTGGCTGGCTCAGTTTTGAACCTTACAAAACAAGACAACACCAAGGCCTGGTGTAACTTTTCGCCATTCTGACACTTCACCCGTTCCCCAAGGCTTGTTCCCTCGTGATACATCCTAGGACGTACTTTGCAGATGTCGATGAACGCCCAGATGCGTTCATTGGCCAAAGCTGAGATGAGGTCATCCATGACCAAATACGATTCCTTCTTCGTCCTGGAATAGTGCCTTGCAACACAAAATGCAATGTTGAAAAAATAAAACACAACAATACACGTCTAACTGGTCTCTGGCTGGCTGGCTCAGTTTTGAACCTTACAAAACAAGACAACACCAAGGCCTGGTGTAACTTTTCGCCATTCTGACACTTCACCCGTTCCCCAAGGCTTGTTCCCTCGTGATACATCCTAGGACGTACTTTGCAGATGTCGATGAACGCCCAGATGCGTTCATTGGCCAAAGCTGAGATGAGGTCATCCATGACCAAATACGATTCCTTGTTCGTCCTGGAATAGTGCCTTGCAACACAAAATGCAATGTTGAAAAAATAAAACACAACAATACACGTCTAACTGGTCTCTGGCTGGCTGGCTCAGTTTTGAACCTTACAAAACAAGACAACACCAAGGCCTGGTGTAACTTTTCGCCATTCTGACACTTCACCCGTTCCCCAAGGCTTGTTCCCTCGTGATACATCCTAGGACGTACTTTGCAGATGTCGATGAACGCCCAGATGCGTTCATTGGCCAAAGCTGAGATGAGGTCATCCATGACCAAATACGATTCCTTCTTCGTCCTGGAATAGTGCCTTGCAACACAAAATGCAATGTTGAAAAAATAAAACACAACAATACACGTCTAACTGGTCTCTGGCTGGCTGGCTCAGTTTTGCACCTTACAAAACAAGACAACACCAAGGCCTGGTGTAACTTTTCGCCATTCTGACACTTCACCCGTTCCCCAACGCTTGTTCCCTCGTGATACATCCTAGGACGTACTTTGCAGGTGCCGATCAACGCCCAGATGCGTTCATTGGCCAAAGCTGAGATGAGGTCATCCATGACCAAATACGATTCCTTCTTCGTCCTGGAATAGTGCCTTCCAACACAAAATGCAATGTTGGAAGAATAAAACACAACAATACACGTCTAACTGGTCTCTGGCTGGCTGGCTCAGTTTTGCACCTTACAACACAAGACAACACCAAGGCCTGGTGTAACTTTTCGCCATTCTTACACTTCACCCGTTACCCAACGCTTGTTCTCTAGTGATCCATCCTAGAGAGGTACTTTCCAGGTGACGATCAACGCCCAGACGCGTTCATTGACCAAAGCTGAGATGAGGTCATCCATGACCAAATCCGGTTCCTTCTTCGTCCTGGAATAGTGCCTTCCAACACAAAATGCAATGTTGGAAGAATAAAACACAACAATACACGTCTAACTGGTCTCTGGCTGGCTGGCTCAGTTTTGCACCTTACAAAACAAGATAACACCAAGGCCTGGTGTAACTTTTCGCCATTCTGACACTTCACCCGTTCCCCAACGCTTGTTCCCTAGTGACACATCCTAGAGACGTACTTTGCAGGTGCCGATCAACGCCCAGATGCGTTCATTAGCCAAAGCTGAGATGAGGTCATCCATGACCAAATACGGTTCCTTCTTCGTCCTGGAATAGTGCCTTCCAACACAAAATGCAATGTTGGAAGAATAAAACACAACAATACACGTCTAACTGGTCTCTGGCTGGCTGGCTCAGTTTTGCACCTTACAAAACAAGATAACACCAAGGCCTGGTGTAACTTTTCGCCATTCTGACACTTCACCCGTTCCCCAACGCTTGTTCCCTAGTGACACATCCTAGAGACGTACTTTGCAGGTGCCGATCAACGCCCAGATGCGTTCATTAGCCAAAGCTGAGATGAGGTCATCCATGACCAAATACGGTTCCTTCTTCGTCCTGGAATAGTACCTTCGAACAGAAAATGCAATGTTGAAAGAATAAAACACAACAATACACGTCTAACTGGTCTCTGGCTGGCTGGCTCAGTTTTGCACCTTACAAAACAAGATAACACCAAGGCCTGGTGTAACTTTTCGCCATTCTGACACTTCACCCGTTCCCCAACGCTTGTTCCCTAGTGACACATCCTAGAGACGTACTTTGCAGGTGCCGATCAACGCCCAGATGCGTTCATTAGCCAAAGCTGAGATGAGGTCATCCATGACCAAATACGGTTCCTTCTTCGTCCTGGAATAGTACCTTCGAACAGAAAATGCAATGTTGAAAGAATAAAACACAACAATACACGTCTAACTGGTCTCTGGCTGGCTGGCTCAGTTTTGCACCTTACAAAACAAGATAACACCAAGGCCTGGTGTAACTTTTCGCCATTCTGACACTTCACCCGTTCCCCAACGCTTGTTCCCTAGTGACACATCCTAGAGACGTACTTTGCAGGTGCCGATCAACGCCCAGATGCGTTCATTAGCCAAAGCTGAGATGAGGTCATCCATGACCAAATACGGTTCCTTCTTCGTCCTGGAATAGTACCTTCGAACAGAAAATGCAATGTTGAAAGAATAAAACACAACAATACACGTCTAACTGGTCTCTGGCTGGCTGGCTCAGTTTTGCACCTTACAAAACAAGATAACACCAAGGCCTGGTGTAACTTTTCGCCATTCTGACACTTCACCCGTTCCCCAACGCTTGTTCCCTAGTGACACATCCTAGAGACGTACTTTGCAGGTGCCGATCAACGCCCAGATGCGTTCATTAGCCAAAGCTGAGATGAGGTCATCCATGACCAAATACGGTTCCTTCTTCGTCCTGGAATAGTACCTTCGAACAGAAAATGCAATGTTGAAAGAATAAAACACAACAATACACGTCTAACTGGTCTCTGGCTGGCTGGCTCAGTTTTGCACCTTACAAAACAAGATAACACCAAGGCCTGGTGTAACTTTTCGCCATTCTGACACTTCACCCGTTCCCCAACGCTTGTTCCCTAGTGACACATCCTAGAGACGTACTTTGCAGGTGCCGATCAACGCCCAGATGCGTTCATTGGCCAAAGCTGAGATGAGGTCATCCATGACCAAATCCGGTTCCTTCTTCGCCCTGGAATAGTGCCTTCGAACACAAAATACAATGTTGGAAGAATAAAACACAACAATACACGTCTAACTGCTCTCTGGCTGGCTGGCTCAGTTTTGCACCTTACGAAACAAGATAACACCAAGGCCTGGTGTAACTTTTCGCCATTCTGATACTTCACCCGTTCCCCAACGCTTGTTCCCTAGTGACACATCCTAGAGACGTACTTTGCAGGTGCCGATCAACGCCCAGATGCGTTCATTAGCCAAAGCTGAGATGAGGTCATCCATGACCAAATACGGTTCCTTCTTCGTCCTGGAATAGTGCCTTCGAACACAAAATACAATGTTGGAAGAATAAAACACAACAATACACGTCTAACTGGTCTCTGGCTGGCTGGCTCAGTTTTGCACCTTACAAAACAAGATAACACCAAGGCCTGGTGTAACTTTTCGCCATTCTGACACTTCACCCGTTCCCCAACGCTTGTTCCCTAGTGACACATCCTAGAGACGTACTTTGCAGGTGCCGATCAACGCCCAGATGCGTTCATTGGCCAAAGCTGAGATGAGGTCATCCATGACCAAATCCGGTTCCTTCTTCGCCCTGGAATAGTGCCTTCGAACACAAAATACAATGTTGGAAGAATAAAACACAACAATACACGTCTAACTGCTCTCTGGCTGGCTGGCTCAGTTTTGCACCTTACGAAACAAGATAACACCAAGGCCTGGTGTAACTTTTCGCCATTCTGATACTTCACCCGTTCCCCAACGCTTGTTCCCTAGTGACACATCCTAGAGACGTACTTTGCAGGTGCCGATCAACGCCCAGATGCGTTCATTAGCCAAAGCTGAGATGAGGTCATCCATGACCAAATACGGTTCCTTCTTCGTCCTGGAATAGTACCTTCGAACAGAAAATGCAATGTTGAAAGAATAAAACACAACAATACACGTCTAACTGGTCTCTGGCTGGCTGGCTCACATTTGCACCTTACAAAACAAGACAACACCAAGGCCTGGTGTAACTTTTCGCCATTCTTACACTTCACCCGTTACCCAACGCTTGTTCCCTCGTGATCCATCCTAGAGAGGTACTTTGCAGGTGCCGATCAACGCCCAGATGCGTTTATTGGCCAAAGCTGAGATGAGGTCATCCATGACCAAATACGGTTCCTTCTTCGTCCTGGAATAGTGCCTTCCAACACAAAATGCAATGTTGGAAGAATAAAACACAACAATACACGTCTAACTGGTCTCTGGCTGGCTGGCTCAGTTTTGTACCTTACAAAAAAAGACAACACCAAGGCCTGGTGTAACTTTTCGCC
The DNA here is from genome assembly GCF_037126465.1 of Ornithodoros turicata. NCBI lineage: Eukaryota > Metazoa > Arthropoda > Arachnida > Ixodida > Argasidae > Ornithodoros > Ornithodoros turicata. The sequence continues at coordinate 103,943,666 of NC_088203.1, read as the reverse complement.
ATTCTTACACTTCACCCGTTACCCAACGCTTGTTCCCTCGTGATCCATCCTAGAGAGGTACTTTGCAGGTGCCGATCAACGCCCAGATGCGTTTATTGGCCAAAGCTGAGATGAGGTCATCCATGACCAAATACGGTTCCTACTTCGTCCTGGAATAGTGCCTTCCAACACAAAATGCAATGTTGGAAGAATAAAACACAACAATACACGTCTAACTGGTCTCTGGCTGGCTGGCTCAGTTTTGCACCTTACAAAACAAGACAACACCAAGGCCTGGTGCAACTTTTCGCCATTCTTACACTTCACCCGTTACCCAACGCTTGTTCCCTCGTGATCCATCCTAGAGAGGTACTTTGCAGGTGCCGATTAACGCCCCGATGCGTTCATTGGCCAAAGCTGAGATGAGGTCATCCATGACCAAATACGGTTCCTTCTTCTTCCTGGAATAATATCTTCCAACACAAAGTACGATTTTGGAAGAATAAAACACAACAATACTGGTCTAACTGGTCTCTGGCTGTCTGTCTCTGCTTTCCACCTTACAAAACAAGACAACGCGATGGCTTGATGTAGCTTCTCAACAGTCTTCCGCTGAGCCCATTGCAGAAGGATTGTTTCCTTTCTGTTTCTGTAATGAAAGACCATCGTATCTGTTTCTGTTTCCATTAGCATCTCTACTTTTGTTCGTACACGTATACCGTTTCTGTTTCCATTACCGTATCCTCCTTGTAAGTATTGTAGTTCTTGACACCAATGGAGATTGCAAAAATTAAAAACAAAAAGCATGCAATCAATTTGTGGGCTGTCTGTCGTGGAGGCTACCACAGATTTCACTTGACCAGAGTGTATGATCAAATTTATTCTGCAAGTTATATGGAGTTATAGTTACATATATATATATATATATATATATGGGTTATAGTTACATCTATTCGGAAGGTTCACAGTGCAAGCTTGTGTCCACTCTTCTTTCGAGTTTCGTTTCGTTCTCGGCATCGCCAGTGCGCCCCATTTTTATCCAGACCCAGTAAGCTTCGTAACGGGCCATTGGCTCTAGCAAAACACTCTCCCTCCTTTGATTTTTCAATTATAATGAAACCTCCTTAGTATGGACACCCACGACCAGGATTGTTGTCTGCTGAAGGGAGGTGTCTGTACACAAGAGGTATTGAAGTAAGAGCATTAAAGGTTGCCGAGGAAAACCCAGCTGTCTACGGTAGGGGCATGTCCCTCTATAGGAAAGCTGTCTGTAATGGGAGGTTACTCTATATTTATGTATTTTATTGTGCGCACTAACTTTTCTATTTTTAAAAATATATATCTGCACAATGGAAGTTTTTCTGACATACGTGGTGCTTCATTTTACACTTGTGAATCTACTTCCAGTGATTAGCGATTGTGACTCAGTTTTGTGACAGCTAAAGCTTTTTCATTTATTTTTATTTTATTTTTTTATTTTTATTTTTTTTCTTATTCTCGTGCAGCGATTATATGCCCCTAGGATTGACTGAGGGAATGCAATTGCATGGCATCGGAAGTTGCATAGTACCCCACTGATATTGGATCAGAGTACTGCATAACCATGAGACGTGCTTCTTGTTACAGGCGGTCCATAGTTGGCCCATCGTTGTTGTTAATCAGTGGGCCGCCATTTAGTTGACTAAGGGTCGGCTAGCTACTGCCCAGACTTTGTTCTGCACTGGCCCTGTGTTGGCCAACCTTTTCTGCAAGCACAGCCTAACGACGCGGGTGAGGGGAAATGCTTGGGGGGCAGCATCCGCCCCCCCCCTCCTCGGTTCAGTAGTTCCATAGTTCGCCATAGTTCCTTCTGATTTCCCAAGGTGGTCCCAAGCAAGCAACCCCAAGCAACATGCGCCGCACAAGATGAGGGCAGATCGCTGGGTAATAAATAAGTAATAACACTGCCGCCATGTGTACGCCACCAACCGACGACGACGGAATCAGAAGATCCACAAATTGTGTACCGTCGTACCGCGTGTACCGTCGTGTACATCCGAATGAGCGCGCCCGCCAACATTAGCCGATTTTTCCTCGCTGTCGACAACGGCGGCGCTCGGACATAATATGCTCCGCTTGTTTTCATGGCTTGTTCGCTTCAATACGTGGTTGTTCTACCATGTTGCTGTTGAAGTTCTCTGCCTACGACGTTGGTTGCTATGCGCGATTTCAGTGACATGGCGGGTCAATGACATGGCACAAGAAATGCCGGTGAAGTGACGTCCGGAAACTGTCGCGGCAAGAGTTTCGCACTGCGATCCCCTGCGATTCCGTCAGCCCACTACATTTTGTGCCGAAATTGTATAGTGGGGTTTTTAATAGTGAGTTTTAGTATACCGTTGATAAAGTTATCGTCTCTATCGGAACCAATCGCACTCGTGCGTGACTCAGAATCTTATCCACTGATTGGTTCCGGTTGATACGGTGAGACGCTAGCCACGTTATCAACGGTCTGCTAAAACACTCTAATGAAGCACAACGAACACGACAGCTTGTTTATAAGATCAGACGTGCTTAAATGCATGCAATGCACAGCGGCACTGACAGAAATTAATCATAATCTACTCACAAGATATTGCTGTAAATAAGTTGCAAGCTAATAAAACAGGTGGAACACATTGCCAACTTGGTAAGCCAAATACGTTGGGTCTTTAATACATATTTTGTCTACTTCCAGCCATTTTTAGCCAGCCAGCCATCTTGCTGACAATCTTGTGAGCAGGTTATTTCTCCCAGTCCCACTTTGCACTGGATGTATTTATGCGAAAAGGGAATTGGAGTAGATATAAACGTAAGGTGGTGTCAACCCATTGTGGTGACATGCTGCACGCCTCCTATACCCTGCGGATAATTTCGAGCACCTGGAATTACCTCTAGTTGAGATTAGCAGCTGCCATATGTTTGTTGAGTTTCTCTCGTCGTGCTGGGCTAGCTGCTGCTGCTGTTGTTGTTTTCTTTTTGTTTTTTCATTACATAGCAGTGTATTTGTCAACCGAGATTTAGTTCCTACGTAGCACAAGCATTGTGGCAGTGCCTCGTTGTGTGTGTGATGTGTTCTTGAGCATTCTTTTCTGTAACTGTTTGTTCTCAATTGTTCCACAATATCTGCAACTATCTCATTCACAGGCTGAATTAGCTGGTCACTGTCTACACCTTACAGCACCTGCTGCTGCTTGTTTAGTGCACGTGTCACAGCCTTGCAGGTTGCGAGAGGTTGCAGGGCACATATAACAGAGATGGTTGTTGCAAAGCAAATGAGCGTAACACAACTAAGTTGGAACTTGGCAGGAAAAGGAAAGACGATTCTGAAGTTTCTTGCAACAAGGAAAACCTGCAAAGCATGCTGTTAAATATTTACTAATATTAAGAACTTTAGCACAGTTTTAAGTATATTCGTTGACTCTTGTATTACATCATGTTCTCTTCTTTTAGGTCTTGCAAGAAAAGACCACGTGCTTGGATGGCCAGAAATCGACCCACAGTCCTCCAATATGTATTATCATGGGTGATACATAATGTCATGTTCAAAAAAAATTATGTATTTCTGCATGATAGATTATTGTTGTCCTCATCCTACATGTTGCGTATTTCTAAATTCTACTAAATGCACCCTGAAACTGCTGAGAAGAGCCTAAGCTGACATACATTGTTAGGTGGATTTCAACTCTGGTTCCCCGATACAACCACAGGACGATTTTGTCTTGGACGTTGATGTTTATTGAACCAATATTATTTGGCATTATGTTCGATATCGACTGTATCAGGACGCATTGTTACTTTGTTTGGTGTAACTTGCTTTCTTTCTCCTTGGTGAAACAATAACTGTAGATATGCAAGTATTCTTTCGTCAAAGAAAGAGTACTTGGATACTTCTTAAAACAAATAAGATGTATTATTGCAAAACAAAAAATTATTGCTTCTGTCTCGGAGCTCATTCAGTTTGCATTCTGCACGATGGACATGAGTGATGAAAGGTATTGTCTTTTCCACAGTTGGCCCACGGTTCAAGCAAGCCTTCTTCCGTTTCTCTGTCGTAGAAAGGAGACAGGTCCTGCAGTGCCTATGCGACCATGCCGAAGTGGAGTACATATTTCCCGAACAGTCCCAGCATTTCAAGAATCGTCTCACTACGGTGCTCAAAGTCATGCGCGAACATCCCAACAAGTCAGTGACGGAGGTCTCGCGCTTCCTCGGATTGTCCAAGTCGCTCGTATATAGGATGCTCAAGGACACGGTTATTCGTGTCAGGAGAAAAATGGCTACCGCACGGAGATGAGGTTGCGCTGGTGGAGGGGGGAAAATGGTCCGTGTGCAAAGCAAGCAGCAGTGGATTTGTGCAATTTGTTGGTAATTATTCTTGGTCACTTACGGCACTTTCATATAAATGACCAAGCATCTGGAACTCAGCCAGAGGAAGCTGTTTCGGCAATTTAGTTCGTTAGGCTCGCAGCTTGTGTTATGTATTCAACGTCGAAAGCTATTGGATGCAGGTCATCTGCAAAGAGGCCTTAGGTAAATTCGTCTTCTTTGAGGAGGGAGCTCAACTCAAAAGTGGGCCCCCCTACATGAAGGCATATGCAGCTACCTAGAATTAGTTAATAAAAGTTCACATTCTGCTTCATTGTTCTTGTGTTTTTCCACATCATTCACATAAGTATGCCAAGTGGGTACAGCATTCACTCTGTGGTAGCTACAAGGTCAGGCTAAAAACTTGGGAGGTGACTGGTTCAATCGAAGCACTAACTGTGTTGACAGGGCCAGGTTGCATACTAGCCTCTCCAATATCCCACTCCTTCCTGCTGTCCCCTCCCCATTTGTCCACGTCTGTATGCCACTCATAGCCACAGTACCGATGCGGGAAAGAGAGTGTACAGGAACAGGCACGAAAAAAAAAAAAACTTTTTTTTTTAAATCTGTAGATGCACTATGCACCAACTAGGTGCAAAACACATTGGGAATGGAACCGTGGGATCGTCTTTGTAACCACATAAATACAGACTGAACGAAAGAAGCCGCGTCATACAGTTTTCTGGTCGTTGATGCAGGTTATAAGTAGGGAGTGACTTTTTCGGGTTAAACCCGATTCCGCCCGGCTTTCCCCCCCCAAACTGACCTCCGACCAATTCGGGTTAAACCCGATTTCTCCCCGAATTCCGGTCACTATGAAATCCTCAAGTGACGTTTCCGCAGAAGACGAACAAAGGTCGCCACGTGTAACACATGTAAGAATGGGTCACTTACGTTCCCAGCAATACACCCATGTGTGTCAACACTGTCTATCCCTTCGGGGATTACCGCTGGAAGGTCACGTTCCCCCCCAAAAAAAGAGAGATTAGGGAGGACTTAATATACAAGGGGAGAAAGAAAAACACCCGATAGCACCCGAAGGCACAATTATCGCCCGATTTCTCCCCGAATTACAGATTTAAAAATAACGCCCGATTTTTACCCCACAATCTGAGAAAGGTATTTAACCCGAAAAAGTCACTCCCTAGTTATAAGTAGGCTTTCTCATTTTCAGCAATTATATTTTCCGGGGAATTACGAGGTAGGGCAAAGACAGGTGACAAAGAGTAGTATCCCATTATCTCGTGATGTTATAAGCCAATTCAAGCTTGAATCACCGTAATTTGGTTTCACACTCATTTTTTTGCCACGTTTCGGGAGGTTTCAAAAAATATGTTTTGCAAAAACGAGAAACCCTAGCTGTATGTGACGGTGGTGGAAATAATCTGCTGACACACTTGTTGGTAGATTTGTAAAAATAAATGAGGCCAGATTCATACGCTAAATTCTTGCTTGAAGCAAAGTTTATGGTGGCAAGGATTTTAGAAAAGGATGCCATTTATAGGAATCCGTGACATTTGCTAGTTGAAGAAGCAAGATGACAAGGTGAGGAGTTAGCGCAATGCAGTAGTGTGAATCTTTAGGTAAGGCATCATATAAGAGCTTCAAAGACAAAGAGGAAACTGCATACACACTCTGTCCCCTAGATGTGCCATTCCTTTGCGGTCCAGATTAACAATTCAACACCGACACATAGTGGATTCCAGAGTTAGCGCTACACCTCTAGTATCTCTCTTTCAAGTCTCGAAATATACCCGCTCCTACAAGCTGGATCGACTGACAACCACGCCCGTTTACATAATCACACAGGTTGCCACTACATATGTACAGCTGGCATCAGAGTTAACTTGAACGCCATCCCGGCCTGCCGACCCGGAACGGCAGAGGGTGTTTTCGTAATCTGTTTACAGTTGGAGGGGTGACCCTCATTATGAAGGCGTTTTCTGTGGAGATGTGCCAATCGAACCCGCGAATCCTCCAATCCTAGAGAAGGATTCGAGATTCGGGAATCCGAATGCCAGTGCCCAAAAAGGGCGAATCGAATCTTTTGAATCCACCAATCACGTTTGTTTGTTTCTTTTTCAAATTGGTGCCTCTGGAGTCCGCCAAAAGCCTCTTTGGCCGACGGGTGTTTTCTTGTTTGTTTGTTTGTTTACATTGGTTTAGACTGAAAGAGTTCAGGCAGGAACTGCTAAATCAGAAGTTTAAAAGTAACATGGTTTTGTTTTTGATAGTTGCTTAGTTTTATGGAAATAATTCAGACGTGAGAACTTATGTATTTCTTGTGGTCGTTGAACAACGTGTTAAATAAATTATGTTTAAGAAGAATTGTACAGGTATACTTTCTCCTAAAACTGCACTATTATTTAATGTATTATTTATTTAATTTATTATATTAATTTATTATTTATTTAATTCAGCCTCGAGAATTCATGTATTTCTTGTACTCGATTAACAATATGTTAAATATATGGATATATTTTCTCCCAAAACTGAAGTTTTCTTTTTTTCATTAAACAAGTGTATCATATTCTCCTTCAAAACACTTTTCAGTAGATGTTCCTTTTTTCGTTTTTTTAAACTCTTTTTAAAGAAAGCATTCGAAAGATTCGAGATTCGTAACATTCGTGGATTCGCAGAACCTTCCTTGGATTCGGATCCGGATTCGTAAAAATTCTGGATTCGTCCCATCTCTAGTTTTCTGCTAGGTGCTGCCAGGTTAGCTCGCTTTCCGCTTCGCAGGCTGGAGCGGTGTTCTAGTTAACTTTGACATGAGCCGTACCGCAAATGCTCTTCTGGTACACTGTGGAATAATCAGGGTGATCATGTAAACCGGTATGGTTGTTGGCTGCAGTTTAAGGCCACCCAAATAGTATAGGAACAGGTGCATCGGCACTTCCGCAGCTTTCATTGCGGATTATGTCAGCATCGTGTCATTACTCAACCTCGAACAGAGTACGTGTGTGCGAAAGATTTTTAACCTGTGTTTTGCGTCCCAATAAACAGTGGGACTAAAGCCCAAGGGGAAAAACAATGTCGGCCCAATGTACAGTGTCAGACTAAAAGTTCTGGGCCCGACCTACGTAAATGATGACCGGGCCAAGGTCGGGGACTGACGTTGGCCTAACGCGGCCCGACTTAATCTGCTGGAGGTTGGGCCAACGTACATGCCCGACCTAAATGACATAGGACGTAGGTGGTGCCAGCATAAAACCGAGATTGGTTGCAGCTCGGGGTCTCCCTGGCTTCACGCCAGCCAGCAATCTATTTTTATTGATGGGCCAACCATGGGCCCCACAGTCATAGAGCAGTATAGGACCGACGTTGGATGAACGTTATTCATACTCAATTGTCTCGCGGCATAGGGTAACGATTTATCATTCTTTATTTGTTGCTCATATTTCCCACAACGGAGAGTGAACACGCCGTATTAAAGCACATAAATTTCCCACAATGAACACGGCGTTTCAAAGTGCAAAACACAGAGAGAGGGGGAGAATCATAAAAGCTTGCAATATGCCCGAGACCACTATAGAATCAAACAGCTCACAAAGAAAAGTAATTGCATTTCTCGTATTGCCAACTCTAGGTAGGGACAAGCATTTCTTTCCTGAGGAAGAACAAATAAGATACATAGGTTATCTCGTGAGCTTCCACAAATTCAATAGTCCTGTTTGCGTGTGAGTGAAAATGAAGGGTGAGGTGTCTAAGTTTAAGTCGACACGTGCACAAATAACACCGAAATGAGGAATTGCTGGTTGTATTAGTTCACCATGAAGATAACGTCTCTGTTTCTTACTGCTTTTGGTTTGAGACATTCACTTGGCCAATCGAAAGTCGAACTTATGCAGTGCTGCACCATTCTGCATTTCCATGTCACCAAGGAAAACCGAGATCAGACCAAGCTTTGCAAGAGTATGGCTGCCCAACCTAGCCGTGCTTGGCAAGCGCTTCGCCAACGAGCTCATTCTTGGTATTTATCTGCTCCCTGGCCGACGTCTTGCAAAACCTCCCTCTGCCTATCACTATGCAACACTGCGCCAACGTTGGCTTGTCGAAAGAGTCGTTGGCCAACTGTCATCCGACTTTTTGTCAAAGCGTCTTTTTTTTGTTTCGAGTAGCAGCTGCATTGTTTTCGGGTTTGTTTGCAGTGAAGGGCTGACATTGGTCCGCCTATATTATGCAAAACTCTCAATAACCTGCCCACAAATCACCACACGTCATTCGCCAACAACTGTGAGCAACATCATAGTGACGTTGGTGCAAGGTGCAGTGGCCGAATAAGTCACATGCCGACCAAGAACCGACCGCTGGCCGACGGTTGGCAGTCAGCACTTTCCACTTGGGTAGAGAACAGGATTCGGTTTAAATCTCGTGATATGTTTTGCTATTACTGAAAAAAAGAGTGGCTGTGCATTCTTTTCGGTGAATCTATTTGCGTTTACCACCCGATGTTGGCCAGACGATGCATGCCAAGGCTTTAACAACACATCAACAACGTGTCAGGGTGTGCTGTGGGGCCAGCGTCCGTTGACCAACATACTCTATTAGTGTCATTGGCCCATGCTTGTTTCAATCATTCTTGGCTGATGAAGTCGTTTGCCGACCGACTGCCGACGGCTGGCCGATCATCGGTAGTCAGCATTCCCACTGAGGGGAGGGGGGCACGGGGGAGGGCAGTCCCCCCTCCGGCCCCGACTGAAGGCACGTCATAAAGATACCTTCCGGAAGAGGAATTCGCTTTGGGACGACAGAAGAGAGAAGGAAAATAAGAGGGAAAAAGGGAGCGCAAATTTCCCACTGTTCCCCGCCAGAGCCGGAAAGAGATGCCGGCCCTGAAAACATACATTGTTGGCTCTCTGGACCTGTATCTTTTTCGGGGCTCTTGTATGATGCCCTATTCAAAGTACTAACAAGCCCAAATATTACATATATGCGAGCGCGTTTGCACCCACGGAGTCTCATATGCCCTCGTTCATATCAATTCACACCAGCAGAACGAATGCAAGAAGGAAATAGAGAAAACATAAGAGCAATTACAAGTATCATATGATCCTACCTTTCATATGCACGTGCAGCAGCAACTTCACTGTCCTTTGCGCAGTTTTGAGTTCAGTGGGTATAACGCATATGAACGGTGTGTGCTTGACACATGTAGCAACACTAAATGTCTTTCTCAAAATATTTTACACTCACATCGATGTCTCTGCGCCGGGTTGAGTTTCCTCGTTGTCAAGTTGTAGCTAAATCATCGCACGAACAGCAATACTGGCAATACTACCAAACTCCGCGCGGTTGAAAATGGCGCCGGCGTCTTCTTTCCGTCGTCTGCAACGCGTTCATTTCATAACAACACCTAACATGCGTTTCAACAGTGTAAATCAAGGTTTAAAATATTTATAAATGTTGTAATTGCGGTTACATTTGCTGTGTTCGTAATCTATAATAGTGAACCGGCCAGGAAACGTCACGACCACGGCGGTCACGACTGCATTTTACGCATTTCCGCACTTCCGTATCCGCCGTTTCGCACGCCAACTGTTATGGCTGCTTTCGCTGCATCGCACGTGTTGTAGTAAACTTTTCGTATTGTTTTGTCGTGATTTCGTTGTTCGCGTCAAGATGTTGGTATTGTTTGAATCGCCTGCGGGCTATGCTATCTTCAAAGTTCTGGACGAGAAGAAACTTCAGGCAACAGACAACCTATACAAAGACTTCGAGACACCGGACAAGGCTTCCCGCGTCGTGAAACTGAAGCATTTTCATAAATTTGAAGACATGACCCAAGCCCTCGCAGCCGCCACGTCCGCTATCGAAGGCAAGATGAGTAAAAGCTTGAAGAAAGTCTTAAAGAAGGTAGTTGCAACCGAAGCACACGAAAGTCTCGCCGTTGCAGACGCCAAGTTGGGGTCCGTTATCAGAGAAAAGTTCGAAATCAGTTGCGTTGCCAACTCGTCTATTCAAGAACTTATGCGGTGTATTAGGTCACAAGCCGAAAGCCTTATTACAGGTCTGCCTAAGAAGGAGATGACAGCCATGGCACTCGGCCTTGCTCATAGCCTCTCTCGTTACAAGCTGAAGTTCAGCCCCGACAAGGTAGACACCATGATCATTCAAGCTGTGTCTTTGCTAGATGATCTTGACAAAGAACTTAACAACTACATCATGCGATGTAAAGAATGGTACGGCTGGCACTTCCCTGAACTTTCCAAGGTAGTCACGGACAATATGCAGTATGTCAACACAGTCAAAGCCGTGGGAATCCGTACAAATGCTATCACGACAGACCTCTCCGAAATCCTGCCCGAAGACCAAGAAGCCAAAGTCAAGGAGCTCGCTGAAGTATCAATGGGAACCGAGATTTCCGAAGAAGACATTCGAAACATTCTCCATCTGTGCGAAGAAGTGTTGCAGATGAGCACCTACAGAGCGCAGTTGTATGAGTATCTCAAAAACAGAATGATGGCTATCGCTCCCAACCTAACAATATTAGTGGGAGACCTCGTTGGGGCTCGGCTGATTTCACACGCCGGCTCGCTACTAAGTCTCGCAAAGCACCCGGCATCCACGGTGCAGATCCTCGGTGCGGAGAAGGCACTGTTCCGTGCACTGAAGACTAAACACGACACTCCAAAATATGGACTCATCTACCATGCACAGCTGATTGGACAGAGTACACAACGCCTCAAAGGAAAGATGTCTCGAATGTTGGCTGCCAAAGCCGCCCTGGCAACAAGAGTGGATGCTCTCGGCGACGAGGGTACCAGTACGGAACTCGGTCTCGAGCACAGAGCCAAGTTGGAGTGTCGGCTAAAGGTACTCGAAGAGGGCGGAACCCGTAGGATAAGCGGTACCGGGAAAGCGAAAGCGAAGTGGGAGCGGTATGAGAACAAGAGTACCTTCCAGGAGTACCACAGCGGGGCTGACTCCACGTTGCCTACGTCGGCGCAGAAGCGGAAATTCGAGGATGAAGCCGCGGACGAAAAGCCTACGAAGAAGGTGAAGGTTGAAGATGGAGAAGAACAAAAGCCAAAAAAGAAGAAAAAGGTCTCCACAGAAGAGGAAGAAGAACCACCTACCTCTGGGAAGAAAAAGAAGAAGAAGCTTTCTGAAAGTGTGGATGAAGAGGTAGCTAGTGAAACGCCAGGAAAAAAGAAAAAGAAGAAGAAAAGTGAAGCCAGCAATGGTGAAGAAGCAGAGGAGGAGCATGTTGAGGTGAAGGTAGAGACATCGGGGAAGAAAAAGAAAAAGGTGTCAGAAAGTGCTGCAGTAGAGCAAGACACAGAAACACCTGGGAAGAAGAAAAAGAAGAAGAAAGCTGCAAGTACAGGTGAAGAGGAAGCCCAAGAGGATGAAGTGGTGGTCAAGGCAGAGCCTGTCACCCCAAAGAAGAAGAAAAAGAAAAAGTCGAAGCAGACAGAGGAGGATGAATGAAGCAGAAGCTTGGTTTAAGAAAATCGTCTCGAAGCGAGATGTTATGCCAATAAAAGTCACGTTATCATTTTTACCTAATGTGGTCAATATTTTCATAGTGATTTGCACAGCCAGAGAGGTACGAAAGTTAAATCGATCGAAATTGTTACCATGGGAAGTCATGCCGTAGCATTCCTGAGAAGGAATTCGTGGTTTATACGCGCAATTAAACAAGAAGACAGATGAACGAAAGACGCAGGACCAGCACTCGACCTAGGAGCATACCTTGGCAAAATGCTCATGCTCAATGTAGCGAACGAGTTGAGCATGGGTGAGCAAACGCATAGTTGAGCGGGAAGTGAGTGGGGATATGGAGTAGCTGAGCAGGGGGTGAATGACAAACAGAGACCTGTGGTGAGCAGTAACGAAAATCTCCAAACTACCGCCTCGCAGCTGCTACACAGAGGAATGCGATATACCAAACAAAAATTCACACTTGTACGCATGCTCACTCATGCTCAATGTGACGAATGAGTGAGTAAACTCAGAGCCAAGCTGGGAGTGAATGAGCAAATGCTGATCTCAGCAAGGAGTAAGTGAGCAAAGGGAGCGGGGGTTGCAAGTGCTGACCTCTGTCCCACAATTTCCCACTTGTCCTCCTGGGGACAAAAAGTAGACACCAGCCCCTCTTAAATCTAGTCTGTCATCTCCTTTCTAGACCTTCTCACACTATCTCAATTCAACAGTGATTTCCTTCAGCACCTGTCTCTTCATGCAGTCTAAAGGCATTTGCATAGTCCTCCATAGCTCCCAAAGTTGGGTGAAATCGCTTAACCCAGCCAACCACCGCTTAACAATCACTTATAAACCGATGCGTTGACAATGCACTCCCGGCCCCCCGCCTGTTGCGACAGATGTCCTCATTGGCTCAACCCACTTCCAACAAATTAACTCTTTACAACTGAGATATCAACTGACAGTTTCCTTAGATTCCTATAGACATAACCTTAAAGGTCTCATGTTGGAAATATGTTTGTCAAGATTCCAATCCCCTCTCCAGTCACCCCAAAATCGTGAAACCTACCATTATTAAACCTGTCCTTACCTCGGCGGTCAAAGCATACTACAAACACTCATTACAAAAAGTGGTCCGCCACCAGATACTGCACCTACGAAATGGTGGATGTCAACTTAATGCCACCTTGCCTTGCCGTATGCAACATTAATGAGGCACCCTCCTCACCACCCTCCTCCGCAGCCCATACCTCTTACCGTTTTACCATACCCATCTCTGATCTTGTTGCATCACATGGTATCCACATAGCATTCTCTGTCCTCAACAAACTATCTAGCCTCGAAACATTCCAAAGACCTGCATCACGTTTCATCTGTCGCAACTACACGAACAATGATGAAAGATGAAAGTCACTGAAAAGGTTAGCTAGCTGTAGGGATCGAACCCACATCTTCTGGATTGCCGGTCCAGGGCTCTACCACCACCACCAGGGATTCCCCCGGACGAGCAGTTTTCATGGAAATACCTGGTTAAATCCTGTTTTTCCTTATATGAATCGGGAGGTAAATATCGGGCATAATCGAGTATAACCCTGAAAAGTCAGGTCCTACTCCTAACTACAGGGTGTTCAAAATTGGTAAAGCCCTGGACCGGCAATCCAGATGATGTGGGTTCGATCCCTACAGCTAGCTAACCTTTTCAGCGACTTTCATCTTTCATCATTGATTTCTTAGGCAATTTGAGGCTTTGTTTCTATCTGTCCCTTCTATATTGTTCCAGCCTCAGAACATCAGTTTATCTCTTGTACACCACCAACTCTTTCCGTTAATGCAGAAGCTCTGCTGATGATTCTATCCCCTTAAAGTGTGGAGGTTCACAAGCAGGCCAGCCGGCACCCATACGAACAACCAACAATATAAAGAAAGACTCAACTGACTCTGAATTTTCTAAACGTATCAGTAATTGCGCTAATTTTGAACCAAAGTAGTCTAACACCGTTGTCACTGTTTCTTATAGCGGTAGTATATGCACCTCCTCATTGAACCTGCAGGTATCGAAAATTCTTCTGGACGCATTAGTGTACCGTCCATCCTTGTAACAGAACTCTTCAAACACATTCCAACCTTGAGCAGCGCAAGATTTTGGACAGCTTTCCATGTTTCAGTAATACAGGGTGTTCAAAATTAAGCTTTCACTAGCACCTTATAAATAGGCGAACAAAAGAAAACTGGTGCTACTTTTTCTGTTCCTTGAGTAAGGAACAAGTGCTACATAATTAGCAGCACCTGTTTCTTACACAAGTAGCGTAAAGTTATCATCCGGTTTCCTGTCATCGCTGTGTTTGCGTAGCGCCCGTGAAAGCTTAATTTTGAACACCCTGTAGTTAGGACCTGACTTTTCAGGGTTATACTCAATTATGCCCGATATTTACTTCCCGATTCATATAAGGAAAAACAGGATTTAACCAGGTATTTCCATGAAAACTGCTCGTCCGGGGGAATCCGAAGTCATCACAACTAACACACAACTTTGGAAACTGTGTATTATGCCGAGTAGACCAAAGATTTACGCCTGACCCGGCAAGATTCAACCAGAATTAGGCTGAATCAGGTTCGGTTCAACCAGATTACACCCGAATTACTGGAGCAAAACATAACTCAAAATTTACCCCCCCCCCCCGGATTTTGCTGGAAAATATAACCCAAAAAAGTCGGGCCCTAGTTATAGTGCTCCCAAAGGCGCGTCTGGTGAAATGTGGCCGATCCTTTCCTCCGGATGTATGTGTATACCACTGTGGAATAAAAAATTCTTCTATGCAGGTTACGAGACTTGTCCTGTTGCCTCGTGCCTTCCCATTGTCTTCCTTCAATCTCAAGGGAAGACAATGGACTGTCAAAGTGCCCATATTGTAAGCATTGCTCTGCCTCTATGTATCACCTTGTGAAAGGAATTGCGCGTCATTATTCTTGTTAAAAGGCTTTCACGAACCCCTGGTAAGCATCTGGTGACACTACTGTGCTGTAGAGTACGCTCTCAAACACAGGTTCTATACCATACATAAAAATTTACAGCGTCAATACTGCCACATATAAGCAATACATTAAATTACATGTATTTGTCAGTTCGTGAAACTGTACCAAACTGTACCAACTGGCCAAATGTGTAGTAATTACTTCTGTTACCCACAGATGACCATACATTGTTACCTAGAAGTGGTACTGCTGTTTGGTACTTGTAAGTAGTTTTTTTGTTTGTTTGCAGTCAACACATAAACCTGTTTGTCCTTGTACTCACCTTTTTACAACTCCCTAGGATGCAACGTTTACGTTAACACCATGTAGTATATGGCACTGCTGCTGCACAGAAAATCTCGTGCACCAGCCAATACATTTAAATCTTGCACATACTAAATGCAATTTCCAGGAACACACACAATATGTACATTTATTTTATGGTTTTCAGACAACCTTTTGCCTACTAAACATACCAAAATATTGATGCAACAAATAATGATGCGCAGTCACAAATAAAACGGAAGGTGTGCTGGGTTGAGGTCATGAATTTCCATCCTTGCTGTTGTGGGCTTCGAAGAGGGCCATCAGCTCTTGGAACCTACACTGCACCTAAAATTACGCAATTATTTATTATTTTCCAGTATAAGTGGCATACAGATGAACCTCAGTACCATCACAAGGGCATAACGCGATTTGTCACAAATTGTCTTGCCGTCTCCATGCATTTGCTTTGTTCATCCTGATAACATCGTACAAATGTCTCATCCTCAAGTTTTAGTATATTATAATTAGAGCCTGAAGTTTTCGGGAAATATTTTTTTCTAAATTCAGGGGGTAAAAATTGGGTAAATAAAGGTGTGCACTAAATTCATGAGAATTTGGGTTGAAAAATCTCCCGGTATGCTAAATTCGGGGAGAAATCGGGCTCAGTTACTCGAACTAACTGTAATGGTTTGGTACAAACGGTGGTGTTACTGCATTTGCTGCCAAAAAAGCAAGTTAATGCGTTCCTGCAGGCATCCCAGTGAGGGGAACTTGCCGGGTAAAAATCGGGTTTCACCCTAGAGGGTGAACCTTCAATTCGGGGTGCAAATTCGGGAAAGAATCGGGTAAAACCGGGTAAATCGGGTAAAACCCTAAAACTTCAGGCTCTAATTATAATCTTAGCACCACCAAGCAATTGCGGTTGTGAGGTGCGTAAGACCCGACTCGGACTGCGTAAGTGGGAACACCAAGATAAGTTGGGAGAGTTGGAGGTTAGTGTGCATCCTGGGCTGACTTCAGGGGCGGCTGTGTCGACACCTGTCTGTAAAGTCTGCATCCCAAAAAATAATGAAAACTGCAGACAGAAGCGTTGGTGATAAGATTCCATTCCACTGCCTCCCTGTTTTTAGAATCACGTGGAAGGCACAGCCACCGAGAGGACACTGTATGCATTCAGGCACAATGCTAGTGACTCTTCATCAACAAAAAAAAACTCAGCTCAGGTACTCTTTGTAGCGTAGAGCCTGTCATTTTTTACAGAGGTAAGAGTAGAACTTCCCTATGAAAAGCAGCAAGTGTAAAAAAAAAAAGGGAAACATTTGCAGCAGACAGATATTGTGAGGAAGAAGAAGATACCCCACCCTCAGTCTCAGGCTCTACACTTTTGACTTAGTATTAAACTCCTGCTCTCCTCAACAATATTGAGTGATGATGCCACCGTACAACAGCCTCCCCTTACCTGATCTCGAGGCCTACCCAGTGCCCCTGACGCCTCTTGTACCCCCCTTTCACTACCTAGTCGTTGGCAACTCTGAAGTAAGATGCCGTCTTCCTCCCTGCATATTTGTGATGCACGCTTACATACATGTCTCAGTCACAGAACACAATTTCATGCACGGAACACTAAAGATATTCGCCTAACGAAACAGCGCAGGAACAAGCTGGTCCAACGAAGACGTACCTAGACCACAACTTTATCGGAGGTTGCTGGACAGGATTCTCAGTACGATTAGGTTCAGCACCACAGGAATGTGACGTGTTATCTTGCTTTGTTGATACATCTGTACACTGCAAGTATACAAAATTGCATTCAAGTTCATTCTTTAATCCTTTGTATCTCCGTGTACTTCCATACACAAGGAAATGAAACCTGGATCAATTCTGTCACTCGCACGTGCCATATGGCACTTGATGGCATGCCATGTGGCAACGTAGCTCATTGCTTATTTTCAAAAGCATATCTGTAAATGGAATTGCGCATTGATAAAACAACAAGAAAAAATGTTCTGCACGATCGCTTCAGGTGCGTCGCTTCACAAAGTAAGTTGCATTCCTAGCAGTCCTAAATGTTGTTCCCCTGTTTCTCTATTACAGCAGGTGCACACAGCAGTACATAAACTAAGGCCCAATTTGCTATTTTCTTTTTACCGACAGTAGGAATCAGGTTTTCTTGTGCATCTACAAACATTCTCCATAGACCAAGTCACTTGTGGCCCACTTGAATCTCGGAAGAGATAATCCCAGTGGCTAAGAGCATATTGCGTACATATGTTTAACAAGAGATTATTCCGGCATCACTCGAGTTCCAATTGCAGTGTAGTTAAGAGACCTCATTTAAAATAAAACAGAGTTTTCTACAGCAGCCTTTTTGAACTCACAGCTCCGTCTTGAAGCCGTCCAATGTCGCCCGAGAGTGAAATGGGAGACATGGGTCTTTCAGCGAGCGTCACCACCGTTGTCTCAGGAGGTGACCTTAGCGGTGACTTGGTGGTGGGTGATCGAGGAAGGGAACCCCTCCAGGGTGGAGAGGGACCCACGGAGCCGAAGATGACGTGCGCAGGTCGCATGACTTTGCCAGTCTGGATGAACACGCGTCCATCTAGGAACTGGAGAAGGTTCGACACAGCTTAATAAAGCCCCAGTGTACGTGATCAGTGCAATTTTAGAGTTTTATGCAGCATTTTAATGAAGAAACAACACTTAAGTGTTTTTGGTCAGGCATCAGAAGCTAAAGGTCCTCGAGACTAGTATTTAGCATTTCGCTGGCAGGACTTCCAGTCTACCTGCTAAGAGCCTTATCTGAGTGGACTGGACAAGTACTCTCTCCATGCACCCTCTCCCACCTTTTCCTCAGACACGCTCACATACACACTATGACTATGAGGCAGCTAGCATCTGGTCAAGCACTAGTTCAAAATGTCAATCAGTTATAGGACTCTAACCCACGCTCTCTGACAACTATAGTCAGCAATGATTCAGAACTTTTAGACCACTTGATATTGTTTCAAAAATTTGTTATTGTACAACAAATATTCAATACCAAAACCGAAATACCGAAATTTTTTAAAGGCTATCAAATGCGAAAAATGTTACAGCAGGACAGTATTCCAGTACATCACGAACCTTAATGCCACATTTGGTGCAGTGTCGAGCGCGGGAAACATAACGCGTGTCGTTGCCCTCCTGATGGCAAGGACAGGGACATTCCTTTGTACCCAAGGTCTCGTGTGCAGGAGACAGCGTCACCTCCTCGCAGCTGTCCTCCTCTTCTCCATCTGGAATGGTCACTTCCTCAAAGTCCGTCATGTCGCTGCAACGTCAACAATGTAAGGAAGCTTCGCATTAAGATGATGGCAAGACAGAGACTGCACAAGGGGTTTGCGAACAAAGAGAGAGCCCAGTCATGCCATGCCTTATAAAATTTTAGTAATAATCACCGTATCATATCGCACTGCTTAATAAAGACAGTAGATGTTCAACACGCGATATGCACTGTTCTATGTCCCCAATCTTTTCTTCATCATCATTATTCAAGCTCCATGAGTGATACACTTTGGTATTATGAGTAATGGTGCAGGATACTGTACTCTCTAAATACTGCTAAACAAAGTTAAAAAAAAAAAGTCCTTCCAAAGAGAAGCTCCAAATGTCATGATTATTGCTTATCCCTGGGCAGGCCTTGTAACACACATTTGGTTAGGCCCAGCCCTCCTATAGCACCTGCCCTGCGGTTCCAGGCAGTTGAATGTGACCAGGCGACAATGATCTGCTCCACTAGGTATCTAGGTAAACAAACGAACCTTTCGGGGACTTTCTGGCTTGGCAACAACTTCAGGAATTCATCCAGCAAGTGGCTCTGTCCACGAAGCAACGGCTGGAGCATGCTGCACAGCGTCTCCGCTGTGAGATCAGGCTGGCGTTGAACTTGATTCAGTGTCTTTAGGATGCGTTGAAGTTGTTGCGGCTGCTGACTAAAATGGACCTAATAAGTGGAAAAAATTATTGTTATCAACCTCCAGCTGTTCTCTATCATCAACGATCGCACATTTCATGAATAGAACCTGAAGTTTTAGGGTTTAACCCGATTCTTCCCCGAATTTGCACCCCGAATTGAAGGATGCCTCTTTAGGGTGAAACCTGAGTTTTACCCACCAACTTGTTCAGCAGCAAATGCAGTTACATCACCATTTGTACCATACCAGTACAGTTGGTTTGAGTAACTGAGCTTGATTTATCCCACAGTTTAGCATATTGTTGCACCCCAAATTGTACCCTCATTTGGGAGAGGGAAACAAGGGTGAAATTCTCCTAGTCCCTATAAAAACCCTCCCGAAATATTTTCCTGGCTACGCCACCGAAAGTGAGTCTTTGTCCCTTTCTGCAACAACATCCATTCAAAATAAGATTCTGTGTGAGACAACAACTGACGACATCAAACACGTAGCAAACACAACATACCAGAATGATGCAAAGTGAATGTACTGTACGAAAAAATTCAAAGTCGGCACTTGAAACCAAACCTCTAGTTTGCGGAGGAAGAGGCGTATCTTGCTGAAGATGAGGTATTCTGTGAACTTGCCACACTCGACCGCTTGTTCCGGGAGCAGGAAGGAAACAAAGCCGTCTACCAGCTCTGGGTACTTGGCGAACACTTCGGACACTTGTTCAAAGACCTGCCATCAGGTAAATGCATTCATCACGGACAACTCATCCATGTTGCAATTTTGTAGAGGGCAACGAAAAAGAGTGTACTAATTAAACCCACCTGAGCAGCGCTTCTGTCATTACTGAGAAAATCATGGTCATCGACGATACGCATGAAACGCTGGAAAGTTTCATTGTCATCTTGCAGAACCTCCTGCACCTTCTGCAGGTAGCTCACAGCAAACTGAACTTCACGTTCTTCTTTCTGTAATTTAGACAGAATACTCGTGAATATTAATCAGACAATTTGAGTCAGCACTCAGTCAGAATCTGCAATAGAATGATGGCACTCCTGTGTTCCATAAACTTTTGTTCTGCATTATACTGCAAAGGATGGCCAACGATATCTATCAGAGGTGTGAACTAGAGCCCTGCACCATCCGCGGATGGAAGCGGATATCCGCAAGATACTGGCGGATTCGGATGAAAATTTAGCACTTTCTGCGGTGTGCGGTGATGCGGATGGCTCGATGTCGGATGTGGATCGGATGCGGATGCGAAGGCAGCGGGTCGGTAGCGGATCGGATGCAGATACAGTCGAACCTCGATATAACGAAACCCACGGGGACTGCAATTTTTTTCGTTGTATCGAACATTTCGTTGTACCGAATTGAAGGTCACGGATCGCAACCTTTGCGAGGACGCGCGCTGTACATAAGCGTCGATAACTCCCGCTACGACGCGGAAAAGTTTTTCGTGAAAAATGACCACAACTACAAATACAGCGCCAAAGTGCACCTACGGTATTTTATTCTTGCGTCAAATAGCCGGTTATACGCGTCTGCGTCGTGAATAGAAGACGCGGTGTCACGCATTGTTCGTACGCCGCCGAAGCCTCCGCAGCTTTCTCCATATCGTGTTGCGATCTCCCGTAAATCTTCTACGTCTATGACAGTTCGTTTTCCGTAAGGTTCTCCGTTGCTACGGCATGTTTGTCCCCGTCAAGAAAATCATCTACGCTGATTTCGCCACTTACACCGCCACGCGAACGAAGCGTTTCCCACGCGCGCGATGGCGCCTTGTGCTCTTTTTACTTGGCTGCGACCGGACAGTTCAAAACAAGCGCGAAAAGGAGAAGCCACGGAAGAAAATCCCTAACCTTCCAATGACTCAGACTTCCTTTTGTAGGCACCAGATTCCTCCCGACCCTAATCGCGCGTGCCATCTTTCGCCACGGGAACAGGACGCTGCTTGCGCCCTTTGTTTTCATCACCCTAAAGTCGCTTTGGGGTCATAAACCTTATCTCATTCTTTCGCTGTATCGAGGCGGCGGCTAAAAAGTGTTTCATTGTACCGGGAGTTAAAATACATTGATCTCTATGGCCCTCTGCCGGGGAATCAAAATTATTTCGCTCTATCGCGAATTTCGTTATATCGCGTTTCGTTGTAACGAGGTTTGACTGTATACCGCGTGCTGTAATTTTTCCACCAGTAATTTACTTGTATTGCGCGTCGACAGCGAGCGCATGCATGCTCGGGTTCACCTTTGACCGTGCACGACCAAGATGGGAGAGGAGGCATTCTGGCATCCCAAACCACGCGAGCACCAGCCAGGTATTGTTCCACGAGTTCCAGAAGTCTCTCCATATCACGTTTGTTGAAAGGTTTATCTTTGCTTGTCGTCGTGAGTCCTTCCGTGACAGCATGGAGGCATCCGAAATTATACCAACATGCTTCCGGCGGTCTTTACGCGTCCTTCGAAACATGCGGATCTTGCAGATCGGATGCAGATGTTGCATTTTGCTCAGCGGGTCGGATGCGGATGTAAACGGGTGTGTATGCTGCGGATGCGGATCGGATGCGGATAACGTGTGCGCAGATGCGGGTCGGATGCGGATGCCAAAAATCTCATCCGCACAGGGCTCTGGTGTGAACTGTCACTGAGGCATTGCATTATTAACATGCCTGAGGATCAGACTCCACTAAGTTTGATGCCAGAAGTGCAAGAGTAGCCTCAGTATCACGCTGCTGCTTGCTCTGTTTGCGTGTGAGTGAGTGGGGCGTTCGCCTGATGGTGCTGCTCGCTGCCATCAGTGCAGCCAGGTCTCCCTCGTTGTCCTCAGTGTCGTCTGTTCCAACGTCACTTTCCGTTCCAGTATGGCCCCCACCAGTAGCAGACGACGACACTGCTGCCTTTTTGCACGACTCCAACGTCGGCGTGCTCGAGTCTTTGCCCTTTGTCACTGTTTTTGCTGTTGGTGAGGCCTTTGCAAAACAGGTTCAGAAAGTATGTTTTAAAGAAAGCAACACTCAACAAATCATTCAACAAAGCTAGGAAAACTGACACTGATTAAAATATAAGTTTTGAAGCGGATGTGCCAGGGTCATGTTGTAACACGAAAGTAACCTCCATCAGCAACTATTGTGAGGTAGCTAATGGAGCATCGAAATTGGGTGCCAATGTAATTTTATTTTGGAATGAAAATAAACAACACTACTTATCCATTGGTAAGTTATTATATTCAAAGGTAAAGTGAAGCAAGCAGCTAGCAATCCTCAGTCAAAATATTTTGTTGCAATATAAACGTTTTGCATTCCATGTTTTTCTTTATTTGATTTTGTACTGTTCGTGTCCTATTGTACTTTTTGCAATTTTGCAATTTTGGAAAGTTCTGTCCCCGCCTAAATTTCACTCCTTTAGCCTAACCTACCCCAACGGGGAGGTCATCCCAGACAATCTATGTGCCAACGAGTTTGCTTCATTTTTTTCGTCTGTCTTTAACACGGACGACGGTTGCTCACAAGTTTATTTACCAGTAATCCCTTCTTCCATGAACCTTTCTTGTCCCATGATGCCCATCGATATCAGCCCCCACGGAATTTGTAAGATCATTGAGTCACTCAAGCTGTCCTCAAGTTCTGGTCCTGACTCAATTAACTCTAAAGTACTATACAACACGAAAGTGATTTCAAGCGAACTGCTATGTTGCATATTTAGACAGTCACTTCAAGAATCCGTGTTGCCGCGGGACTGGAAGACAGCGATTGTCGTCCCCATTCTCAAATCCGGTAACAGTCAGTACGTTAATAACTACCGCCCCATTTCTCTAACTTGTATCGCATGCAAAATTCTTGAACACATAATCTTCTCAAACTTAGTCAAATTCCTTGAGGAAAAAGTGTTTTTCTACCCGCTGCAGCATGGTTTCCGTAAATACTATTCTTGTGAAACTCAACTAGCTTGTTTCGTTCATGACATATTTTTAAACGCTGACAACAACCATCAGACCGACGCCGTCTTCTTAGATTTCCGCAAAGCCTTTGATATGGTGCCTCACCCGAAGCTTATGTACAAAATCTCTCTCCTGAATCTCGACCCGCTTGTCGTCCGTTGGCTAACTCAATTTCTTTATAAGCGCTCGTTCGCAGTCTCATGTAATAACCGCATATCTCCATCTGTCCCTGTCCTTTCGGGAGTTCCTCAGGGTTCAGTTCTTGGTCCCCTCCTATTCCTCATATATATTAATGACCTTCCTTCAGGCATATCTTCCACTATCAGACTATTCGCCGATGATTGCGTTGTATACAGGCAGATCAACTCTCCTACTGACCAACAATCCTTACAAACCGACCTTGCCCTAATTCAGTGCTGGTGTGATGAGTGGCAAATGCCCCTGAATATATCTAAGTGCTGCATCGTGACATTTTCTCGCCGACGTGTTTCTTATCTCCCTCCCTTCTGCTACACAATTAGCGATTTAGTATTAACCAGAGCAGATTCCTACAAATATCTTGGCGTTCATCTCTCTTCCAACTTAACTTGGAATGAACACATTAATCACATCGTGGCCAATGCTTCTCGCTCCTTGGGCTTTGTCAGACGCACCCTAAGATCGGCACCTGTCCATCTCAAGCTTCTAACTTTCACCACTCTGGTACGAAGCAAGCTTGAATACGCATCCGCAATATGGGACCCTCCTCAAAACTATCTCTGTGATGCAATCGAAGCCATTCAAAATCGAGCTGCCCGCTTCATTGTCAACGATTACTCTTTCACTACCTCTGTTTCCGCGTTAAAACTAAGTCTCAACCTCGAGCCGCTCGAACATCGTCGTCGCTTCGCCAAGTTAACCCTCTACCATAGATTTTTTTTTCACCTTGCCTGCTCGACAATCACCCATCACACGCTCGAGTGTCATTTTTCCTCGCTTTGATCACACTAACAAGGTTACTCGGTTCCTCTGTATTACTAACGCGTTCTCCAAATCGTTTTTTTGCACAACTACCATTGAGTGGAACAACCTCCCATCATCAATCGCTACCATTGACGACCATACAGTTTTCCGTAGCTCCCTCTCTCACTTTCTTCATCTTCAATACTAGTGTTCGTTCTGTTGTATTGCTGAGTTTATCGCTTTGTATACTTACTTGTATTGTTCTTATCCTGTTATTCCAAGATGTTATTGTTATTTTGTTTCCTTATTTCTGTTTTCTGTTTATTTCTGTTATTACTGTTTCCATTCTCAATGTTCCATGATGTGTTCCAATATAATGTTCCCACCCCCCATGTAATGTCCTCCGGACCCTTGGGGTTTTTTGAAATAAATAAATAAATACTTCATTTCTGTGCTCGTTTTGCATTCTTTCCCCAAATCCCCTCCGCAATGCTGTTTTGCGGTCAAGGGTAAATAAAATAAAATGAAATGAATGAAAAATCACCTTTAACTGTCAGAACATCAACAGAAAACATTATCTTCAAAGTACACATCATAGGCGACATATTCAACCATAAATCTACGATGCATTTCCCCAGCGTGGAATCCACAACATGTTACATTATTCTTGCCCCCAGTGATGTACAATGTGCAGTGCACATCTAGAATGAGCTGAATTGTCACATAATCACATTTCCACTTGTGATATGAACTGCATGAAAACATGGAAGCATGCTCTGCACATTAAAGCATCTGTTCTGCACCATGCAGATATGCTACGCACGTATGTCTTCTGCAACAGTGTTATGAGGTGACCAAACATTCCATCAAAATCAATAATCGATTTTGTTTATAGGATTCTGCACCGCTTTTTTCAAGGAAGATTTCTTGCTGGCAGTCCACCAGGCAGCCTAGGATGCATTACGTAACTTCTGAAAAATTTACGCTGGTCATGCACACTGCATACGTTTGTGAGCCTTGCTTGGGAAATGAAAGGTGTGCTAATTCAAAGACTTTCAGCGAAGTGTTTCTCCACAAATTTAGTGCACATTGTTTGTAAGGTTAGAAAATGACATATAGGTGTGTTCTATATGTTAGGCAGTTAAAGTTAGCCAAATTAGCCAAAGACAAATGAACCTTTGGGACAAAATTAACACTACCGTGTCCGTGGGTCCTGGAGTTGGAGCAGATCTTGCGGAAGGTTCTTGCGAATAATGCAGCCGTTTCCGCACTGATGCTGGTGTGTTAGGCAGAATCCTCCTTGCAGCAAAGTGGTTGTACTTCTTCAAGATGGGAGAGATTTGTTTCAGAGGAGACAGCTGTTTAACCGGGGAGATCTGCCTCAGAGGGGAGATGTGCCGCAGTGGAGAAATATGCCTCAGAGGAGATATGTGTTTAAGGGGTGATGCATGCTTTATGGACGTTAGGCTCTTCAGCGGTGAGACAACCACGGGCCCTTGAGACGCGACAACGAAAGGTGATGACACGGCTGAAACAAGATGTCTTTTGTTAAGATATACCCAATTAGTAGTTTAACGCAGCAGTAATATTTGTTGTGTCATAAGGTGACAAAAACAAATATTCCAGAAAGAAATTTCGAGCAACTGAGTACGCTAAAATAATGCCAAATTTGTACTTAAATTGATTAAAATTGATGACTGAATTGTATTGATTTGAATAAAATTGTATTTGAATAATAAATAATGAATAATGAATGAAATGAAATAAATAATGAATAAAATTGTACTTGAAATTGTATTGAATTGATTAAATTGTATTGAATTGAAATTGATGATTGAAATTGTACTTAAATTAACTTAAACGTCATTGATGTGATACCATATTAGTACCACGCATTTATCGGCATGATAGATCTTATGAGGTGGACAAGACTCTTCTCGCAGAATCACACCTCTGGTCGCATCTCTCTGCATGCCAGGAAGTACAGGACGAATACAGAAAATACAGAATGTCATCCGTTTTTCTTTTTTTTTTTTTCCCAAACTCATGCTTTTTTACAGTATGGGGTTCCTCCACACGCTCGCCCGCGTATATGCCATTTTATCAGGAAATACAGGATTTTCCGGCATGCTGGGCATCCTCATTTTATTTCTTTATTATTTAATTAATTTAATTTAATTAATTTTAGATCTGGCACTTCGAGAAAGGCACGACAATACGGTATCAGCATCGTGTAACTTTGAAGTATTATGGGGAATAACTAGGGCTCTTCGTTTTCAGGTTTTACGATTTTTCGAATTCGGGAGGTAAAAATCGGGTGCTAGTAGTTACGCACGAGAATTCGGCGAGAAATCGGGTGCTAGGATCTCGGTTCGATATGTCACCGGGGAATTTTTGGGTGAAACGAAAGGCCCACGAAACAAGCCACTGCTGTGACACTGGGACGAGAAACAATAATATTTATACGTATTTCCGTTCGGAACCGGGATAGTGAATGACCGCAGTATTCAAACACTTGCCCAAGCTCCACAAAAGCTCGTCTTTGAATCCTGCAGGAGGGGATCATAAACGGAGGACAAATAAGCTGTCACAAACAGGGATCGGAACCGGTATTTTTTTCGGTCCGGTTCGGGTTCGGGTTCATGCATATTGGTTCGGTTCGGGTTTAGCTCCGCTGAACCGAAATTATCAGCTTGAACCGGTTTGGAACAGTTACTTTTTTCGGCCTCGGTTTAACCGGTCCACGGGCAGTAATTTTGCTACATGCAAGCAAGCTTACGCTCACCGTACACGATTGTAAGAGAAAGGTGTGAGATAACCGTTCAGGTGAGCAAAAAAAAGGTCGGACAGTAGTACAATTAATTCACCTCTGAACCGATTCCCGAACCGGTAACCGTATCAATTTTTTCGGTTCAGTTCCGGTTCGGCTCAGGACAAGCAAAAAAATCGTTCGGGTTCGGTTCGGTTCGGGTTCGTCAGAAAATAACGTTTTTTTTTCGGTTTTCGGTTCGGGTTCAGTTTCGGTTCCGATCCCTGGTCACAAATGGCTCTCTTTGCTGATCTTATGATTCTCCCTCTGGACGCTTTACCGAGAACGACAAGTTGAAGGACCGCAAGGATTTCGGGTAGATATCGGGTTTGACCCAAATTCTTGAAAATTTGTTCAGGGGGGAACTATCGTGAAAAAATCGGGCCCGAATACGAAGAACCCTAGGAATTACCTGCGCAAATACGTATTACCGAAACCTTGAATTAGAAGGTTCTTTTTTCTCATCCTATTATAATTTTTCATTGCACGCAGGAAGATCTGTGCATATTTAAATGCATGACACCAACCTTGGATTGTAACGGGAGTGGTCACAAGTTGAGCAGTCGTGGTGAGTATGACCGTGCTACCAACTGGCAACATCGAGCTTGCAATGTTTGGTACCGTTGTCACAGGCAAAATAATGCTCGGTCGCTGGCATGGCCTTGTCAGGAGGTAGTTTTGCTAGGAAACACAGCAAGGACCCTCTCAATAAATACGAAGCAAAGTATTTATACCACTACAGGTTCTCATGTAGATCAAAGCATCTAAATATCTCATTCAAGCTTTTTAAAGTGGAACTGAGCTCACAACTTCAGTAATGCTTTTCAGAAATCCAAGCATCTCTCGCGTACAAAATATCAAACTGTTAGTTTGATGCTCAAAAGTGAGCAGAGCTTCAGTTTAAAATGAGACTGACTTCAAGATAACTTCAGAGGACTTTGATTTTGGTGCCCTGATATATATATAGGCGGGCTAAAACTGCCTCGATATAGATGTTTTTGCAGCTTTGGGGGACTCACTCTTGAAAGAAGTTTGTGCCATCAGCACACTTGCCAATCTCTCTCACGTGTTTCTGTCATCATGCTAGCTATTCAAACAAGAGCTGAAAGCACAATACAGCGCATTTGCAACCAGTAATTGAGAAATTATTAACTACAGCTATTTATATGTGAGTGGTTATTAGATTCCTAACTGTAAGACATGTGCATTTAGTCCAAGAAGTCGCGGGTAGACCTGATACTGACTGCCTTCGTGCAAGAATATTTCTCATAAACCCATTGTTCCATCTTTGTTCTTTGAACAAACTGCATTTTCTGTGCTACTTATCTAACATGTCAAGTAAATTCAGCCAAGAAAGAACTGTTAGGAAAAACAGAGAATGATGATGTCTGCGCGGTCAGTCAAGGTCAGCGCCCATCCTTTTCTTTTTGTGTGTGAGGGCTTTCTTCTTTTGTAGTCGGTAAATTAGGTGAATTAGAGATTTAAAAGGGTGACCGTGGGCAGGGAGGAGAGCTGTGTGCAATGCTTCTTCAGAGCCCTGAACAGCTGACTAGCAGACAACATTTCTATGAACCAATCAGCGAGTGCGGACGGTGTAGCGTCAGCGCGAGGTCACGGACTGGTGCAGCTCTCCACAACCATTGGGCACGGTCACTTTTTGCGGCGTACTACGTTAAATTCAATTTCTGTGATAATTATGGCTTTTACTGGCCTACTTAACAATTTTATAGAAAGAAAACGGGGTGTTAAAAATTGCGTGTTAAAAAAAAAAAACTTTTGTGCTACTTTAAATCAAGACCTCGCATGACAGGAAAGACATAAAGATCGAAGGTATGCAGAGACATAGCAGATGTCCTCAAGCACATCTATTGACTCCAATCACCTACCATCCAAGTTGGCAGAATAGAAATGGGCTGTTTGGACGGTGGCTCTCTGGCCTCTATATTCAGTGGATATGGCTCCCATTCCAGAGGCATAGCTGTTCGATGGACTGCCCAGTACTGAAACACAACGCGTCCAATCAACACAAGAAACATAAAAAAACACAGGTGCTTCTTACTCTAATTGGATTATTTTCATTCTGTGGCTTGTAAATGATGTTCTTGATTCGTATTTTGATCTGCTGATCTGTTTTCACTGGCAGCAAGAAGGTGTGAATGAGTTTCAGGTGTACAGGGACAAATGGGGATCCCTTGGGCGGAACAAACTGTTCTAATCCTAATGCCAGCAAGCTGGAAATGAGACACATGCACAATGTTAGTTAGTAATGACATTGGTTAATGCCATAGTTCCATGAATTTGATTCACCCCTCTCCCTTAGACAAGACAGTTTCGAAGGAAAAACAAAAAAACTTCATTTTAATGATGATGACTGGGTGCGTTTCATCGCCAGGGGTCACACTTCACAACATTACTGGCTGTAATGCGGTAAAATATAATAATGAGTCATCTCACTGTGAGGACCAAAGTCCTACGGTGTCCAAAAAGGTTTAGGAGTGCTTTTACTTTCGAAACAAAATTTTAATGGGTATGTTAGAACTTCTATTGATGCCACTGATGAGATGAGGCACATTAGGTGCATTTACTTTTTATTTATTTATTTCCTGTTCATGGATCTCGCTGCCTCACACATGTTGCAAAAAGCTCATATGTCACGTGAAAACATACATACATACTATACCATACCATACCAGCGTACAATACCATCCCGTGCATAACATAACAATCGTTCTACGCATGAATGTAACTACCAAAAAGCAGAAATTCTGATGTCGTCGATGGTGCATGTACACAACACTGCGCACACTCTAACAGCATAAATAATTAAAAAACAATTTGATTGTTATAGGAACTCGAATACATGAGTGTCTAGGCATTTTTAAGTGGTGCTATCCTTCTATTGTGGCTTTTATCGCAAGACGAGCCCGTGCATGAATTTAAGTGTTCCTCGAATTTATAAATATTCCTTTGCCTCATTATCTCCAGACTGCTCGTAGTTTCAAAAAAACGAAATCCCATTAATTCGAACTCCAAGGGGACCAAAGATTTGTTGGAATAAAACGGAGTTTGAGCTTAACAGAATCGCTCTGAATGAGGGTTTGATGCTCTCGCAACACGTACCAGCGGCATTGGAGACGCATCATAGCTCGCCAGGCCTTTACGTCTGCACGTTTACGGTCACACAATTTGTGGTCACGTGTTTGAATTTCAGGATGTTTGCTTCCAAATTAGCTCAAGGACGAAAGTTGACGAGAAGTTTGCAAGTACTGGTGTTGGGAATCTCACCACCGGCACTCGCCAACATTTTTGTAAACAGCCATCCTTGAGGTTGGTCAGGCTTAAATGTTGTGTTCATCACAGGAAGGAAAAGCAATGTAGTGTGTTAATGATATACACCGTTCGAGATACGGAGGCACAATAGCGCGCCAGGAGAAATACTGTAGCCCCACCACGCAGCATAGTGTCATGTGGCCATGGAAGCTGAGTGAGTATGATGGGTCACATTATCTCGCGGAGAAGCAAGCGTGACCTTTCTGTGTCCAGCCACTCTGTCTGCGGCGTAGTAATATTCTGAGAGGTGACGGACTAGATTTCTTTTCCTTCTGAAGTTGAACACGACTATAATTCTGCATTCAGCCTCCGCAATTTACGTCGCTTTTCAAATGAGTTGTTCAGATGCTCTGAACCTTGTTGCATTTCCATGAGCAGAGTGAAGTACAATGATGCCTAATTAGTGCACGCTTTACATCCTCGCAGTTGCATTGAAACATAACTGGATTCTATGGAAATTCAAGGCACATCATATGAAGAGGACTTACTGATCTTCTGAGGGGAGGAAAATGACCTTGCGGAATGGATCATTTTCGGGGCAATACAGTCGGCTGGCAGGAAGCAGTTCAGGATACATGAAGACGCAGCTCTCACACAGTAACTCGCGTACGTGAGATGGAACTGAGGAAATTAGAGAATGAAATCAGAAGGAACAACAGTTAATAGTGCCATTTTAATCCCCTACAATAGATTTCATTAGTGTGGCCTTTACAGGACCATAGATTGTGGTAGAACTATCTAAAGACCGAATTAAAGAAAGTTATGATGAACATGATCTATTTGGGGCTACTTTTATTGGCCAATGTAGTCCGTGATCTCCTCCTGCTTCTCCCACATAAAATACGCAACTATGCATGCACACTGTGGAAGATGCCAACATTTTTTTAGTGCCTTTTCAGAGATCAGTTTTCATAACCACCCTGACTAGTACATTCTTGGCTGTTCGAGTGTTCAAGCGCAACATCAGCGTATGCACTTTTCTACCACCTATTTTTCTGGTTTACATGCTGGCAGGAATTTTCCACTGCAATACACCATGTGACATGCATGCATGCCTCATGTGGAATTAGCCGGTGCAGACTGCTTCCACATTTAAATTAACAAACTTCTTTATACAGAGAAGGATAGAAGCTACAACCAATTTAAACATCTCATCACATCTATTACATTACCTCATGCCAAATCATCACAAAATTAGTACAAAGTATTAGTACAAATTATCTCATGCCAAATTAGCAAAAGTCTTCTGTATCTTAGCATTTAAAACATGACTATAAGTACTGTTAGAGATGTGTGAATATTCAAAATTTCAAAAAAGAATCTAATGTTTCTGACGTTCATTTTGTGTTCATATTTGAAGTTGGTACAGTGCAATCCCGTTAATTTGAACTCGAAACTGATGGAAGGTTTGTTCCAATAAAACAGAGTTCAAACTAAAGGTTGTTCTGAGTGAGTGCTTGATGTGCTGGCAGCGCATACTAGCTGCATTGGAGATGTGGCAGGGTTCGCTAAGCCATGCCGCACGTTCGCATTTACGGGATGCCTGAAATATGAGTGTCTCGTTCATATTCAAACCTATTTACAAGCAAGCATCTAAACATATCAGGGCATAAAAAAACCTGTTATACACACTTGCATTTGTTTCTTCAGCCGCGACATCATTTCAACATCCTGTCAACATGCACACCATTACAGTCCATGCACACCATTACTGTAATTTGTTCCATACTCCTCTTTCTTCTGGTAGAAGTATCGCCTCTAGAAGTTCTAATGAGTTCTTTAGGTTCTATAATGTTCTTGCACGTAATAAGTAAACTAAAACTTTAAACTATACTTTAAACTTTTTTTGTACTGTTTATTGCCCCTCCTTCTACAGCATTTTCTATGCCAGAAGTATTCTAAATAAAATAAAAATCACTTAATAAGTAAACGTGTCCCCCCACACGTCAGCAGCCATGCACTTCCTGGTAAACCCGCTCGAATAAACTGTTGCAAATGTCCATACGTTCCAATTACCAGGCGTATTCCAGCCTTAAAATACGCACGACTTCGATGGGTCAGTTCAAATTATCCAGAAGTTTGACTCGAGAGATTTCGTATTAACGGGATTGCGCTGTATTTATGCATTTCAAATGTTCCAGCTATTTTGAAAATTCTACCAGCTTAGACTAAGCGTCAAGAATTTGAACTACTTGAATGCCTCTTGAAGTGGAACTTGACTTTTCTTTTTAGTTTTTCAGTTTGCCTCAGGAAAGGTACACAATTCATTGTTTCATTATGAAAACGACCTTCTGACTGTCCAAGTACAGACAGACATACATGCTTTGTTTTAAGCAAAATAAATTCCTCATTAATCTTTCTCGGGTGAATGTCTCTCGACATTTCCCTGATGATCAGGAGTTAGTTTGCTGGGCTTATCTGTTGCAAGTTAACACCATTGCAAGCCTTTACCTAGTGAAATGATATTCGAAATTCAATTCGATATTCGAAGGGCAATTTTCATATATTTGCACACCTCTAACAAATGCATGTGACAAGGTTAACGAGATAAAAATCACCTTGTGTTCGTATGGGATTCTTGCGCACAATACGTCTGTTTACTTTCATGGGAGTGCAGCCTCCCCACCGAGGGACTTGATCTAGCAACGACACCGCTTCATCCAAGTTGCATGCCAAGAAGTACGAACGTCTACCATCGGGCAGAGGTCGATGCGCAAATCTGTGCAATTCTTTCTGCAACGAGCCTTCGATGTACTCTTCCGCAAATGCAAACAAAACGAAAGTTGCTGTCTTACCAGTAGCATTTCTGACGTTTGGAAGTACTTTGTCAGTGCATCATTGTTACTGCTCAGGATACACACTTGCGTCAACAATTGCACATGCTGCACAGAGATAAAAAAAACAGGGTGTTATGATAATACAAAGTTGCATGATACGAAGTACCGTAATTTCACGCGTATAAGCCGCACCACAGATAAGCCGCAGGACGCGCTTTTAGGAACGTTTTGAAAATTTTATAGCAGATAAGCCGCACCCGCAGATAAGCCGCGGGCAATACGAGACGTCTGATTTGTGCCCTTTCATTAAAACCGGCGTATGGGGACAATACCAGGAAAAAAATAGTCATCAGATAAGTCGCACCAGTGGATAAGCCGCAGAGCACCCGTGAGAAAAAAAAATCGTGCATAAGCTCCAGCTAATACGCGTGAAATTACGGTACTCCTTTGTTATGACAAAGTTATCAAAAAGGCCGTTATGAAAATAGAATATAAATAATGTGCACATAAGAATTTAGTAGGGGCACAAAAATTGTATAGAAAAAAAATTGCCATTTGGTTCAGCAAATTGGGGAAGTTCGAAAATAGTATTCTCTCAGTGCTTTGTACCACTTGCTAAGCCTCGTGCGTATGCCAGTTTGAATAGCAGCGCAAACTTTGTTACGATATTTGCTTTGCTGCTTCCATATAATTTGGAAAGATAACATACGCTTTAGACGTGATGGAAAGTAATTCTTCTGAGGAATGGAACATACAAAAGATTTTCGACGACTGCCATATTTCAGCTTTACTCATTTTACCTACGGCAAGCATGCCTTTGTGAGTTCATTTCAACGTGACACTGATCTCCAGACAGCTCAAGAAAACAGTGGAAAAGGCTATTTACGCTGCACAGGAGAGAGTGATTTTTAAATCTGTCTTAATTTACAGAAACAACCCTGGAGCCCCGTAAATTGTAACACGATCTTCGAGCACACCATACTTTATCACTGAGGAACCACTGCTGCGCCAGTGATATTTTTTATCAGTGGTATTTTATCTCGGGAAATCCTCTACCGTATTTACTCACACATTGAACGCACATTTTTTTTTACCGAAAAACATAGCATCATTGAGGAGATGCGTTCAATACATGAGGGGGAAAATTGAACCTGGCACTCAAGGCGCATGGAATTCCCGTTTTAGTGTGATAATTAATTAATAATTAGGGCTTTACGTCGCGAGACAACTGAGATCATGAACGACGCCACAGCGGTCGGTCTGTGGATTGCTTTTGCCCACCTGAGGGTTCTTTAACGTGCTATGAAAGCTCACCACACGGCACCCCGTATTTAACGTCCCCCGCGGAAGACGGCGTGTCTAAGCAACTCGTACCGTGCCACCAAGTTGCTGGCGTCCTCGGCCGGGTTCGAACCCGCGATCTCGGGATCAGGAGGCGGACACGCTACCGACTGAGCCACCGAGGCCGGTCCGTTTTATTTTTAGATATCCGAGTCGATCCCCCTGGAATCGTATGGCACCTTGTCCTCGTCTCGTAAGTAAATACATGGTAGTTTCAGACACGTGTCTGCTGGATTCTTTAGAGATTTAGTTACAGTAACTTCCTATTTCATCGTACCATTCTCATCTGCTCTTCGAGCTGCTGGAGCTGACGAGGCAACAGAGCCTCGTAACACTCTTTGTGGACAAGTTCCGTCGCCTCCTGGAAGATCTCAGTTTCGGTTAGTTCTGCCACGACATTCCCAGTGTCCTTCGCTGGAGTCTGCGTTCGACTGAAATTAAACGCAGGTGCCCTTTATTCGTGTCCAAAATGATTGCAATCCACAACTTCTGGAATGTGCAGCCCACCTTGCAGGCTTCTGAGGTGCCGTAGCAACCTCATCATCATCTTCGACATCTAGGAGCTCCTTTGTTGCTGCCTGCATCAACTCAGTCATCAACTCATTGACCTCTTTCTCTGAAATGTTGATAAAATATATGTACCCGACGAGTTCAGAGAAAATTGAGGCAACACTGGATTAATCTAAAATCTCGCCGACACATTCCTACTCTGTGCAGTTCATCGGTTCCTACAAACATCTTCCGTGGTCCTATCAAGATTTCCATGGGACTAAAGTTAAGTTGGCAACACTTCTAAGACCTTTTATGCACAGTCACAAACTACACACGAGGGCTTGTTTGATACATTCCAAAATTTGTATCACGCTTCTAAGTCCCATTTTTCCATATGTGCACTATCCTATTTAGTGCTTTCCACACCCAGAAGAACCCAGCACTTTAACATTCTTCGGAGCTCTGCAGACCACCAAAAACACATCAGCGTATATCACGAGGAAAAAGAGGCAAGAAACTTACTTGATATTTTAACGGCACGATCATTTCTCAAGTCCCAGGAGTCTGGATCTTCATCTTCTTCCAGAAAATTGTATTCCGGGTCTTCAACATCATTGTCCTCAACAGTTTCACTTACATCTGACAAAAACGTAAACGCAACATAAATTTAAATATGCCACTATGCTTCATCAATCATCACAAAATTATCGAAAACTTATCAGTAATAATACTGAGGTAATACAAGCGGTGAAAACAACTGATTTAAAGAAGCAGTGAAAGCCCCCTGCAGTAGATTGTGCAGAAAATAAAGCGCTCCTGTGCAAGTACGACGATCGTAGCAGATGTTTAACATTCAAGAGAAGCCTTCGATTTGCAGACCCTCTATTATCACCTCAACCCCGCAAGTGATTGAGCCATGGAGTATGGAGTAAGTAGCAACCTGCTGTATCCATAGCAGAGGAGACAAATTTTCAATACGCTGCTCAATACATTATTGCTTTGTCACATAATCTGCCAATAATATAACAATAATAATTACGCCACAATAGAAAATCGGGTCGGGACTCCAAAATCACGGCGCACCACTCATGGTACGTTTTGGGGCCGTTTTTCTAAAATAAATTGTACAGTGACGAGACACTGTTCAGCAAAAATATTTTGCATGGTAGCTTTTCATAGACTGTTTGATGAATGAAGTGGGGTTTGTAGCAATGCTAAGTGTCACTTCATTGCTTCTTTAAAGAACATAGCAGGCCTTGGTGTTTTCACCATCACTACTGTCAACGAGTTGTAAACACTGTCAAGCAACAGTAGAGAAAATTGAGGCTGAATAGACAGCAAACTGCTTTTATAAAGTTGAACATAGAAGTAAAACGCACGCGAGCTGGTGTATACGTAACGCTGGCATCATGTCCCTGAGACTTGGGGGAAGGACACCTTGTATTATGGATTACAGTTGTTGTAGCTGTCAAATATGCAGCCATACTGATGTATAATTGCAATGTACGTGCATACAAAGCTTTTTGAGGAAAGGAACATCAGTGAAACGACTCATGAATGTTTGTTGACTAGTATATAGCTCTTGGAACTCCTCTGCACACTTTCAGAGGTGTAAATACGTAACACCGGATGAACAGGATGTTGGCAGCCAGACTGATATCACAATGCTAACTAGTAATCGTCGAGCTGCCACTGCCAACACCAAGAGAAGACGACTGCCGTCGTCTGCGATGTTTCAACAGACACGCTTGACAAAATGGCATAGATGCAGGCCAGCTGGTGGAAGAACTCCATAATGTAAAAGCCTGAGTCTGGGCACACGGAGGGACGACACAGACACACTACACAATCGGCATCGTGTGTTCATGTCATCCCTCGGTATGCCTAGACTCAGACACGCCTGACATCAGCCTCCCATACCCTGTCATTACCCATGTCCCATACCCTTTTCTTGTGCTGTCTGTTTTTGTGTTTTGTCTTTTGTCCTTCCCCCAAGTTCAGGTACTTCTTGCCAACAACTTTTACGACCTTCTTCACTAATATGATTTAGTTTGGAATCAAGACATTTACAACAAGGCAGTGAAAGGTTGTGACAAACCAAGAGGTTTGGAGAAGGACACCAAAAACTCCCTCCACTCCTCGTCGTCACACTTGGTGTCGTACATGTCCGTCGTAATATCCGGTGCGATGAATTGAGCCTCGATACTCTCAAGGGGAGTGTCGTTCAGTGGCAGTTTAGACCTCGTCCGTTCCGCTATCACTCCTTCCTGCAGGTCAAAACAGCATCTGTACAACCAAAGCCCGCAAAAGACATGTCTTACACATGTACGGCACATGCCTGAGTTACTTGGCCGCACAACATCACAAAGCACTGCTACCTGTAGCCATTAGAAAAATTCCATCCAGTTTTCATCTGGTTGATTCCTTTCACGATGTGTGATTACATTGAATAAACCTTGTGTTGGCTTCCATATTCCACCAAAGCATGGATAACTCACTATCTGAAGCCCGCCATATAAACAGGGCATCAGCACACCACAAAAGAGGTTGGATGAAAGAAACGCTGCAGCATTGCGGCATTGAATAAGGTAACATGCTTTCTTAACAGCTGCAGTGCTTGAGAAATTTGTTCTGGAAACTCTGGTTTTGATAGTATTCCGAGACAAGGATATACATATGTTTGGGTGCTGTTCCTTCAGGAAAACACAGTGAAACTTTTACCAGGCTTTAACAACCTTTCCAAATGATAACGACAGAAAAATTTGCTTAAACTTACAAATTGCAAATAGGCGGCAAGTAAACTGCTTTGCACACACAGAAAGAAGATGCAAGGCTATGAAAGTTTATGACACAGGGTAACCGCCAAATATCCCAGCAGTTGGCATAATATAGGGAGCATCCCCATGAGGGTTGCTACTTTGCATATTTTTTTGTGGTGAATAGTTCTGTGGAACTAGCTATAGTTTGCATAGACCCTTCTCTCACACCACAACCATCTTCCCTGTCTTTGCCCCCATTCACTTGGTGCTCCAGTAAGTGCTGACCACACCTTCTCAGACTATCTCGCTCCCCAATTCCAGTTTACCTTGTCCGTGGGCAACGGAGACCCCGCAGTAGTGCGAAGCGGAGAGTTTTCTGGTTCCGTGATGGACGGCATCATATCTGGCTGGTGGGGAGGAGATCCTTGACTGCTCAGGAATGATGCTGATGCTAGGCTCTCAGAATCATCTTCACTCTAGAAACCAGTGATGGCCAGTAGTTAACTACATGTAGTTAAACTACTAGTTAAACTACCTGATTGTAGTTGAAAAGTAGTTATCAACTACTTGCAGAAATGTAGTGTGCAACTACTAATTAAACTACTATCTCGAGTAGTTAACTACAGTAGTTAGGTTACTGCGGGCGCCAACTACTACCGATTTTGCCGCAAGCTTTACGGCACGACTGTGCTTCCAACTTTTACCTTGAGCTACTTGTTTGATGAGAACGGAGGTGCAGAGCAATTGTGTCGTGCATGTATGCTAAATCTTCACTTTTATCGCTGCTTGAGATTCATATTTAGGTGTCTGAGAACACTATAGAATGGGATTGGTGTTGATGGACAACGTTAATAAGTAGTTATAGATGTAGTTAAAATACGTTGCAGAAGTTAAAGTAGTAGTTTTAACTACCTCCCCTGAAAAGTAGTCGAACTACTAGTTAAACTACGCAATCGCGAAGTAGTTAGTAGTTATAGTTGAACTACTGTAGAAGTAGTTAATGGCCATCACTGCTAGAAACCAAATAAATATCACTCTCGCAGGTACCACACAATAACAGTTAAATTATACCTGCAAACAACACAGATAAGCTGCCGAAATAAGGTTATGCTGATATCACTGAGGTGATTAAATGGAAACAATCTCAGACGGTCTACTTTACAGAAAGGAGCAGTTATAAGGACATTAAAGCGTGTCCCTATGACTGGGCAAAAAAAAAAAGCAGTTAACAAAATGCAGCGTCAAAACCTACCTCATCCGAGACAGGGCGATACTCTTCATCAGAGTCACTCTCATCCGCAAACTCTTCTTGCAACAGCTTTTGGGACGTTGTCGAGGTTTGTGTCTTCACTGGGGATACTGGCCACAGAAGCTGAGGAAGCCACAAGGATCCGAATAAGTACACTTAACCTAACTGCAAAATGGGAACATGATCGCTCTCACATGAGGCTGTTTCCCCATGAGCTCGCGGGCTTTGGCTCGTGTGAACTTTGGCTCAAACATGGCTTCTTCCTCCGTACCGGCTTCTCCTTCTTCAAGCATGGAGTTCCGGAGCATTGCCAGGACATGTTCGTTGGTTATGACGCGCTGCGTGACAAGATAAGTCACAGCTTTAGTTTAGAAAATTTATGGATCATTCAAAAAGTTAAAAACCTGAGGAACCTACCCTCAAGATGTTCTTGACATTTTGAACTGTAAGGTTGTTCCGTTCGGCCGTGTCTTCCAGTATTTTGTCAAGTTCCGTAACCGGTTCTATTTCCGGCTCACTCAGGGGCGACGTTTCAGATGTCCCTGCCTTAGTTCTTGCTTTCTTGGACTTCTTTACGGATTCACCTTTATTCGATCAATGATATTTTTACTTCCGATATATTAAACGTCTGCACATGTGAATTACTCAAAATAAGGCAGTAGAAAGTAACTCAAAAGCAGTATTCATACTACTTTTCGAATTAAAAATGGGAAAAAAAGAAAATAGAATGAGGAAATTAAAAACAAAAAGAGCGAAAAAGGGATGCATCCGCTTCCTGACTGTTACACCCCCTTACTCAATAAATAACACGTCCAGATTCCAGGACGGGCCTTTTCGCTCTGAGGATGGCACCCATATGGGTTGCCTGTTGTAGCTGCCAGAGTGTATTTTAGTGTGAACAAATATACTACTTCTGTATAGAAACAAATCAACAGATGGGAGACCTTCTCCTATGCCATGCCATTGTTAGAGTACCCATCTAAGCACTAGAGTTCGACCTTAGCCGAAAGGCAGAGTATACCCTTCTTTTGTTTAAGCAAACTAGCCTATGTGAGGAAGAATATCAATGCTTATGCTCTCTCGGCTTTCAGAAGGCACAGCCAGTGAGCTTTTCCCGTTTGTAGTTGGCAAGACTTAAAGTTCTTTTTTATGTGTATGTGAAGGTTGGGTAACAAGTAGTCAGAAGTACAGGTGGCAGAAGGCAGTGATCCGCACAGTTGAGCCAAAAACGGAGAAAGTGAAGGCATGTACGCCCGTTGAATATTTGTCTCGAA
Organism: Ornithodoros turicata; assembly: GCF_037126465.1. Classification (NCBI taxonomy): domain Eukaryota; kingdom Metazoa; phylum Arthropoda; class Arachnida; order Ixodida; family Argasidae; genus Ornithodoros; species Ornithodoros turicata. The sequence continues at coordinate 103,903,744 of NC_088203.1, read as the reverse complement.
AGCGCCTAACACTGGCAGGCACTCACAAGGATATGGTGATGACACTGGAGGAGGATGTCCCATCCCCTACAGTGTGGGTGAAGTGGGCCACAGAATTCAAGGACAGCCTCAGGACAGGACAGCCTCAAAGACATACCTCTGTCCTGGCAGACAGCTGAGGTGACAGCGCAAGACAACGTCCACCATGTGCACAACGAGGTCATGGCAGATCGTCAAGTTGACACGCGAACCATCGGGACTATGACTAACACTATGACTAACACACCTCGTAGTTGCTCATTTCTTAATTGAAAGACCGTGTAAAAGAATGTGGCTCTGCTTAGTAGTCCCCATATCCCACATGTGAATTCCGAAAGCTCTGGTGGCACCCAGAAGAGTAGGGGCACAAAGCCCTCATTCAAGACTTCATTTAAGGCTCCGGTAACCAACTTGGAAGTGTTGCAAAGGATAGAGGTTCAGTTACTCATCGTGTTTGTGTTATATTACCAAGATTGGGAATAAGGTGTGGGGACTCGCAAGTACTATATTCTGAATGGGGGTGCTACATTTCCAATACATATTATTGCTAACGTTACCCTTCTTCGCGGCAGGCCTCTTTCGTTTCCTGTCTTCCTTCTGCTTCTTTTTGGGCGTTCCTTCTTCGGATGTCGTTTCACCTCGAAATGTCTTTCTACCTTCTTCATTTAAGCTCATCAACTCCTGACTTAATTCCCTCAAGTGTTGCCTGCCTTCTTCGGACGCCAACGAGAAACCCTTCTCTTGCGCATTTTCTTCCTTTTTGTCATCTCCCTGAACGTTGAGGGCCGTCGTACTGTCAGGCTCGCAGATCACCAATGCTTCTCCGACAGTGTTATCATCGTCCACAATATCAGAGGCTATATCAGAGGCAATATCAACTGGCTCTTTTTCATTGGCGACTTCAGTGACAAGTTCTGCATTATGCACACACTGGACGTCGTGTGCGGGAATATTCGACTTTGCTGAAGGTTCTGACGACAAATTAAGTGGCTCAGAGCCACGTGAAGCTGCGTCCCTTGCAACTTGGTTGAGGAGTTCATCGTCGTTTCCCGCTTCTTTTAATTCACCATCACTGTTACCTGACATGACTGACGCACTTGGTATTTCACAACGGCCGCAGGAAAGTGAACAGTCGTGCAAAAACGTCACCCCTTGTCCCCTGAGGTCATGTTACCTGGTTGTTGTTAAACAAAGACACAAACAAAACAGCGTGGAATCAGCAGACCAGACAAAACACGCGCAAGCGCCATGTTCGCGGAAACACGCGTAGGAACACTGTACCGACTGCAGCACAGTCATAGGAAAAAAAAATAGTACGACAGATTATCCAATGGACTATTTGTCATTGCTTCGTACAAAGTGAAAGATAGCCTTAATATTTGAAGAACAGCTTGTTTCTGAATGTCTTGCTTGAATCATGTTCAATAATTTTCTCATGTTTGATGTTATATGTTGATCTTTGATCTTCGGCCCCGAAACCGAAACCAGTGATATCTTCACTTACTTGCACTTTCTTGTAAAGACAATTCACACACGACAACACAAGAATTCGAACTTTTAGGATGTACCTTTCATGAAAGATTGGCATGTTCGTTTGTGTAGCTTGTTCCTTGCTAATATTGCGTATCATTTGTTTCTTCGTATTTCTATCAAATCGGTGAACTAAATAAAGTAATCTTACCCATGAGACCAATGGCACAAACTGTCTGCTGATGTCATCAACCGTCGTCGCCCCACAGACAATCGAAGTCAATCCCTACATGCGATTCTAGAGCAACTGAGGACTAACAGAATCTCCACTTACACACTATGCTATACAAAACTAGACCGGAAACACTATTCAGGTATAAAAACAGGTTTTATGCACAAAAGTTCACATTCTACATCATCATCTTTTAACACATAGCACGAAAGATTTGCAAAGGGGTGCAATGTACAGAGCAGGAGTTCTCAGGAAGACAGCAATAATCAACATTTTGATGACTGCGTAGAATCTACTGCAAGAACAAGATGCTGAAAGCCATGGAGACACAACAAGCTGCAACCCATGGACTCTTTCTTTCACCTGTCAAAGCAAAAGAAATTAATACATTAAAAATGTGTAAGGACAGAGGATGTAAATGATGTGAGTTTACCTATCCTCGCACACTTCCAGAAGATGCCCAAAAACCTGCAGGAAAGTTAGATCAAATCAAAACAACAGGAATGCATCAGAATCCCTCCCTCAGCGTGAATATGCTCTGCTGTCTCAACGCAGACGGCCTGCTACCAAAGCACACGGGATGCTATTTTACACCGGCGTGGTATACTGAATCTCGCTTCAATCGCTTCCGTCTTTGGGGCACACAGAAGATAGTTCCAACAGTGCCCAATGTTAAAAAGTTGAGATTTTTTCAAGTGATAGACAGTTTTTGTTTTTATTTTGAACTTTTTTTTTGTCTCTGTCGATAATTTGTGACGCCCCTAAAAACGTTGCACCCTTGGCAACCGCCCCTGCGACCCCCCTCACACTACGCCACTGTCTCCTCATCATGGGCTGCTCTTATTTTGAGCTTTTGTACCACGATGCAGACATGAGGGCTTGTGTTTGTGATAGGCTGTTTTCCTCGTATCGGGGTTCAGTCAAATTTCATCATGAGAGTTTTGCTGCCGGGTGTTGTGTATATTAAGAGATGCATCATTCACCGTTTTAAGTTCACATAGATTATCGAAATGCTTAGAACAAGCACACGAAAAGTAATAGAGATCCTTTACCCTTCCTTGTTTTTGTCCAGTAGACTCGGGGACAGTGACCGGACATATGCACAGGTGCAAATCAGTAGGAGAACTACAGTAAGCAAGCTTTGGAAGTTGAATAAGGCCGACTGTAAAGAAATAAAAACGAACCTATGTTTATGAAGGAATCAAGCCCAACAGAAAAATATAACGTGAACATCGCGACGCAATAAACGGTTACGCATCTCAGGAGACTTCGTGCGTCGTCTGTTAACTAATGCTCAATCTGCAAACGCATGACAAGCACAATGCGTGATAGATTGCCTTACCATCTCATTTCAAGGTAACTATAGCTTACGCCTTAAGTAATGCGAATATTAGCTTTAGTACATGCAAGAAAATTGTTGAGGAGGTAATACAAGCCAATACCGCCACATCGAGTTTTGATTGAAAGCCGACTTCTCAACAAGGCCTAGCCTTGACGTAGTAAGTCTGGTAAGTAAGTAAACTCACTGTGTTTCACCCGTTTCTCCTCTTCAGCTAGCCAAAAGAACGATTACATGGTTCAATATTTGCAAGCACTATTTTATAAGTGTTTCTAATTTTTCAAGCGCTATCTAATTAAAGATTTTGAGGTGATACCTGTCTGCTTGAACGCTGTTGCCAGCGCCATCAGAGAAAGTATCACTTCTGCGAGTTTGATAGCAAGCGCAAATGTCAATGGCGGGCATCGTTCGTGTAAACTAGAAATTTATTGGTTTGTATCGTATTGTGCACAGGCATTGTACACAACAGAATGACTATGGAATGTCCGGCTCTTCCAAAGGGATGGCGTCGAGAAGAGATAGTCCGGAGGACAGGGCTATCTTCTGGGAAAGTGGACGTCTTCTACTACAGGTAAAAACAGATGCCTATGTGACGACGTCGAGTTTCGCCGAGTTTGTTTTTATCGACGTTAGCGAGTAAACAAACTGCATAAACTGAAGCACATTCAGACCCCATGAGCTGTTGGCACGCCTGTTTCACGCGGAAGAAGATTTAGATTTACGAAGAACCCGGCCGAGGACGCCAGCAACTTGGTGGCAGGGTACAAGTTGCTTAGACACGCCGTCTTCCGCGAGGGACGTTAAATACGGGGTGCCATGTGATGAGCTTTCATCGCACGTTAAAGAACCCTCAGGTGGGCAAAAGCAATCCACAGACCGACCGCTGTGGCGTCGCTCATGATCTCAGTTGTCTCGCGACGTAAACACCCAATTATTAATATTATTATTAGATTTACGAAGAGTAGCTTGCTGTCTGAATCACTTTCACATTTAACGTAAAAAGTAGCACGGAAGTTTCGAGAGATTTGATAAACCTCAGGTAGAAATTAATTTATTATCCTCTTTTTCTTTTACTGACCTTGGAATTCCCTGTAGATTCTGTTAAATTGATATTTAGTAGACAACTAGGCATAACATACGTATGCCACTTTGTCACATAGCCCAAGTGGAAAGAAATTCCGAAGCAAGCCCCAGCTCGCCCGCTTCCTAGGAGATGCAATTGATCTGAGCACGTTTGACTTCCGCACGGGAAAGATCAACAGCCTTCTTCTGCGTAAGAGTCGGAGGCAGCGTGGAACTCAGTTCGACTATAGCCGGGGAATTCGAAACGATGCTTCACTGGTGCCACCAATTCGACAAACTGCTTCCATCTTCAAGCAGCCTGTCACAGTCGTGCGCTCACAGGATGGGAAAGTGCGCACAGATTTCAAACATGGGCCACAGGACAAGCCGAAACAGGTAGAAGAATCTGTATTGCTGTCAGAAGTGTATCGTACAAATCATAAAAAGTAAGCAGGTTCTAACAACGAATATATAATCCAATGGATCCAATGACAATCCTGCCGTCTCTTTGCACGAAACTGTCTCTGTTTCTCTTGCAAGCTTCTCCTCACGCTGTTCGATTAATTAATTAGTTAACCCTTATTTCATTCATTAATAAATATACCCTTATTTCATTAATTAATTAATTAACCCTTAATTAATTAATTAATAAACCCTTATTTCGTTGATTAATTAATTGTGCGACGTTGTGGAAAGCTCACGCGATCTGATCTGCCTGTTAATGTGTAAACTCTGTGTAGTTGTTCTGGGAGAAACGACTTCAAGGTCTGCAAGCCTGTGACAAAGATGAAGAGGCGCTTCATAGTTTTGAGCTGCCAAAGAACATCAAAGGTTAATGTTGTACTCACAAATCAGCTACTCTTGGCACTATCATTTATCCTGTTTTCACAATTTAGAGTGGTACTGGAGGTGTATTACCTACGTTGCTCTGTTCGTACCATTTTGAAGGCGTAGGGCCGGACGTGACGCAAGAAACGCTGCTTCGGAGCATTGCCACGGCACTGCACATGAGTGCGCAGCCAATCACGGGACAGACCAGCTCGCGAGCCGTGCTCGACAAGCATCCTGGCATTTACATGAATCCGGATCAGCCCCTTGTGCAGGTTGGAATCTTTTAGAGACCCATATTGTAAACACTTTGTGGACCTGCTACGTTTCCGCATGGGTGACATCCTATTTGAGTAGTAAGGTGCATTCAGCAGACGAGTTTTTGCAACTTTATGGAGAAGAACTTTATTGTCCTAGTAGCAACATAGCGCCTCGAGTATACAATATTTCTTGGATATTAATTATATTTACATTAACTGGTCAAAATGTTGTCCCTCGTTTCAAGCACACGTGCTGAATGCTCTGTTTCATGTTTGTTTGTTTTCTTATCAGTACCATTGGTTTTGCTTTTAATGTTCTCCCTCAAGCCGTCCAGTTACCGAAGGGAGTAAAGTAAGGGCAGAAGTCTAGTAAAGCCACGTCCGTTTGTTTCAGTGGCCACAGGTCCTCGTAAATCGCCCAGTCGTCGAGGGAACTTTCAATGAGAGCGTAATTTGATATTTAACAAGTGGCACCGTCCTATTCAAAGTACTCTTTGATGCGGCTCACTCATCCAGTTGCTCAATGACTTCCACAAAAATGCATTGGCACTTTGCGGTGCTTCTTCTGCATGTATTGTTCACTAAATACTGACTTTCACTGGGAGCATGCCACGTGACTGAAAGTCCTATAGAGCTCCCAAGTAATTTGAAAGTAAATTGGACCATCCCTCTACGAGACAAATAACAAAAAACACCATAGAAAGTAACTGTTCTGAGTCTGAAACAGACAAGAGACGAACACGAGTCTCGGGTGCCTAAGAACATGAACAATTGAAGTATGCAGTCATCGTAAATTGTTCGTGTTCTTAGGAACCTTGAGGCTTGTTTCATTTCATTTCATTTCATTTATTAATCCCAAGGGCCCAGAGGGCATTACATGGGAGAGTGGCAGAGGTGGCAACGAAAACAGCATATTAATACAATAGAAAATAGGCAATAAAAAGTACATAGACTGCAACATATCAGAACATACCTGAACAAGAGAACAAACATAACAGAATAAACGAACGAAAAATGTGCTAATTAATGCAGTAAACGATATGTGACGTAAAGAATGAACATTATAACGAAACAAATGTGGACAATGAACTGCGGAAGCGATCGGGGGGAAGATGAGAGATGACATCGGTGGGGAGGTTATTCCAATCAACGCATGTCTTGGGAAAGAATGAGTTAGAAAATGCCGTCGTTCTGCAGCGGAAACGTGATACCTTGAGATGGTGGTCAATGCGTGGAGAGATGGAGTGAGCTGGTGTGATGTAGGGAAACGAAGGAATGTCAGAATGATAGAGCTTGTGGAAAAGGCAAAGCCTCGAAATGTATCGACGGGTTGATAAAGGTGGTAGGTCCAGGCGAAGCTTTAGCTGGGAAATGCTAGCGGTAGCGGAGTAATTGTTAGTGATAAACCGCTTGTGTTGCGTTTGTCTGTTGCGTGTTGTACCAGGCCCAGAAACATTACTTTCCATCATGTTCACCAGATGCCGCTGCCTTGTACTTGTGTTGTATGTATGTGTGTGTGTGAGAGAGAGAACAAATGTAGGAGAGAGATCGTGAAGAGAGTGAGTGCGTGTTCCGTTTGAGGCCCATTGGTACCGTCGGAAAGCCGGTGTTGCGTAATTGGATAGCGCACTCGGACGGCTGTCGAAAGGGGTGCTGTTCGAGCCCTGCCGCTGTCTGGCTTTTTCAACAACTGCCATATTTGAGAAACACCGCTTTCGTACCAGTCACCCTGTATCGTTCTGAGTAAGGTCGGATGGTGTGGTTGAAAACTCTGCATGCGTTTCAGGCCTTGAACGTAACAGACGACGACATCCGAAGACAGGAGGAACAAGTTTTACATGCAAGGAAGAAGTTGGAAGAAGCATTGGCCAATCTGCCTTCTTAATGGCCGACAGGAATAAGTTATGTGCACCAAAAAAAAATCTCGCATTCTCTCGAAAAGGCTACCTATGTGTCATGGGTATGAGCGATGTCTCGCCTGGATATTTATAATCTTTTTTTATTTCACGAGGCATTTATGAGGGGGAGAATAAAAGAGATGGTTGTACGCCCGTCTTGAATCTCTTTGTTTGGGCAGGCCAGTCCTTCCAAAAATATTGCAGCATTTTTTTTTTTTACTTTAAAGTGTAGCCTGTGTACCTTTAGCAGGTAGAATTAAGCATGTAGGCGCATGTTATGGACATGTTGTAACCTGCACAACGTCGCTTTTTAAAAATAAACTGTACAGTGTACAAAACATCTGGAAGTGGTCTTTCGCATTTGTTTCTGTACTTCGTGCAATCTTTATGTCAGTGGTCTAATTTTAGATAATAAGGTGTGTGTTCTGCTTCACCTTTAACTGTTAATTTCCAGAGTTTGAGGTAACTTGTTACAAGTAACTCGTTACTGTAACTAAGTTCCTTTTTTTTTTTGGCAACTTTTAACTTAACTCGGTACTTTTGCGCCGCGGTAACTTTCAGAGGAACTCGTTCCTTTTTCAGGTAACTTTGCCAAAGTAACTTGAGTTGAGTTCCAAGTTACTTTTATCTCCCTTTTCACTCACGTCCACATATTTTCTTGCGTTCTCTCTAGGTTCCTTTATGGCATTTTTTGCCATAAAGCGAGATATTCAATCAATGACAGTATTTTATTCAGGAAGTAAGAACCGGTGCCATTGCTCAACTGCTCACGCGCGCTGCACCTGCGTAATGCTATTTTGTGTCCGAAGTAACTTTGAAGTAACTCGTTCTTTTTTTTAAGTAACTCAGTAACTGCGAGTTACATTTCAGGCTGAAGAACTTCGTTTTTAACTTTGTTACATTTTGCACACGATAACTTAACTTGTAACTAGTTCTTTTTGACGGGTAACTTCTCAATCTATGTTAATTTCAGAAGGTTAGCTGGTGGTACAATGTTTAGGATGACTCTAAGTTCAACGTCTTAGATGGCAATGCCGATTGCTTTGAAATGGTATTGGTCACAGAAGCACCAAGGAGGCTGCGTAGGGGAAGACAAATATTTCAAAGTTTATCCCTCAATACCGTATACGGTATACCCCGTAATCTGAACAGTGTTGGATCTTCCATAGTGGAAGAGAGTGGCTTCAAATCCTGCCAGCAGTCTACTGAGTGAAACCTCCAGTTTTCCCTGTTGTCCTCTCTCCATCTGTCACTATGCCACAGCTGCTTCACGGTGCTAACAGAAAACTTCATCCTGTCACCAAAAGTGCGTGCTCCGAGAATCTCTCTCCTTTTTCCTGTGAAGTTGGTGACATTGCTGGTGATCAGGTGAAAACAATACTGACTTGATTCTTGTTATTCAGGAATTACAGATAGTCGCTCCTTTTAGATGCAACATGTATGACGCTCCTGCCAGGGGATATAAGTGTCAGGCTTCCCCACGCAATACACGTCCAGTAGGTGAAGCACCCTTTAAAGGCACCCCCCCCCCAACTAGATTTCGAAAGATACCGACTCCTCTGGTAGGAGCGGGGTCGCATTATACTATTTAGTATTATAACGATATTTATAGTCCGTTTATAGCAGTCCGTAAAGTTGCAGTATTTCTCAATATTATTCAAAATGCGCTCATGTGTTTCGCTCTAGTAGTGGTACTAGTGCTAATACAACGACATGGTAGAATTCGCGCTGGAGTTGTCTTCTTCTAGTCCGTGTCTTTGTGCGCATTCTACCACGTCGTATACTTACCAACTAGCCCAACCTTGTTTGTTATTGCTAATAAAACGCCTGACGTAGGATACAAGCAGAATATGATCCTTGTATGACCTTGGGTGATCAGTGGTAGGAATGCAGTGAAGCGATGTGGTAATGGTGGTTCTAACAATGGAGCCCAGCTTTGTTCGATGAAACTGTGCAGTAGTAATAACGGAGCGTTTACGGCTTCCCCCTTCGCTATATCACAGTCTCTTTTTTCATCCCCATTGCCCACGAAATATCATTTGTTTCTGTTTTGCTGGCTGCTGAACCCACCAGATTTTTACTGTCACGGCTATCATTCGAAGATCATAAACACAAATTAACTCCCCCTCCACTTTGATAGTATCCTTCCAATAGCAGTAAAAGAAGGACGCTGACGCCTTACATTTTGTCCCTTCGGGAAAAGGGAAATAAAAAGAACGAAAAGCTCATTCCCACGGCGAGGCACCGAAAGAAAAATCTATTCCTCAAAGGATATCTCGAAACAGAAAAGGCTAGGGAACTTGGAAGCAATTTTTCTCTTCGAAGCAGAAGCGATAAGGCTATTTTACTTCAGTGTCTCAAAATCGAAATTCTCCCTGTCATTCGCTTCACTCCTTCCTTATGTTCTTGGATTCCAGCCTCATCTAGAGGCATCGTGCGAATACTGCCACCCCCGGGGCAATGGGGGGGGGGGGGGGGGGGCAAATGACGTCACTGCGGCGTAGCTCCTGTAGACGCCATCGTATTTACTTAAGATATCAGCGAGGTATGGGGATGGATTTTCCCTTCTTCCGACATCTTCGACATCCAACTGCTTCGTCTGACAGTTGCTAGAGGGCGTTCACCTCGCGCGTGCAGCAGACGACGGTGGAGATGACGCCGCTTCGCAGACGACGAACCGTCTGCGAGGCACGTTTGCTGTTATTGATTGACTTCCGGTTGAGTTTGCTTCCTGCTTCTGGATGCAGAAGCACACTCGCGAGAGTTGTATATCTGTTTGCACCCTTCGTGCAAACGGTGCGAATAATCTCCTACGCAATCCAACACACTAAAGAAGGCTGTTTGGCTATGCATCCGCATCACGCTCAGAAACGCAGGCAGCAAAAGAAAGAAGAGAGAGAGAGAGACACCTCGAAGTGTCGTATCACGTGACTCTGAACGCCTCAGCCGAAAAAAAAAAATTGCGGGCGAGGGTACATTTCGCATTCTGCGCCAGTTATTCATCTTAATTTTCGAGATTCGTTCAAAGAGGATATTTTAAGCATATTTCGCGCTACGCATTTGCGCGAGGCTTCTCGGATGATTAATAAAAAGACGTCGACGTTTCCTTGGTTTCTCTCCTTCGCTGAGACAGGAATCTCTGAAAGAGAGTGAGAAAAGGAGGGAGAGGACACGAGTGAGGAAATGAAGTTAATGAACAGCTTCTATTTTCTTTTCTTTTTTTCTTTTTCCAAGGTACGCGCTTAGATGTCTGAAGCATATATAGAAAACTCGACAAGATTTTTGTCATTGGGTGTTTTCTATAGTGCTGTTTCATCTGTATGCAGCACGAGTGGTTTACGTGTTCGATAAATCGATAACATAAACGTTGGCGACCGTAATCCTGACTCCTCTGTAGTAATTCTATTTGCCTACAAATTAGGGTCTGCCAATATCACGCACGTTTACATCGCTTTGCCCTCGTCTCCCCCTCCCCCCCCCCCACACACACTCTCTCTCTCTTTCCTGCTGTCCTCTCTCCATCTGTCCACATCTGTACTCCGCTCATATCCACAGTTGCTTTGCAGCGCTAACACAGAATTTGAAAAGAAAAAAAAAACATATCACGTTACTTTATACGATGCCTAGAATAAATAGGAGATGATATATAATTTATTATACGAATTCCGCGATCACAACGTACGCGACAAAATTATATCTCTTGTCGGAGAAAGATTGTGAAAATGCCACACGCTTGTAGGACGCTCAATTTATGACTGCGACGAAGCACTCATAATGCCATGCTAAGCAACATATGACGCCTTCGCCACGCCTTGCAGAACCTCGAGATGTTTCGTTAGCACGGTACGCGTGGTTTGTTCGGCATATTGTTTTTCAATCCACATATCGGTTATATATGTTGCACATCGAGAGCCCCGCCCATTTTGTCCTGTTGTTCATAATGTACTTCCTCGTTAGCGTAAACGATAGGGCACGCTACATGATTAGTAATTTACGTAGACAGATTAGATTACTATACCTTCTACTATCTCATTTGTCAGGGCAGTCATCCGCCCTGACTACATAGTGAGGCGTGGTCGTAGTGTGTCTTTCTCCTTGGTGCATTGCGGCTGAATGGATTATGCAAACAGATGGTAACCACTATCAACTGGTGTAGGTGCTATAGCAGTGCACACTGATTTTAAGACTTCAAACAATACCAGACTGTGTTCTCCATGCCCCTTGTCGGCAGCTGCGTGTGCTGCAAATGATAGCTTGTCATCAGTCCACGCGATCATTTCGCAAATATTTTACTTTTGGTAAAATACACCCGCTTAGCATGTCGTAACAACTACCTTATTTTGATGATGACGATGATCATGATGATAATGATGGAAGTGTTTAAAATATCGTAAGAACCCGATCAGTGTCCGAGTGCTGATGATGCTGCCTGCATCGAAACATGTTATTTTTTAATCGTGTCGCTTATGCTATGTCAAGCCGGTGTGTTTTACCGATGCAGAACTTCCCTGACGGCCTTTGGTCTATCTTCAGATGTACTTCAGTTACGCATCGTAACCATTGCAGGGCTGCCACGTTCAAGGAGAAAGTGTTAACTCGTAAAAAAGAATCCTGCTCATGGTCGTGGTTGTGAAAACTGGTCCGCTAGCACTTATAACAAGGGAAGTGATGGTATCTTAAAATTTTTATCCCCTTTAAGGAATCCCCTTTATCCCCTTTAAGGAATTTTATCCCCTTCAGTTGTACTTTCTTATCAGTGAGCATAAGAGGGAACATTTTTGCAAATTGCACGCCTATTCATGAAACTCAACGTTGGGCTTGCTGCCGTTATAAAAAAAAAAAAACGAAACAGAAGAAAAGTAAATTCCCTTATTGACGGAAGTGTTGGAGTGAAATTCCCTAAATTCCCCCTCCCGGCAAAGAGGCAACGCCCAGCCGTCTCCTTCCGCGCAGCGCCAAGGTGAAGGGCAGCAGCGGCAGAAAATGCGACGCCGGTCAACGACCCCACAGTCGATCGAACTCTCCCTCCCTGGAGGATGCGGTAAAGCTCCGGATGCGAGCGATCCGCGGAGTACGCACACTTTGCTTCCAACTTCTCCGCAGCCAATACAATAGTCGCGTGCTACCTACACCCTCTCCCTTTTATCCTTTCACTTTCCCCCGCCGCGTTCAGCACTAAATACACAAGTGCGGCGTCCGGGCTCGGAGCCCAGCCTGGAGGGCGAACCCAAATTCGTTTTGTTTGTTCATCTGGATCAAAGCGTCACGATAGCTGGAGCCGAAATCTTACGGTGAAACCGGAACCGAACGGGAAACGTGAAAGTCCTGTCAGCATCGGCCAACCTGTACTGATGATGATGATGATTGCCTGTATGTGAGAGAAAAGTGCAATTAGAAATGCTCGGTGATTTTATATTAGCTGCAAGCACACGTAGCTTTACTCCATGTTTTCGTCATCGAATATTTATGTCGGGACTTGCTCCGGTTCAGCTCTTTCTATTGACGTTTGTTTTACTGAGCCATGTTATGGTGCGTGTCAAAGAGCCTCAGTTTTACTTCCTCGTCGTCTCTCTCCCAACACTGCGACACCTTCGCTTCCCGCTTTCCCGATTTTATCCCCGTCAGTCCACCCTCCCCTCTCTTCGTCTCTTTCCACCTTCTAAAAGCGGAAACCTTCTTCCGCCCCCCCCCCCTTCCTTCTTTCCCTCTGAAGGAATCGCTTCATTCTCCGCTGTGAGGTCGTTGAACTCCTTCTTTGCTTTTCGCTCCTTTCGCTGCGTTGGAACGAACTTAAATTTGCTCCGATGGAGTCAGCAACCGCTGGAGTATCGCACTATCGTGCTTCGATTTTTGATTAAAAGGAAGCTAAACAATAGCGAGTGTGCAAAAAAAGAAAAAGAAGAAAAGAAACTCGGAGGAAGCAGGTGCAGGTGCTTTGAACTTCTGTTCTTTGTTGGTTGCCTTGGACTCTATTGGTTAGGCTTACGAGGAAGCGACAAATAGCCGGTGCGAGCTCCATCTGGGAACAATACACATTGGCGTTTTCCTGAATTATTTGCAGTTGCGATCGTTTTTCTACGCATTGGTCAGTATACAGTTATTGTTAAGTAAAATGCGTGATAAGTTTTATCGAGACGAGGGTTATCGATGCTGCAGTCGCAAAGATCGATACGCTTGAAAGGGAGGCTTTCATTACTCCTGCATTTGAGATGCTTTTGCTCGTATAACTCGTTACCGAACGGGACAATGACATTCCAGCACGAAGCGCATGTACTGAAGCGAGATATCTGGTTTCGTGGTGCCTGCCTTCGTACTGCTAAACGGCGGAACCGGGAAGGAATTCTAATGCAGCAATAATTAAACAAACACAATATCAGGATGCATGCGAGGTAAATAGTGTGCATAACAATACACTGAACGTAAATTCAATCTTGTTTCATATCCATTCGTCCGTAGCATCGCTTTCTTTTCCTTAGCGCAATCAACAGTCACGCATGCAAGCTCACCAGCAGGGTTACTTCCCCACAATGTTACGTTTATTGTGGGGAAGCACGCTTTACAGGAGCTCCGTAAGTCCCGTGAGCACTTTCGTTCGTTTGCGCTGTGCAGTGACAGATAAGAAGACGTGCTTGGTAACGAATAGCACTCTCCGCGTAGGAATACGCGATGGCATGTTGCATGCATATCTTCCACGAGGGACTATACAGGGAGGGACTACAAGGAGCGACTACACGAGGGACACGTACAAGGATCAAAGCTAGCAAATACCATAAAACCACTTGTACTGCAATGTACCAACTAGCCCAACAACGTATACTGCCGTCTCATCACGGCAAATCTTATCAGCAGTTGGTACATTGATTTTTGTCGCCACTTACTGCGAATAGGAATCTGTTGCCGAAGAGGTTCTCCTTCGGTTGGTATCTTATCAGTTTCTTTTTCTTGTTTTTACGATAGAAAGAGGAAAAGTACGCACTGAGAATACTGAAGGAAGATATGAAAGGACAAACAAAAAGAAAGTGAGAAAAACAAACATCGGTGCGAAAGAAAACGTGATTTACGCCGATCTTTTCGCAAGAAATAACATCTCCTACGTGTATACCACCAAAGTGTCTGAATACCTATATAGATAGGCCTTCCCTCTTTCGCTTTTTCTAGACGGCAAGTCTCCGACGAAGAAAGACGCATCGCAAGAAAAAGTGAGAAGTAGTCAAAGTTTCGCTCTCTGCCTACGCGTCGTGACTGACAGGACTCACAATTTACGTATATAAATGAGCGAAAAAATGATGTCATCCTGTCACGTCACGCGACTTCTGCGAGGATGTTTCTTTCTTCCCAAAAAACAGTCGCCGTGACTTGCACGAAATAACAGCATTTATTCGTCGTAAACGTACATCCGTGTCGATCACTCTTCGCTATTCTTTAAGTAAAACTTATGTGCACATATATAGAGAAAAACTTTATCGTTCTTATCTGTGGGAGTATATACGATAGGTGGAAATGTTTCACGGATTTCCTCTACGTACTTCCGTTATTTCGGAAGTCGTCGACAGTTCTTCGAACAGAAAGTTCGACAAGCTGATCTTATGCTCGCCTTTGAGTGAATGTTTGAATGTCGGTATTGCCGTTGCAGATGCGCGTCAGATAGCGAGATTAGCAGTTGCACGCACACGGCGCGTTTGGGTAGCAGGTTGCAGCGTACGGCGAGGAGGCTCTCCGGAGAATCGATCGGGCCGGAAAAAGGGTGTGGCTGACTGCAAAGTCTGCAGTTGACTCACCGCTCTCATTTTAGCCTCGCATGCTCATGTTCAATACAGCCATGCGTTTGTAATACTCGACGTGTGACAGCGTGCAAACTGTCTTCGGCTGTGCTGGGAGAACGGGAAGGGATATAGGGAAGAAGGAATTTGGGAGGGGAGGAACACTGCTGTGGAGGTGTGGTGATGAAGATTGCAAACGAGCGAACGGAACGTATATCTCATCTGATTATTTATTTATTTATTTTTATTCTCGAGAAAGACCGCAGCGATTAAAGGCTGTTTTTTTTTCTCTCAGCTGACGACACAGGGGGTGCGAAGATGCAATCCAACAAGGACGTTTGTTGCGGTGTTATATAACGTGCGTAGAAGCAGCTTAGTACGTACAAATAAGAAAAAGGAGCCAAAATGTCAATCGCTATATTTATGCATATTATTTATGTGTTTTGAGATTATGCGTGTTTCGTCCTTCCCTGTCTCTGGTTTCTATATCTTGTTTCTCATCGTGTACCAGCTTGCGTGCGCCCTTGCCCTCCAGCCATTGTCGGTTTGCTAAACGGCAGCATGCTGCCAACATGCCGACAGGCAAGACGGCAGACTGCTCGGAAATAGCACGCCACCACCACCATCAACATGCTGCTCATGTGGTTCTGCTTTCGCGCTGGACTTCGTGGGGAAAAGGGTGAAATTTTACCGCAGACAACCATATAAACCGGGGACATTAAGGAGATAGTCTATAAATCGTACGTTCGACCTATTTTGGAATACTCTAGCACGGTTTGGGATCCGCGTGAGATCATTTGTAAACAAAAACTTGGAAAAAAAATTCAAAGCCAAGCTGCAGGCTTTGTGACAAATTCATATTCACCTTATGTACGATCTGCGCATTTAAAATCCAGGCTGGGATGGGTGTCTTCGGAGTGTCGGAGAACGCAAGCTCGGTTGAAATTTCTCCGTGATGTCTATTTCGATCTTTCTAGTATTCCTTCTGGTAACTACTTGTCCCTTCTTAGTTTTTGTTTCTAAACCCCTAGACCACGAACACAAGATTGAGCCTCACCGTTTTAGATCAACAATTTTTCAAAACATCTCCTTTTTTTTTTTTTTTTTTTGTTGTTGTTGTTAAAACGATAGCCGACTCGACTTAATTCACTCTGCCTCCAGGGACATTTTCTTGAAAAGAGTGCACGAATTTATGTTGCGTTAAATGTTATTGTAGTCTTGTACCTTAAAATGATGTTCGTTTGTATATGTACTGTTATGTTCTCCTCTCCCCTACGTATTGCCACTCACGTGGAATTGTAGGGCACGCGTGAAATAAATAAATAAATAAAACAATGGGTTTTAGATATGGAACTGTTTTGCACCTATAGAGCGACGAGTTAAGTATGTTACCAACTAATCCATCAGGCCGCAAGAGTCATTCCACAATAAATTCGTCGTGGTTGATGGTAGTGTGCATGATAGCATTTTTTTCTGCTATTCGCAACGTACTCCCTCCACTGGCAATAAAATTTTTTAGGGGCACAAGGGCATCCCAAACAACGTCAAAATGTATGTACGTGCCTAACCCGGGTTACCGTCGTCGATGTGTGACGTACAGGGTTCTGCGTGACCCGGAGCCATTAGCCTCGATTTCCACGGCGGCGTCGACGAGACGAGCTCGCCAGTAATGACGGTCACATTAATAAAATGCGAAGCAACCCTACGCTTCCATGTATGACTCGGCCCTTCGAAGAAAGGTCGTCTGGAAACCCGTTCGAAAGGCGCCCAGGGTCCCGTCACGTCCGAGCTGCTGGCCGGGAATTCCCCGACAGTATGGATCGGCCATGCCTAAAGTTAGAAAGGCACTGGTGTTAGTGTCACTCTTCGGTACGTTGGTTTGTACGGAACAATACGACATGACTGCCTGAGAAGAAAATCAAGCTTTAAAAAACTCAGCTTGCTAGTGAACGCCGCAGGAGTCGCATAAGCTACAGACGTACATGCGAATAGTGCAACGAAGCGTTACTATCACTCTTAAAAAAAAAGGGTGTACTTTAACTCCTTTTTCTTGACACATATATCACTCCCTTTTGGAGAGTACAATTACTCTCAAAAAAGGAGTCTCCTTGCTCCATTTAGGGAGTGGGGTTACGCTTTAACGTCCTACTGGAGAGTAATACTACTCTCCGGTAGGGAGTAAGGAAGTAATGTTACTCCTCTTGTGGGAGTGAGAATACTCCTTTTGGAAAGTAATTGTACTCTCTAAAGGGGAGTGATATATGCGGCAAGAAAAACTAGTTAAAGTACACCCTTTTTTTTAAGAGTGTAGAAATGGTGGCTCTACGTTGCGAGGCAACTGAAAATATTATCACGCGTCCCTCGTGGAAAATGATGTATCTCACCAAATTCTACTATACTTTCAAGTTGCTTCCAAATCCACCGGGTTGGAAATCGTGACCGTAGGATCAGAAAAAAAAATGCAAAAGGATGAATAAAATGAAGCGCGAAGTAATACTAAGCCAGGTAGAGATGTTCCTTCAGAGAATAAAAAGATCCGCAAACCGCCTAGGGAATAATGCCCATCGCGAACAGCTATAATAACAATAATGCAATTTCAATTAATGTTAATTCACAATACTTATAGAAACAAGAACAGTAATGGCCAGCCTAAGCCAGATAAACTTGTGGGCTGGGCTGGCATACACCGTGACACGATAGCGCAAAAAGAAGCACGGTTCAACCAAGATTTAGTTGAAGAAGTAACATTCTACTAATGCATCGTGTCACATAAAACTAACAAAATAGCAATTCAATCATAAAAAATATCGTGAAGTTCAGATTTCACGGAGGCAACTGACATTAAGTAAAGAAAAGTCTGGCGACGAGGAGTTAAAGACAGTGGAAACATAGTAGCTACGTTGTTCTTTACCATAATGTAACTGTCCTGGGAATGTACGTATAACCCAGGGAAAACACCCAGACAGCAAAGCCGGCGCTCGGATTCGAACCCGGGTAACCTCTCAGCAGTCTCGGCGTGAAATTGTAGAGGATGTTGTGTTCATCTACATGAGTCCTGGCTGGCGGTGATGGAATGTCCCAGCGGGCAGATGTTCAGTGGCCTCATGGTAGGACGATGCCGGTAGAACTGAAGCTTCTTCGATGGTGCGTGTCCATAGTTTGGTGACTTCGTCGTCACCCACGGGCCACCACATCAGTCCCCCTTTCAGACGCCGAGAGGCGATGAGACTGAAGACAAGCGGGTCGTAACCGCAGAAGGTGAGAGAGGACGACCGAGGACGACATGAGCTACATGGGGCGTAGATGACAGAGCAGTCGTTGGCGACATCGAGGCACAGAAAAGTGGTGAACCAGTGGTGTGGCAGAGTAGTGCTTGAATGTGATGAGATGATACGAAGATGAACGAAGATACGGAAGCGCGGTCGAAGACGTGTCCTGTGGTGCCGCGACCGGTATGGGAGCGAAAGCTCGGAGAGACCCAGGGAAAGCGAGGCTTTGTGAGGCGTGATGAGTGCCGAGACGCTGGCTGTAGAAATCGCGCAGTGGCGTTGACTGCCGTGACGTACCGCTACCGCTAGGACTATGATGTCGCGGCCTGGAGGATAAGGGCCTAACGTTGCTGGGCAGGTCTGGTTCATGAATGTCGCCTGTGTGCCGATGGGTCGTGCTTCGCGATATATGGCGTCAGTGATACAGTAGTCTTTTTGCTGGGATGAGAAAGCCGTCGAAAAATGTGCCCAGGTCGAGTTGTGTAGACGAGCGAGCTTGAAGCGTGTCGAGGTGAATCGAGGCAGGCGCAGTGATGGTACCGGGACCGGTACGAGAACGACAACTTTGAACGGTTGTCGCAGTGGATGATTGGATGCGTCAAGTAGGCGCTCGGGAGCGCCAATGTTTCAGACTCCACTCACTTAATTCGAAAGAATGCGGCACTCGCGCACCCGGGAGTGTGAGACTCCCAGCCGCTTTTCGCGCTCCCGTTTCATTTTGGTGCATGGAAATAGAGGACAAGCGCCCGGGCGCTTTAACTTTTCAGTGACATACCTCCTGTCGAGCACCGGCAGACGATCTTACCCAATCTATGTTACCCAATGCTTCCATGTCTCTGGAATCTGTAATGTTTTCACAACTGTTATCGTGCTTTCCTATTAGTGGACAGCTGGCGAACGGCTCCTATGGCATTTGTTACAAATTTCCATCTTTTCAATTTCATTCGCCGTTACAAGGAAAAGTCTTCACAACCGCGGTCGTCTTTTCCAACTTTGCTATAGTTTCAAACTAAGCCAACGTATCGGTAAAACTTGAGAGATGTTGGTTCGTTGGTCTTTCTGGTCGTTCGGTCGTCTTCTTTCTGCCGATCCCACTTCTTGCAGTTGCCAGTAGTCTCCGTGGTGTTCGACGATGAAATTGGGCAACGTATTGGTCACTCCACGACAGGTTTATCTACACGCTGATATTTACAAAGTACAGTCAAGACGTTCGTCCCGAGACGTCCGTTCGCATCGGAGTCCGTTAGTCACCCCGTTAGCCACCTCTTTGTTCCAACTTTCCCGCTCATGGCGCAGTTTTTTGGTCCCCAATGATGCCCTTCCCTTCGCACGGCTTATGTTCCACGCTTGACAAAAACAAGACAGAAACAGTACCATCCGTAAAAACGTATACGTTAGCTCTGCTGACGAAACCATCCTAAAACCCTAAAAGTTATAGCTTCCTGTCTGTTACACAGAGCCATTTGGAGAACCCCTCACGGCAACCCGATTTCCCGTGTTTCTGCGGAAAAAGTCTAGAAGCCGCGTCCAGACCCTAGGCATGCAAGGAACGAGGGCGGAATCTTCAAAGTGCCCCGCCGTGTTCTGTGAAAGCAGGGGGAGGGGAGGGGACACATAGAAGTCAAAAGATAAAAGGAAGCAACCATTTCAGTCGCACAGTGTCCTCAGTCTGTGCACTGCACGTGCATGCACACAACAGGAAGTGGCATCAGCGAGCGAGCAGCGTACAGAGCTCCAAAGTTGCTTTTGGCTGTTCAGTGGCCGCTCCGGGTGCGTCATACTCCCGGTTTGAGTTGACAAAAGACGGGCGCCTTATAGTTATATATACTTAACGCACCCATTGTCGGGTCGTTGCGCGGGCGTCGTTGGTTTGGATGACTTCGAGGATGCTCGGCATGGTCTCGGAATATGGGTGTGAAATTTAGACAACGATGGTGGCCGACCGAATTATTCACCGAACTGAGGTGTTCGTAGTTCGGGTCACCAAATGTAGAGGAGATAGTGTTCCTTTCGGCCCCTATGTTGAACTTTCACGTAGCGACCATTATCCTTATATTTAAAGTTCGCACGCTCCAAAGCCGCTATGGTAGGCTCGCGCAAGAGCACGTGGCGAATCACGGGCCGAAGTGATGCATTTAACGCGTGTTATGGGATAACGACAAGTTGAAGATCGGGCCCCACTGGTGGCAATGAATGTACCAGCGGGCAGATATAGGACGGTGCCGGTAGAACTGAAACCGCTGAAGCTTCTTCTTCACATTCCTCCAATCAAAAGATGGTCGTGAGCTACTGGTGGCCTCTTCTGGTGGAGCATGTCCGTAGCTTGGTGACTTCGTCGGTCGTCCATGGGCCGCCACATCATCGTCATAATCGTAGATTGTGCTGGTGGTGACGATGGAACTGCTTGCCGTTGTCGGCTACGCTTAGGCGGGCAACGTCACAATTATCTCAGGGGGGGGGGGGGGGACCGTGCGTCCTTGGCAGACTTCAGAGGGAACTGTGAGGACATTTGCCTTAGAGCGTCTGAGCGTAGATTGTGCAGTTGCTAGGTTGAACACGACTAGACCAATCCTCATCGCCATTCCACCCAGGGGGGTGGGGGTATATTTATTAGACCAAAGAAGAAGAAAAAACGGGGGAAAAGGTCAGCCAAACGGGATCGCATCACAGGATTGTGCAGTACTATGGGTTTACTGGGACCTTATAACCCTGCACAGGATACAGTGCTTGTCTGCATGCTAATTGTTCATTATTTGTGGCCGAGTAGATAGAGAATTAGCTCGTTTTTAGTCGGCCACGCTCAAGACAGGGAGGTGGTGAATTCGAGTCCTACCCGAGGCTGTGCTCTCTGAAGTTTTCACTGGGGTTGCTGGCAGTCTTCTGAACTTTCCAGGCGCATTTCTACGCAGTTCCTCTTGAAGTCGGTCCAGGACGCATACCCCCCCCCCTCTCTCTCATTCCGCACCCTCTCCACTTGTATGCTTGTACACCTCTCTCTCGGCCCATGGCCATAGCTGCTTCGCGGTGCTAACGCGGGATAAGAGAAACTATAGACGTGAGTTTGTTCTGTACCCCCCGAATTACATGTTTGACTTCCATTCACGTGGGACGCACGGAAGGAGAGACAAAGAGTAGTGGACGAGGTTTTCCTCTAAAGTACAACGGCCGATCACAATGGCAGAGAAAGTCATTGGACGCGAGATCACGCACGCTTTTGTTTTCGTCTTCAGTGTCACTGAAGGTCGCCGCTAATCAGTATTCCGGGCATGGCGCGTTGTCAACGACAGGAAGGTCACTTAGAGACATCTACCTGACATTTTATAATTACGACTGGTATAAAGCTAATTTCGCTCAATTAATAGACTAATATGGTGTCATGCCGGTACTTAACGTCAAGGAGTCGTCAACTTCTGCAGTGCAGGAAGTCATTTTCGTCGTCTAGGCTCGCCGTGATCGGTGTAAGCGTTAGGGGTGGTTTGCGTTATTATAGTATTAACGGATGTAATCCTTGAATGGCGACATTTACACAAGTTGTTTTATTCTGGGGAGGGCGTTGGCAATGAACTACGGAAGATCCTCTAATATCTGCGCAAGTATTGAAAAGGTCTTTGTAACGAACGCTGAGACTGGGGAAAGAACACATAATGCACTTTCCCCAGTCTCAGGGTTCGTTATGAAGATCAATTATCGCAAACTCGCCTCCTTTCTCGACGCTCTTTATATCTAAAATGATTTGCAGAGCCAGATGCCTGTTCCACATAACAATGTTAAACGTTGTAAAATTATTCCGTAGTAGGCGAGTATACTATCTATAGTAAAAATAATTTGTTAAAATTACACTGAAAGTTGGGTCATTACCACTATCAACGATAACGCGTATCGGTCTTCCATCGGTACAGGTTATTAACGGGTAGCCCTCGTAATGCCTAAACGCACGGCAAATATCGAAAGTTGCCGTCGTGACACTAACCTTCCCGGCCGAAGCCTCAGCTCGGTTAATTTCCAAGCTGTTTATGACGTGATAAGGAGATACCCATATAGCTATTTATAACTGTATCTCACACCAGCATATGCAACCGATATATAGAGATACATGTCGGAAGATAAGATTTAGAACAATGAAAAAAGGAAGACACTGAAAAGGTTAGCTAGCTGTAGGAGTTTCAGGATTGTTCGTAGGGTATGGCACGTACAAAAAGCAATCTCCCGTTGGAGCGTTGTTATCTGGTATGTAAGATAGATTATGTGTAAAAGGGACTACCTCTAGTTCTCTTGTTCGATGTCTATACAGACAGGATTCGAACCCACATCTTCTGGATTACCGGTCTCTTCGCAATTGAGCTAAGCTAACATACCTCCCCAGCGATCTCCAAGCGTGCGTCATCTTTCATTGTTCTTAGGCACTTGAGGCTTTCTGCGTTATTGTCCCTTATTCCGTGTTCCAGCCTCAGAACATCTATTGCCATCGAATTTCGAAGCCACACTCAGATTGGAGCAAAGCTAAGATATCCCAAGGTCGCCAGACGAGGGAGGCTTCACCACCGGATCTACGCATCGTCTGCCGTACTTCATCCATAAGAACCACAGGTGCGGCACAACAAACAGATTACGGGTCCGGCTCGTTGTAGTTTACAAGTAATATCCGGAGCCATTGTGCGTGCTATGAACACATGTGTTGAGTTCAAGGTCCACAGGAGTGACCTCGTGCCTGACACGTGCATACTAGATTGATGCGGACGTTCGACAAACACATAGATCACATTTGAACGGGTCGTTGTGGACGTTTCACTCCACTTTGGTTTCGTCTTTGTCTGCACGGTTCCCCGACTGCAGATCTTTGGAGATATAATACGGTTATCATTTTCACTGCTCTTTTTGGAGATAAATAACAAAGACGGTTAAGAGCATCAGCTGTTTACTATATACATTAAAAACAAGACTTTCGTGCAGTAGGCTGCACTTCTTCAGGTTTGAGGACCTGTTACAAGTGGTGAAGCATATATCAAAAAACCAAGTCACATGGTACAAGAGAAAAGGGTAAGGGTGAAGAGAACTACAAACGCGATACAAATATCATATCATGATATTTGTATCGCGTTTGTAGTTCTCTTCACCCTTACCCTTTTCTCTTGTACCATGTGACTTGGTTTTTTGATATATGCTTCACCACTTGTAACAGGTCCTCAAACCTGAAGAAGTGCAGCCTACTGCACGAAAGTCTTGTTTTTAATGTATATAGTAAACAGCTGATGCTCTTAACCGTCTTTGTTATTTTTGATTCTGCATCGCCGGAAACTTGCACATTGTTTTTCTTCACGTTCTACGATCTCTTTTTGGAGCTTAAATACGACGACTGACGCCGGAGTAACGTTAATTGAAGACTGCTTTTATTCGAGAGATCATTGTTACGGACTGTTTTTCCACACTGCCGCATTAAAATGCGACGGTTCCACTCGTTTTGCCTCATCTCGCACGTCATCCACATCACATCAACCTTGCACGGTACGCTAGACGAACTTAGTCCAAGTGTAGCTTACTTTTGTTTTGCAGTCCTTCAAAACGACACACATATGTTGGGTGCACCCAATATATACCAGGTATCTCACGAAGGTCCCCTGACTGAATAATTATTACTTATGATACATAATATAATTAATCAATAATCTAATTCGTAAGCCTGGTGGCGCTATCGAAAAGCTTACTTTTCTTCATCGAGCGTTCATCGACCAAGAACTGAGCAGCGAGTAGCTCATTTGCATACGCTCATTAATTATTTTTTATCACTATTATAGTTACATGTTTCCACGGTAACAGATCGTAGATTGTATACAAACAGAGGTCCTATAGTTATAACTAGTTACGGGACCTCGTGTTATTTACAAGTGTAAAAGTAGCGCTCTCGGAATTAGATGTAATGCATCATGATTCATCAGCAGTAAAATGAATCATACAGCTAAGAAACACACTAGCAAAACAATGTGTTTAGGGTTACAATTCAGTGAAATGCGCTGGTGTATGAGCTGGATTTTTGGAGCAGGGGATTTCTGGAGCAGTGGAATGAGCTGGATTTTTGAATGAATTAAATGAAGACGGATGTCTCATATCTGATGGCAATGAATTCCAAGACTCTGATGAGTAGTGAGCAAATTTGAACATCCCATAGTTGGTTCTGCATGTGGGGATGGCTAGATTCTGCAATGCGGTTCGTGTGTGCACAGTATAGTTTGTACGCTGCTCCGCGCAAGAAATATGTAAACCGAAACCAATTAATTACTCTAAAAATCACAAAGTGCCGACGCGGGATTTTTCCTGGAATGTTTTTCACTGAACGGATCGGTACAACAGAGGTTCCAGAAGCGTT
Organism: Ornithodoros turicata; assembly: GCF_037126465.1. NCBI lineage: Eukaryota > Metazoa > Arthropoda > Arachnida > Ixodida > Argasidae > Ornithodoros > Ornithodoros turicata. The sequence continues at coordinate 103,879,247 of NC_088203.1, read as the reverse complement.
CGCGAAGTAAAATTTAAAAGTGTTTATTTAATTAATGCGCGTTTGCAAATGAGCCGCTTACTGCTCAGCTCTTGGCCGATGTTTCAGGGATGCTCACTGAAAACAAAGCTTTTCGACAGCGCCACCTGTTTACGAACTATTTAGCCGAGGGACCGTCTTTGGAACAGTATACAAATATACAGTATAAACGCCCTTCAGGCAGCATTTATACCGTAACAGATCTCTGAAACTGAAGGTTTGAGTTTACAAGTGTGCAACTTGTTATTAAAAAAAAAAGAAATAGCAAAGCGCCATAATGTACATCATGCCTGCTAAATTGCAGACGACAGGTAAGAGCAACGTACGAGGAGTGTTCAAGTCAAACCGGGACTTTCTGGCCCGGATTCTCACTTCGCCCTGAGTGTTAAGCGCACGTGAAGGGGCCCTTCTGTCCATGCTTCGTGAATGGACGAAGGGCCCCTGCGCGTGCACTTAACCCTCAGTGCGGAGCGAGAATCCGGGCCTCTGTCTCCTGAGTGTACAAGTGGCTCGCGCTACTTCTTTTTCGTCATTTTCACACGCGGCAGGCCTCCGCGTTCACCACGTGTTGGTCCAAAGTTTGTGCGAAACAGAAGACATGTGCTGGATAAGATGGCCGACAACGAGGTGAGCGCGCACATCGAACAGCGAATTGTCACGAAGTTTATCGTGAATGAAAGCGTAAAGTCATCTGAAATTCACAGAAAACTTCAGACTCAGTATGGCCACGCTACACTTAGCCGCAGCAAAGCGTTTGAGTGATGCAAACGTTTCCGAGAGGGGCCGTACATCAGTGCTGGGCGATCCCGGCCAGGGCGGCTCAGAGCCTCGTGTCAGAGTTCCTGAGAACATCCAACTTGTGGAGCGCATGATCCTCAAGGACCGACGGATAACATGTCTCGATATCAATAGTGCATATAGTGCGATCAATAGTGCATATCACTGTCTTCTCAGGGATGTGCATAAGGCGCTGAAACAAAAGCGGCCGGGCCTCATCACCAAAGGAGTCCTCCTCCTACAGGACAATGAACGCCCTCATACCGCGCATCTCACGACACGCACCTTACAGGAACTTGGCTGGGAGTTGCTGCCACATCCCCCTTACAGTCCAGACCTCGCCCCCAGCGATTCCCATCTCTTCGGGCTACTGAAGGCGTTCCTTGAGAGTCGCCACTTCAGCAGCGACGACGAAGTCAAAAATGCGGTCCGATCATGGCTGCTACGCGCCAGTAAGGATTTCTACGCTGCTGGCATCCAAGCCCTCGTGAAACGCTGGGACAAGTGCATTAGTGCAGCTGGAGATTACGTTTAAAAATAAAACTAGTTTCTCGCCTGCAAGTTCATTTTACTTTTGGGAAAAATGAAAAGTCCCGGTCTGACTTGAACGCCCCTCGTAGATGACAGACGACGCATGCATAGCAGACGAAATGGCAGGTAACAGCTGCGCTGATACCCTGTCGTGTGATGAATTCAATCTCTCCCTTCTTTCTTCTCCTTTTTTTCCCCCAACATCAACCTTTTTATGCTCTTTATGCGATACGAGTGGAAGGCGAAAGAATAAGAAAGCATCACGTTCAATTACAACGGATAGCGTGGTAGAGAGGAAAGTCGATGCACTGTTACAATTAGTCTCATATTTTTCATTAGTATATCTGCAGACGATGTACGAGCACGTGGGCACCAATTCCTCAGGATAACAGGGCGCTAATCGCATCGAAACGTCAACAAAACCGCACAAATGGGTTTCGCAGAACTCGACCGAAGCGCTGCGCATTTACTCGAAGAATAAATGGCTTAACACTCTTCGATTACCCGAATTTTTTCTACGGTGTTCTCACACGTGGGAGCTACACGCTACTGGTTAATTAAGGAATTAATGCCGTCTAGTGTAATCTCTTGGCGATGAACAGCTAGCCGGCGATAATTAAATTCCTCGCGGAAATTGCGTCTCGTTAGTGAAAAGGGAGCTGTCTGTTACGTAGTGCACCACGTAAACATGTGGCTAAAATGACAACGGCGTCGGACGAGGTTTCCAGAGCTTTTTTGCCATCGTGCGCAAAACGGAAGAAGCGCGCGAAGTATCTGAGAGGAATCATCGGAAGTGCTCGTTAATCCGACGACCTAATTGATTTATTTATTTATTTGTAAGTACCCCTCAGGCCAGAGCAGTACAGAGGGGAGTACGTTAACATATCGAGCAAAGCAAATAGGCAACATTAATGCAACGAAACCGGTAAATGATGAATGATGACGTCAAAGAGACAACAATTAACACTTAAATAATGATGATGACGTCATGGGGTCAAAACAGGCAACAAGATAACAAAGTGCCGACGTACAGCATGTGTCTGCAGAGTCGAATGACAATGAATTACTAGTATCTGTTATTAAAAGACAAACATTACAGGTTACTACGGAGACTGTTCATTCCACAAATCAATTTCATTCACAAACCATTCAAATCATTCATTACATTCATCAACAAAGACATCACCATGTTCATCACAAATTACTCATCAAATTTATTCCCTGCAGTACCGCTGTCCTTTAGAATGTGAATTTATCATTTACTCTTGTTCTGCTTTCGTTTTCAGTTTAGTCCCCGACTGCTCTATCAGTCCCATTAAAAACAAAATCTAAATATTTCTCTTTCCTTTTTTCATGTTAGCTGTGCACCTAATATGTTAGGGGCGGTTCCTACCAGTTCTGTGTCTTTGCCTTACGATAGGAATATTTCACTTATGCGCAGTGTTTAGCAACATGACTTAATTCGTTCAAAGACATAAAGTCAGCAATATTTCTTCCAAGAAAGGCCGCGTTACTGCATTCACACTGCCGAAGCTATTCTTCCTGCCGGGAGTCAGCGGTACGAGGAACTTCCAAAAAAGGAGGCAGTGTGAAATATGTTGAGAAGATCCATCATAAAGCGCTCCAACGTTGACGTGTCCCACTCAGAAGAATTTTCTTCGTGATAAATTGCTGTGTGCTATCCCCGTAACAGGTGGTCCCGAAAACGCATTTCGGGCATCTGGTAGCGTATTCGTGCCACCTTAGGGCGTGGGAAAATTTTATAACAGTTATGCGGCAGTGGTTAAATTTGTCAGTTTCGATTAACGTATATTAAGAAATTGCACGAGCCCTACACCTTAATACACTGAGCATCGAACGTGTCCAGGGCAACAAAAATGCGGACACAATGGATAAAAATCGAGCACTTCGGAAGATTGTTGCTCGAGTCTACGAATATTTGTAATGAAATCGCTTTTTCGCTTCACGGAAAAGCCTGACGTATGCAGAAGAGCCGGTGAAGAATTAGAAATGCTTGTGACTAAAGATAAAAATTAAAAATTTCGATGTCAGGAACTCAGCTTTCTAGGCAAAAACAGCGTGAATGCAACTCATAAAATGTAGCGCGCACCTGGCTAGCTATGGGGGAACTACATACTAATAAAATCCTTGAACCTGAACAGACCGAAAACACAACATAAACCGCATAATTTGTGATTTATGTCGAGCAGACGCACACACACACACATACATTGGATGATGATGAGGTGGGTGGGTGTAGATTTTTGCGTAGAGATGGGAAACATCGGAAGATGGCGCTTCTGGGTTAGAACAGAGCCATTTATAGGGAGTGACAGTCATCGGGGTACCCCTCCGTGACGTCACACCAGCTCCTCGCAAATTACCCAGAACGAGTCGCGGCAATCCGGGGAGATTTGAAGCGGTGCCTCTGATCCAAAATGGCGGCCTTTGCGCATTCCGTCGTGTGACGTCACACAACAGGCGACGCAACAATGCCGCCATTTTGAAGTTGGATCAGTGGCACCGCTTGCATGCTTTGAAATTGGACGGATAAATAATGGCCAAGCTGAACGCTTCCAGGATGGTGTAACAGAGGCTTCACCGCGTCAAGAACGAGTTGGAGGTGAAAGCCTCTTTCCAGGAACCTTTTCCTTTTCATGTCCCTGTGCGAACATCATAAAAAAGAAGTTTTGCTTTTCTTTCTTTTTTTAATGATTATTATCCATCGCTTGCAAGAGGGGCGCCCGGGGCGTCTGCCCCACTCCCCCCTTATGGTTTCTAATTATGGCTTCCGTTAATGGGCTGTCGGTTTATCTCCCTATTACCTTATCTATCTCGTAGAATGTATCTTCCTTTCACCATGGCGAAATTGCTTGATTCACGGTCAAATCCATCTCGTAAACGCCCTACATACACTGCTAACCTTTCTGGACTATTACAACATTGGTCCTCATCATTATATTGTCATCAAATTACCCCGGAGCAACGGGTAGAGTGTAACGTGCTGCGACGAAACGTCCCGATCACCACCGTTTCAATAAACTGTTACTTCACTATGTACGCCTTCTGGGTGGTGCCCACTTGAACTGGCGGATTGGTGGGACTGGTCAGGAAACAGTGAACAGCCGAAGCCGCGCATGGCGACTGGTATGTCCTGTCTGGCGATGTCCCAACTGTTTCCAGTCCTCCCCTATAAATGGTAGATGTATCTTTGACATCGTATTATCCTGCGTATAATGCGCACGTTACACAAGGTTTAGGATGCACCCTGTAGAGGTGGTGAACGTTAACAAAGAACATTTCCCTGGGGAAGAGCTGTTGCGTCCGTGAGATCCAGTGAAGCTTCTTCTTGTGCGCTACTGCTCAGAATAGTGCCAGCTATTGCGGCTTAGGTTCGAAGCGAGGCACTGGCTGAGTGTTTGCTCTAGGCCTTTCATAGGCACCATCATCATTCCCTATGAGTTGGCCCAAGCCGCACCATCCCCCGGGCAACATGCTGCCGTATATCGGCAGTCAAGAGAACATGCACCACCAACTAATCTGAAAGACTAAGCCGTACGCTACACAATTTCTTCCGTGTCTCCTGGGCAGTGTTGGGGATTTGAAATCTCGGATTTGATTCAAAATCGATTGATCGATTGATTTGAATCAAAATCGATCAAATTCAAAAATAGATATAGATAGATAGATGTATAGATATATAGTGTGTATACATGTATACATATCTAGTGTTGTCAGATATGTGCACGCGTATTTTTTAAATCTTTTTGTTGTTATTTATCTCTTTTCAGGGTGATACACGTTTATTAACTGTGTGCATTATTTCTCGTATAACAGCAAGTGGCAGTTATGTTACGCCTATGTCGTGCCCCCCGTTGTGTAATGACCCTTGTGGTCCCTCAACGTGTAACCAAAATAAATAAATAAAAAGAAATAAAAAACTCACAATATAGACTGGTAGATTTGATTTAGATTTGATTGGATTTGGATTTGGATTGAATAACATTTTTGTTTGGAGGATTGGATTCGGATTGAATCACGTTTTTTCTCAAAGAATTGGATTTGGATTCGGATTTACATCATTTGCCATGAAATTCAGCCTCTATACATGAGCGATGCGCATGCTAGCGCGACCGTGGCAGCTTGCTCCGACTCTGGCTGCCTCTGCTATACTTTTTATTGTAAAGCTGGCAGTAAGTCCAATACATTTCAATATTTGACATATAAGCCACTGAGAAAACCTGGGCGACCTTTCATGGGATAAAAGGTTGTTCTCCGATGGTACTGTCCGAACACTGCAACGACAGTTTTGCACGCTGCTTACGTCAGTGTACGGCGCGGGAAAATAAAAGTGCTATGACCCATCTTCATAAGTTGGTAACTAAATTTAAAAATAGTATATGGCGAAAATGAATTCGGCACCCCCACAAATTCTGCAAAAAAAAAATACAAATAACGTAAGAAAAAGAAATAGAAAGAACGGGTGTCGTAACACCCATTTTATCCTTCCTATACTCCCCACCAATTTTTGCAGTCTATCATCATGCAGCTCTCCGATCTCTTTATATCACACATTCGTTCGTACATACAGCACAGCAAAGAAACGTATCACGCGGCAGGTGTACCGTGCCAATACCAGCGACAAGGATGTAATAAGCACGGCGTTTCCTGCAGCACAATATTCGTCCTGCAACGAAGTTCCCATTTCTTTTTGCCGCCGTTTATGCTCACGGGGCTCCACCTAAATAGATGTCTTCCAGATGTTTCATCTCTGTTTCTTAGTTACACAACTGTTAGGAATTCCAGTTAGTAATTAGGCATTCTGCGTAAAAATCCGAGCTTCGAAAACTGCGCTTATTCCACAGCTGTTGAGCAGTGTTATAGTTCTTCTTCCGGATTTGTGATGGATTTCAAAAATCTGGATTTAAAAAAGGACTTGATTTGGCTTGCTGAAAGTAAATCCGAACTTAAAGTGATTTGATTTACTCGAATAAACTTTTCTATTATGATGTCTAATTTTCTATTATGTATATATGTATTTATTCCGTTTCCTTGCTACACTATAGTATTTTTCACGACTAATATTGATGTTCACAATTAGTATATTCCGCTTGCTGTTGCTGCACTAAATCAGGGGGATGCGCCCTCGTCAAACAGCATGATGCTGTTTTTTGGCCACCCCTATGTAACTCTGACTTGTATTGAAATAAAGATGAATTGAATTGAATTGAAAAAAAAAAACAACTTAAATCCGTGCTTGATTTGGATTTGATTTAGCGCCTTCTGCAAACCGCTGCTTTGATTTAAATCCGATTTGTCCCTTCAAATCGTTGCCATATTCGCACTCCTCCACATGAACCGCACAGAAATTGTCAAATCAATCTACTCATTACTTAACATAATCCCCGTAGCGAGACTTACATATACATTCGTGCAATGCCGTTAAACCACAAAATACTACTTAACCAGCTTACGATGCCACAAATCGTGCTTACATATAAAACAACTGCTATACACACACGAACCGCATTGCAGAATCATCTAGCCATTCCCACATGCGGAACCAACAACCGGATGTTCAGATTTGCTTATTACTCATCAGTGTCTTGGAATTCATTGTCATCAGTCATCAGACAAACATCTCCATTTCGTTCATTCAAAAATGCTTTGTACCCATTCGGTTTTCACAGAACTGGAACCTAAACATATTGTGCTGCTAGTGTATTTCTCAGCCGTACGATTCGTATTACTACTATCCTTCCTTTCGAGAGTTGCTTTTACACTTGTAAATAACACGAGGTCCCGTAACTAGTTGTAACTATAGGACCTCTGTCTGTATGGTTCCGCGTTTTCAGTTTTAATCGAAAGACACCGAATAGAGGGACATTCCAGGAACTCACACAGAATACGACAGAGATATATTGCTGCGCATGCCCAGCAAATTGTTGATGCAGATCAGAAAACCATACAGAAGTACGATGGTTGTGAAAAATGTCCGTTTACGTTTTCGTTATGCGTAAAACGCCGCCGTTAGGCGCACAGCGCTGAAATTGCATTGTGATTTCTATTGCCGACAACTGTCGGGTAAACCATGTACACGTCAGGAAAAACATCGCGAACCGCCGATTTCGTGAAAATCAATAAGCACCGGAAAACATGCGCCGAATCCGCTCAAAAATAAAACCCGAAAACGTGGCACCCTATATATAACCAATGATCTGGAACACCATCAATACTTGAAATAAAAAGTGAAAGTGAGATCCCTAACACTGCTCCTAGGAGCTCATTAGGATTATTATTATTTGTGCTTCATTATTCTCTTCCTTCCATAATAACGTAACGGCTAGTAACAATTTGAGTGGCGTTACTTGAGCATTGAAGAAGAAACGCAGAGGCTCGCAAAGAGAACCGCAGATTCTATTCTTTTATTTCATTTCTTTCCTTTCTTTCTTCTTCTTTCTTCTTTTTTTTTTTTTTTTCGTGCTAGTGCAACCTTTGCTAGTTTTGCGCTCAGTCTCTCTCCCGCCTGACTATATCATCGTCGTCTTCCCAATTTCTCCGACATAAAAACTTATTATTGAGAGGCCGCTATACGAACACCTATACAGGAACGGACTCCGCTATCTTTCTAGAACCGTCTGCGACGGGCATACAAAAGCGAGGAACATATTTCAAAACAACTTCTCCCACACCGTTTTAGCGGAAGAGGCTGTTCCATCATCATCATCATCATCATCATCATCAGTGTAGATGATGATTCCCCGGGCAGACGACCTTGAAAAAGCTCGCTCTCGCTCCCGAGGGAACAATGGGGGCCCCGGGTGGCTTACGTAGAATTCAGGTGGGCTAAGATGTCTCGTATGAAAAGATGCTGGTCTAGGTATGCGAGCTTGCAGTGCCGCGTTTGAGAGTTCTCTATTAGCCACCAGCCAGTGACTTATAAATGCTAGGTACGAATAATATGCTGTGGACAGTAATTAGTAACTAAAACGATGTTGTTAAGCTCCGAGTTAACAAGAAGTATATGACAATAGGACTCTAAAGGAGCAAGGATACTGCCGAGATACCTCTTGGAACGTTACTGTTGCTTGTCAAAACGCTATTTGGTTTATCCGTACGTATCAGTGATGAGTGCAAAGGGGATGCAAAAGGCTGAGGGGTGGTCGATGATGGATGACTCCAAGGTGGACCGAAACCCTCAGCGCTGTCTGAGATTCCTTCCCGGGATTTCCCGACATACTTTACAGAATTGAAGTTTCTTCTGGAGTCCCTTACTGAAGTCGGTCCGGGATACACCCCCAGTGAACTCCTGTCTCCAAACTCCTTTCCATTGTCTTCGCTCCGTCTGCCAACGTCCGTATATACACCTTTCGTGTAACCATGTGCGGTGCCAACTCGGAGTACAGGAAGAACTTCTACCCCCGCAAAGGCTTCGTTAGGAGTATTGTAAATAGATCGATAAATATATAAAATAAACAATAGTTGGAACCCCGTGGTTCTTGCATAGTGTGGCACGATGCGCATTACACTGAACGAGAGGATGCGGCCTACGCCGAGGCGAGGGGAGTAAATGAAATGCTAAACAGCCCATGAAGAATTATGCTTGTGGGAAGTGAACAAACGCCTTCCCAGAGTAAATCTACATGCTCGTAATGGGCTCCAAATAGAGCAGTCCAGATAACCGTTTACGGTTGCCGTGGAAACATCCGGTTAGCTTCTGCGTGAAAGCCCTTCTCCTTTGCGGACATATTTCTCATCCAATTTGCCTCCTTATACTGAAGTATACAATGCGCCATAGATACAGGGAGGCTCGAGTTGGGTAAAGGACGCCAAATATAGCTTTATGGTGAGGGACAAAAATTGGTTAGGTCGCCGATCTTCAAGATCGTACGACATCTTCTTTTTTTTTTTTTTTTTTTTCCTTCTTGTTCTTCCTCCGCGCGCCGTCGGCTTACGCAACGGCATCCCCTTTCTGTGCCTCGTTCCGAGACCATATTGCGCTAAGAGAAACAGGGAGACCATTAAGTCTGTGTGTAAGAGTAACCGATCCAATAAAGGATATGGTTAATGTTCTGCCATAATAATGGAGCATTATACAGGCTTTCTGCGGGGGATATTTTGCGTCTTCTGCTACGACCCTCTGTTTGCTCCAGACGGTTATATTATCTTCCACTATCACACTACTCAGAACGCATTATTTTGTTTTGCGTCCATGGGTCTAACAAGCACCCACCGTAATTTTGGGTGTATAACGCGTACGCATGTATAACACGCACGGCATATTCTTCCAACTTCGCATGTTATATACCGTCTGCTAAACCACCCGCTAAATTGTAGCGATACGCCATAATGCGCCATAATAGCCATAAAATCGGAGGAGGAAAAGAATAACGTGTGATGTTTTCCCTTTCCCCGGGAGTGTTCGACACAATGTTCGACACACAGTGCTGATAACGGAAAGAGCTACCTGATGTCGTATATGTGTTATTATCATTTATCGTCACTGCCCGAACGATGTGCTTTCTATTAAGACACGCGACACACCGAATATAACACTTGCGCCTCATTTGAATATTCTACCCAGTCTATTTGTCTTCCAAGCACCCCATACTCCGGTCTCTATTTTTTTCTTTAATCATCTTCACTTTCTTATCTGTCTAATCTCGAGAATTCTTCTATCCACAATCGCCGGTGTTGTCAAACACCTCGCTGAGGCAGCGCTCGTGATGCACCACATGATGAGGTTGAACCTCTCTTTCCTCCAGAGACCAGGCGTGACCCATAAAGAATGTTGTTCTACTTCTTGTATAGTTAGGTGGCGTATCATAGATAGGTGGGCGTGTTCAAGGCGAGCGTTCAATGGGGGGGTGAGTGTCCCTCCAAGGTCCAGCTGCCCTTCAGACGGTCTCCCGGAGAGGGCCTCCACTTCGATGGACATCGCGAACCGGTTTGCCCCAGACACCAAATATTCACCTACAAATAGACAGTATCGCCGTCGACAGCTGCCACTGTGGAACGCTCCCTCGTGCTGTTGCACAAAGATCGCACGCATTTATGACTGGGACTGTACGATTCGTTGCTGCAGGTATAGGGTTTATTCACATGACGTCAACCGCAGGAGACCGCCACTGTCGCTTGCAGACAGATGTGCTACATGGGCCGCCATATTGTAGGTCCCATCCAAGCCGCTACCGATATTGCACCCACCGTATATTTCCTGTTTCTAAATTATTGCACAGTGTGATTTGTAGCACATCCAAGCAATTTCCATGTTTTCGACGTTAATAGTCACCCAAAAAGCATATAGCAGCGAACTAATGCGGGAACATAACTTCGAGGGACCTACAGTATGGCGGCGAGGTGACGTCAGTGAATAAACCCTATAGCGTCGTTCTTCCTATGTGGAAGTCAGCAGGTGATATGGAATTATACAACGGATGCGCGTACGGTTTGAGAATAATAATGATAATTAGGGTTCTTCTACGTCACGAGACAATTAATGATCATAACGGATGCCACAGTGAACGGTTCGTGAATTAATGTTGCCTCCCCTCAGAGCTCGAACCTCAGCACGTGGTGCCCCGTACATAACGTCCATCTGATCTCAGTTGTCTCGCGACGTAAACCCCCAATTATTATTAATTATTATTATCGTAACGTCCATCGCGACGTATCCAAACAAGTTGCACCTTTCTGGCATCACCGATCCCGCAATCTGCGGACCTTGACGGTTATTTTTCGACATTCACTTCAAAACATCTTGTGCACAAGCTGAACCTCCCAAGTACGCTGTCCCTTATTCATAATGACTGTTGTGAATGTATGCGATATGAACACCACTTCCGTTGGCAGGCAGTGTTACAATTTGTAATACATTTGTCAGCTCGTTTGTGCGGATAAAGGACACTTTATATACCGTCACTTCATTGCATTAACCACTTCGAAGTAGGGTAGGGTCCTCTGGCTACCACAAAGGAAACAACTCATATCATCGTCACTTCTCCATTATTTATTGAATTGTTGTTGTTGTTTATTGCAAGTCCGATGCACTTTATCAACCACTTCAGACTTGGCCGTATTATTTTTTTTTTAATTCTGCGTTAGCGCCGCGAAGCAACTGTGACTATGAGCGGTGTACAGACGTGGACAGATGGAGAGAGGACAGCAGGAAGGAGTGGGGGACAGAGGGGTTAGTATGCGTCCTGGGCCGACTTCAGGGGGAACTGTGCCGTCATTCGTCTGGAAAGGCTTCGGAAAACCCAGGGAAAACCTGAGACAGCACAGTCGGTGACAGGATTCGAACCCGTGTCACCACCCAGTCTCGGCGTGGAAAGCGATCGTCCTAACCACTATGCCACGGGAGCTGGTAGGCCATATTATTAATTGCTCCTAATATTACTACGTCTGTTTCCCCCCACGACACACAATGACGTTGCCGCAGCTGTCAGAATGAATTGCCTGCCAGTATAGTGAAGCAACATTAGTATATAGACTCGGCCTGTTTTCCCTCTGGAAGAAGAGCAGCGAAGCAACTTTCTCGCCGTGACCATGAGAGGACAGAGAGTGGACGACCGAGTGAGGTGAAGCAATGAGCCAGTCGGTCACCCTAGTGAAGTTCAGAAACCTTTCCCTTTCCTCTAATTGGACATCCTCCGGAAAAGGCTACCGACCGGTTTGGCCAAAAGTGAGCAACGTTCGCGGTCTGGGTCAAGGCGACGCAGGGAGGGAGGCCCTCACGCCAAGAAAAACACCAGACGCCGCCGCGCTACTTTTTCTTTCTTTCTGCCACGCAAGAATCACTGAGTCGCACCGACTCTCTATACTCTCGCTGAGTCGCGCCGCTCAACAAGCGAGCGAGTGTGATGAAAACTGTAAAAGTGCGACTAGTTACAGACTTATAGACAATTCAGTTTAGTTCATCGATGATGCGTGGGGACGCAAAAACAGTGTAGACCAGTATATAGCAGATAACTCGAAATAAAGATAGGTAGTAGTTGAATAAGCACAATAATAGTACAGCAATAAGAACCTAATATGGGAATAATAATGTGGGAGGACCAATGGGCAGCACATACATTATATATGACTTTCGTTATTAAGCGCAGAAAGACTAATTCTGGGGTTGCGCAATTGCGTAGATAAAGCTTTTTATTTATTTTTATTTATTTTTTACTGTGCGGTGAAATGAAAACGTAGAACTATAATCACTCAAGTTTGTAGCATAGCTCCCTTGTCTGTTTTCGCAAGTCTCGAAGGGTCACGTGTGTATAGCGCTACCTTAAATTTAGCTGTATGATGTCATTAGCGTTTATGACGTCATTCGCGTGGGCGTCACAGAGCTAAGTTTGGAACCACTTGGGAGAAGCGCTAAAAGCGATTGCGGCCACGATCGAACATGACATGTTTAGGAGGGAAAATGGGTGGTAGGACAGGTGGCAGCACTGGAACATAGTATTCGGTCATTCGCTAATGAAGATAGTTTAAAACTATCCTCCCCCACATTTTACTTCAAAATGACTTTCAAGTTGCGATTGCGAAATCAATATACGTTCCAGACTTTCAGGGGTCTATTAATGTACGCACAAAAAAAAAAAAAAAAAAAAAAAAAACGAGGATCCAATGACGAGCCCTCGTCGATTACGTCTTCGTTTCGAAGCGATAATCGCACCTTTTCTCTTTTCAAGTCTTCGTCGCAGACTCGTCGTTTTCCTTTTGACTTACGATGCAATGTGCCAGAGTGTGAATTGAGAGCGACGAATACTTTATATTATTACATTTTGACGCATGATAGCATTTGCTCGCAGCGAAGTGTACGCACAATACAGTTTTTCCCAATAAACATGTATCCCCCCCCCCCCCTCCCAGTGCCAGAGGTCGCTTTCTGGGGAGATTACTGGTCACCGTCTGACGGCTGAAGATGTGGGACAGAAACGAAAAGAGAGAAGAATTGTTTCGTACCGTTCGATTTCGTTGTTGACCAAACGTGAACAACATGAAAAAAATGGCTAGGACAATAAAAAAATGGTGTGAACAACGTGTTGTACTGTCCTATCCTCGCCAAATAAGTTTTGTTCGTGGATCTCCGACTTATCCACCACTTAATCGAAGTTTACAACTGCTTGACAAGCAATGCTGATTTCATGTGCCGCGAGACTTAACGCCTTTGATTAAACTTTTATCGGGAATAGTGAGGACCCCCGACTCGAGCCTCAGAGAGTCTCATAGCTTTTTCTTCCTTTCGTAGCCTGTCAATTCTAGGCACGCATTTCGCAGCTTGTCTCTTGAAGCATGTCCTGCCTGCCCTGAAGGCATACCTCGTGACCCATTCCACCCACGCCTCCTGAAACGTATAAAAAAAATAAAAAAAGGATACCGGCCAACGTCCGGCGCCACTTTTTGCCATTTCCCTCCGGTCTTTTCTTTTCCTTTCTTTTCTTTTTTTTTTCCCCTCCTTTCCTCGGAGAACTTTCATCGTTTGAACAGCCTTCTTCGAAAGCGATCCGGGTATAGAGTGCAAAGAACGCCATGCAATGCTGACTGCCCACCTTCGTTGGCAGCCGACCAATCAGATTGCGCTCACCATTGGAAATATGACGTTTCGATGTGGGGCTTCCGGTTTTTTTGTGACCCGGTTTTTCGTGACCAGCTTGCCTACATAGTGTAAACCCTACGTAGTGCAAACCCATTTGGTAGCAAACCATCATTGTAAAAGTTTTGTTAGGCATTGAAATGTATGTACTTACTCTCCTATTTGGCGTGTAAAAACACCAATGTTTTCTCTTGGTTTTCCTTTCGCTTTTCGGACGAATACAGGACGACTTCGCTAGGCGACAGATAGGTCCTAGGTCAGACAGGTCCAGGACAGATAGATCGACAGATAGGACATCGATCCAGGACAGGCGACAGATAGGTCCAGGACAGATAGGTCCTAGATAGGATACGCTAGGCCGACTTCGCTAGGCGAAGTCGGCCCAGGATGCAGCATGCCGCCGCGTAGTTTGGCTCATGTGAGCAAAAGTAGCACTATAATTTCCCGACTCTTTTGCCGCGATTGCCCTGACACAAAACAATCGGGGTGGTTCTGTCACCCCCAATTTTCCCGCACCTGTTCCCCGACTATAGAGTGTGGTTTAAATTAGAAGAGAAGGTACTTGTTCATAAAAGTCATATTGCCATATTTACCATATCTTTTACACAATGTGTGTACATATGATTCATGTGATATGATTGATATGATATGATACGATGGATGTTGTGCGATAGCCCTGCGACGTTGTTATCTGTTGAGAGCGAGTATAGAAGCGTACACGTCCACAAGTGGATTCCGAGACACCTTCCCAAGCAGCACGATGTACTGAAACCCGAGTGCAATAGGGGTGGACTGGTAGGTGGAAGGCCTTGAACAGAGTTCTGAAACTAAAGAACATTGATAGGACACATACCGGCCACCCCTATTGCACTCGACTTTCAGTACATTGTGCTGCTTGGGTTCTTGCCCCATTTCACTATATCGGTATTATAATCGTAATTATCGGAAGTAGATTAGTGTTGGTTTAATAACACGATGGAACAGATATCCTAGCATACGTAGATCGACAGCACTCGCCAACGTACGGTGTGTGTGTGGGGGGGGGGGGGGGCAGTGCCACTCGAGCTGCTACGCCTGAACAATCACACGACACCATGACCCTCGTCCGCCGAGGCTTCCGAATTCCGAAAATTCCGCATAATCAGCGACAGACGTGTGTCTGCAAACCGACACTCCTGAGAACCGTTTCCCAGATGTTGCCAGAATCACTTCGTTTAGAGCTCCAAACAGAAATAAAACGTCTCTTCAAAAACGAAGCAAGGCAAAGCTCCCCTCGACCTAGGGAGCACCATCTGCGTGAACCACCGAAAACACACACGGCCGTTCCCTGTTCTAAAACAACACAACACACACACGCAGGGGCAACGGCAACGAGAAAATAAGAAGAAAAAGCAAGACAGTTGGGCACTAAGATGGCCGGCAGAGATGGCCGCTCTCTCTGCCTGCCTGCCTGCCCCCCTCACGTCTTCTGGGTTCCTCTTAGTTCCTTTTTTCTTTCTTTATTTTTGTTTATCTGGGGGCATTCCCTTTTTTTTTTTTTTTTTCGACGCCCTCGTTCGCAAGAAACTCGACAAGGGCCAAAGGGGGCTTCCACTAACATGCAGTTTGTCTATAGGGCCGGCCATGTGCTTGTCGTGTCCGTCAAACGGAGGAAATAATTGATTTTTCTACACCTTTCAACAGAAATTCGAAGAGCCGATCTTCGAACGATGTTTTTATTGTTTTATTTTCTTTACGAGGCGGACGGCCAAATAAGTAGAGAACTGCACACGTGTAATTCTTCTTTCACGCGATCACTTTGTTCTATTTATGTCCGGTCACTTCGTGTTACGTTCTATTGCGTAGTTATGTTTTGTTTCTAGGTTATTCGTTAATCACGATACGATAGGTAGCCGTAAGTAACATATTGTTCTATAAAAAAGCAAAGAGGCGGACTTGTACGTGCATGAGACTCAAAGTGCGGGCTAACTGGTGAAACATGAGTGATGACAAAAAGTAACCCCGAGACGGAAAGCACAGTTGTATAATTGTTCGTGTGTTTCCTCTGACTCCACGCAACAGCTATCAGCTACGTCTTAGGAACTGTCAAAAATATCGTCTTTATCTCGATCACACACGCCTGTGACGTTCGCAATACTGTTCTTACCAATACTCACGTCACTTCGAACGGGGGTATCCCGAATTGCCACCGTTAAGAATCCACCGTTTATAGAATCCCATATGCTCAAAATCCCAAACGGGGCTAGCGTAGCGTTGCGCGCGTGCCCAACTGTGGGGGAGCCCCCCAAAGGCGTCGTGAACTGTCAAAAAAACATCTAACCTAACCTAACCTAACCAAAATCTAATATTTTTTGCTCTTCTGATGTGACCGCCATGCCAAGCCTAACGGTCGCCAAAAACCTGGTTTTTATTCGTGACAATGACTTATACTGACGTCAAAATCACGCAATACTGCGAGGTTTGTCAGTAATATGTATTCAACACTGTCATTCCACCATTCTTCACATTAAAGCTTTAATTTATAAATCTGGGATTTTGAACATCTGGGATTAAACGGTGGATTCTTAACGGTGGAATATCGTGCCATCCCCTTCGAACCCGCTTTTTTATGTGTGTTCTTTTCTTTCTTTTATTCCGCCATGTTAGCGCAGCGCAGCAACTGTGGCTATGAGCGGCGTACAGACGTGGACAGATGGAGAGAGGACAGCAGGAAGGAGTGGGGGTTAGTATGCGTCTTAGGCCGACTTCACAGAGTTCTGTGCCGACATCAGACTGGAAGATCTGTTGGGAAACCGGCGTTATAATCTCACACAGAACAACATGTGGTAAGACTCGAACACCACCTCAACACCACCTCCCAATCAATTTTCAGCATGACCTCGGCGATAGCAACACCTATACGAGCGGATGTTGCATCCACTCTGCCACACGCCGTTGGTGCGGCAATATGACGCACGAAGTAGCTGGGATGATGCGATGGAAACAGCCTCTTAAAGAGGTCCTTCTTTCGATTAATTATCCTCTCCGCAATAAAATAGTTTTGACAAACTCTCATCCGGTTGTCGGACCTGCGCGTACGTCCCATAGTTGAAACTCATAAACAAGTGCGGCTCCTTTGATGGTTTGCAGTGAGCAGCGTGAAAGCACGCCACATCCGTTTGTTCCTTTCTATACTATACGAAAACATTGGACAGAGGAAGCTTGCCTGCCTGGCCGTGTCTAATGCCTCGGCCACGTCCCTCGTATAGACACTTTCGCTTCCCCCCTCCTCTCGTAATTAAAGTCCCTCACTTATACACCGTTCCTCATACTGATTGCGGTATAGCTGTGTGGTCTCAGCACAAGGATTTCCTCCGGTTATTCTGCCACTCTGAGACTATTCTGTTCGAACTGAAGCTTCAACTCTACACCACACTAGTTCGCTCTAAAATTGAATACGCGGCGTCTATTTGGGTGATCCTTACCAGGATCACCTCATTCGGAAATTAGAATCTGTACAGAACAGGGCTGTTCGCTTCATTTTTTCTGATTACTCACGTCATTCCAGCGTCAGCGAGCTCAAATGTCGCGCCTCTCTACCACCTCTTTCTCTACGCCGTAAACTCTCTCGTCTGTTGCTGTTTCATAAAATCTGCTATAATGACACTCTTCCCAGGTATTCTCTTTTTTCTCCTCCTCACCGCATATCTAGGTACTTGGATCATCCTGAGAAAGTCCTCATTCCCTTTAGTCGAACTAATCATTTCCAGAACTCATTCGTTCCCAAGACAGCAAATGACTGGAATGACCTACCTGCGGCCATCGCAGTGGTCCGGGACTCAACAAGATTCCGTTCCTTACTGCACGACGTATTTTATGTGTAACTTTGTTTTTGTTTTTGTTTTTTTTTTTTTTTTCATTTGCTTCCTCCCACTCCCCTCTGTAATTCCATGTGAAAGAAAGAAAGAAAGAAGGCAGGTGCCGCATGACATTTTTTTCCCTGGCTTTTCTGGCGGACCCCCCCCTCCCCCCAGCCCCCCAAGAAGTCATCCCACGACGCGTACTCATACTCACCACCACCCCCTCTCTCTCTATGTCTGTATACCACAGTTGATTGACGGTGCTAACACGGAAAGCGAAAAAAAAAAAAGAAATATAAAGAACACTCCGTACGCTAGGTTTTCTTTTAACCTCATTCCTCGAGTATCACGGATAAAAAAAGTAAATATTTTCTATAATCTAATTTATGTTTATGTATCGGAGTATGTTTATGACCCCCATGCAGCCATCCGTGTGAACGAATGCCTCCCTCCAGAGGAAAAGCTCTCCCCCCCCCCCCCCCTCCCATGAGAAAGGGGACGGAAGGATATCCCCCGCCATCAAGGGCGACCGCGCGCTTCTTTTTTAAAACAGCCACGGTCGTTAATTATGTCACTCTGACCAGGATAGGAAATGGTCTACTCAGAAACTGACTCCGCATGATCCCATCAGGTGTCACACTCTAGACGACTCTCACATAAATAAAACTCCTCCCATTGGAAAGGGCCCTCGAATAACGGAAGACGGATAAGTTGGATGGAACAGTAAAAAGAAAAAAAAACAACGAAATAGGCTCTTTCCGAGATGTCCCACCTTTCTGAAAGTGCGTACGGGGGAAAAAAAAATGAATTTGAGGAGAGAAAAAATAAAGAAGAAACACTGAGCAGGACGGTTTTACCCATTCCTGTCTGTGTGCGTTTCGAGAAACGTATAGTCCGACGGGTACAAGTGGGTACACCAAGTGTGTACAGTACTCTCGATGTTGAGAGGGGCAGGGAACACTAGGAACATTTTCAAAACGTGGCACGAACTGAAGTCGTGTGCCCAAGTGGATATAACGAATTTAGAATCTAAGTTTTCCGGTTCATTTCTTGCGTGAACAGTGTCAATTGAAGAAAAGGCACCTGTAGTTACATTTCTAAGTTATATTTCTCATTGTGTTACTTTTTAAAATTAAATTAGAATGTTTCTGCGGAGCTTCGACGTACTGAATATTTATGCGGGAGAATAAATTACGAATTGTATGTGCGTAGCTAAAGATGTGCAGCACACATGTAAGTATCTCTCTCTGTCTGTCTCTTGGCTGTTGTACAATCTTTGAAGGGAGAAGGGGGCCATCCTAGCCCAAACAGAAGTTTGGTTCAGGGGGCTCTGCTGTGAACGGATCAGTTCATACGACCATGCAAAATACACGGCAAAAATGACAGGTTGGATGGTTACGAATCATAAGTACGGCGTGTGAAAGTTTACAGCATTTTGCATTGTGCTACGTATCTTAAAAAAAAAAAAAAAATCCGTGTGTGGGCCTACGTACTAGCTTGTCTTATGATAGTTATCTTACATGTACCCAACACTTGCTTTTAAACCTCGTCATTCCTGTTCATTAGCATGAAGCAAATTGTGAGAGCGTTACTGGGCTCTATGTGCTTTACAATGTACATATAAACGCCAATGAGAAACTATGAGGGAAAGCATTGCGCTGCGTCTTTCGTGAGTTATGGTGCGCATTTGTGATGTACCATCTACCTTGATGCGCGCGGACTAAACTCCGAAACAGCAGTTTTCCTCGAAAATATACTTGATGCGCGTAACCCTTCTAGGAAAATAGCCACGCACGGCGGAAAGGACTGAAATTCAATTTGGTCCTATGAAGGCAGATCCGCCCCTGTGTAGAGTGAGGCTTGTGCTTTTCTCCGTGTACTTTTTTTTATACTTTCAGCGCCTGTAGTTGACGGGCGGTCGATCGTAAAGCACATATATAGACTTGTAATGCATCGGATGGAGCTGAACAACCCGTGTTTCAAGAGGTTCCATCAAAAGAGCAATTGCCAACGCAGGAGAGCGGCATTTGAAGCAACCTCTTATCATATTGCAAACACCAGTGCAAGTAGCAGTTGATTTGCGAAACCCCGCCATGTTAGTTGCGCCGAATTTTTCGAAAAGGCCAATCAGTTCCGGTATTGCCACTGTACGTGAAGCGACCGCACTGCCAACGCGGCAGACATAAGAACGAAGCCGAAAATGCTAAACAGGTACAATATTGTACTGTTACAATAAGAAAAAGTAATGAAAGCAAAGACGGTCTGCAATATGTCCGTAATCGAAACTGCGAAGTGGAATCGGTTAATGTGCGCATGTTTTCAATAGGAAACAGCAGAAACGCAGGTAAACAAGTCGCAGACGACAGTGCGTCGACATCATCGGTACATCTATGTAGAGTTGCGATCTTGAAAGTCCAACACACAGGGTGAGTTCATACATATTTATTAACAAGTAATATTATCTTGGAACAAATAAAATGAGGGATATCCTGTGTTCTATAAAATCACTTGGCAATGTTTAGTCTGTGCATAAACATGATCCTGACCATACAATTGGTTCAAAATTCTAACACACATTTCACATACAGCGTAATAAAATACAAACCAATTAAATCTCCAAAGGTTATATATATAATATATATAATCTGTGTGGTACATCTGACAATATATCGTATTTAAGTATTCTCCTGCTGAGGACAAGCCTAGTCTGAAGACAATCAGTTACAAGTCTGTAGTTCAGATCAAAATACATCTACATTTTACATAGTCAATCCAGAAATATTGACAATATATGTAGTATTGCTAGAGGGGTATAGTAAGAAACACCAGTGAACGCCCTCGGGTCATAGCAGACGAACGAACGAATTTGGCCAGGCGGTCGTACGCTTCAAAGAGAGATCCGAGAGGGTCCACCGATGCTTTGTATTCCTGTAGCTTAAAATATATCTATACTCTGTCGCATGGAAATGAACACCACAGTCTGTAATTACAAACCGTCTATCAACTTTTATTCTGAATGAACCATCATTCGTGATAAAATAAAATATCAATAGCAAACGTGGAAAAATCAACATTCATCTGTCTCTTTTTAAGTACGCAAATACACACACAGACTCTGTAACACCAAAAATACATCTCCATCTTGGGATATTTAAAATTTGAATAATAAAATATATGAGGAATAATTTCAGCATGGAACTCTCGTTAAAATTTATACATATATTTTGCCACTTATACTTTGGGAGAAACACGTCCACAAACAAACAACCAAAATATGTGATGAAGGAGGGGAAAAAAAGAAAAGAACAATGAGAAATGCTTCCTCTATCAAAGGAAGTCTATTTGCAACACTTTTTTTGTTTTTCAGTTGAGCGATGCTTGTTTGGATGACACACCTGACCCTAGACGCAGAGAAGGGGGGAAAAAAATACCGCGGAAGAAAAAAGGCTATCCAGACTACCTTCGGCCATGTGAATCTGTTTCCGTTCTGTTTAAGGCAACATTAGCAGCTTTTTTTTTAAAACTCTCCTGCATTTGCTGATATATTACATATGGGCATGTGACATATTTATATATGTGTTGGACATATGGTCAACCAGTGAGCGTGCCTCCAAGGCTGGCTAGATGATATATTTGATTTCGTTTGGGGGTTCCAGAGATGTCATGAAAAGAAGCAGGTGAAATGCAATAGCTCCCACAATGCAGGCTTCCTCAAGCTGGCAAAAAATTTACATAGCACCAAGGACAGCGGCACTACACTTCCCCCCACAAAAAACATCAACAAATACGCGGGTAACATCCTTAAGAAAGTTAAACGTCAGGGTTCATTCAGGATATCCCCGAGGCGCCCAAATATTTTGAGAACGAGGCCGAGATAAAAAAAAAATAATGCGGGATAATGGCAGTACACACTATGAAATACAGTCTATGCAAATGAGTTACACATAAACGTCTCCCTCGTAATAACTACGCTAACAAAATTAAAAAGTACGAAGCACTAAGGATGAAGCTGAGGACCTCACAAAGCTGTACAGACCCTGCAATGTACAACGTGTTCGGACGCATTTTCAACTGCCCCTTTTCTTCACACTCAAACAAATCGGAGCGTTATTACAAGAAACAAAGAAAAGCACTTCGCAAGCCACTCTTCTGCGTCTTCCCGATCCAAATCCTCTCCTTTCGCCGAAGAAAATTGCATATGACATGGCCCACACGCTATCCGTATCCCTGAAGCCTCTGTATTTTTACCATCCCTACTTTTTATTGCCTGGCTGTGAGAAAGCAGACACGCGCCCCCTTCCCAGATGGCGTGGAACATTCCTACAAAATTAAGATCTCTCTCTCTCTCTCGCTCTGTTATTTTTAGTGCATAGGTTGCAATCACCACCTTTCCCTATCATTGCCCGGTGCTGCATGAACTCAGAGCATAACAGACTATGTGAGCAGACTGGAAGACTACAATGAAAAACGGGTGCAATCAAAGATACGTGGCTCACGCTTGGAACTGCAAACGCCCGAAATGGGAACTACCTAGGGTTCCGTATGCTACTTACGAAATTTTTGTTGTTGAAATTCGACCGTTAAATATTATTTAGGCTTTACCAGAATGCCTTTCAAACAAAGAGTCTTCTTTTTTTGTGCGTGTCTCACAGTAATCGCCCACATAGTTAGTGTTGTAGCGTAAATTAGGTCTCAAATGCTCAACTGGTTGGTTCGCTCAACGTTCTGTAAGGTATCTCGCACAACACAGCCTCCGAATACGGAACCCTAGGTTATAGAGAAACTGTTCTAAGACACGTGCGGAGCAAGATATGAAACACATGGAGAACAGGCGGAAACGATAATGAACATACAGGAGGCTCCACGAGATGAGACCGCGGCAAATATATTATAAAATACTAGGAGACAAAAAACAGGTTCAAAAAATAGGAATACTAAAAGATGGGGAGGCTACAAAAATAAAACTGTGCAAGCATCCTGTTACCTATGCTATCTCGCCACCAGAAAATGCATCGACGCGGCTCATAATAATAATAAATGGGCAGATCACATCATAAAATGAGTATGTTCACAGTGAAACAGCTGACTAACGTGGATGTATACAATATATATATGCGCGCTAATACATATAAACTTCTTTTCCCAACATGGACAATCCCGCGGTCACAAAATGGGGGGACAAACAAAAACAAATGGGCAGCATTTTTGAGGACTGCACACTCCACTCTTTGAACATTCAAATGGCAACAGAAAAGCACACACACGCACACACACACATAATTTAAGAAACTACTACCATGCATGGTGTTGTCTTGCGTTTGGCATGAGGTTGCCGTCGTCCTGAGACGGTCCCTGTCCTTCCCCGGGACAGGTCTTTTTTTTTCCTTTTTAGTTAGAAATCCGTGTAAGAATAGACATCTGTAATACTTCGAAATGTTTTCATTTACGTGTGTGAGTTTCGAAAGGTGGGCAAGACTGAGATGGGTTTTGTTATGCCAAAGGGCAGAGATGAAAGATGGAGCTTGTAGTCTCTCTCGTTGCGAGAAAAAAAAATGTGAGCCAGACGTTTCGTGTGTTTGTTCCTCGAGGCGGTTTCTTCGGTTTCCTCATAGCGAGCCCTCATCGAAAAAAACCACAGGAAGTGTCATTTGAGATCCAGACTTTGCGCATGCCAGCGCACACTCACCTAACAGCGCTGCCCGATACAGACAATAATGTAAGAGTTTACTTTGAAAAACTGGAAGCTACATCACTGTTAAGCATTTTTTTTAGTACTTTTCCATTTCGCGACCGTCGCGTTATCCCCCACACTGGAAAACGTTACAGCACCGATACTCGAGTGCGTACAATGAATAGCCACCTTCCTGGGCAGGATTCTAGGATAAGCAGCCATCAAACCTGATAACTGACTTCTTTGCAACTCTCACTCAAACATTATCACTAAGCCTCAACACAGGTACAATGCCCCCCGTAAAAAAATTCTGCCGACGTACACAGGCACGGTCAACCCTACAGTCCGTCGCTACCAGCAAGTAAATGCTTCGCGGAGGAAACCTCGAAAACCACTCGACGAACAAGAAACCACCCTCCCTTCTTACGAGTAGATCCGAATCGCGTGAGCGCACGGCTGGTGACAGACCGGACACTGGGGATCGCCTTTCCCGCAGACCCTGTTGGCGCACTCCATGCAGAACATATTATGGCCGCAGGGCACTAGCGCGGCAACCACTTCGCTTTCGAAGCAGACGACGCAGTCCCGCTTGAGCCTCTTACTCCCGCCGGACCCTAGGGACTCCGTCGGAGAACTGGCCGCGCTGTCGTCCCTCCTGGCCTTCACGCCGAAGCTGGTAAAGTCCGGCCACGCGACAGACGCCGGGTCGAACGTGGGAGAGTCCCCGATGCCCTCGTCGGACTCATAGGTGCCGAATCCGCCGTAGAATTTCCCTCCGGGGAATGCAAACTCCTGCTGGGACCTCGGGAGGGGAGGCGCAGAGAAGGGGGGGAACTCCGCGGGCGGTGCCGGGGGGAAGTCGTCGTCGAGGGAACCGCCCGTCCGCAGCGCGATGTGGGCTTCGATCTCTCGGCGGGCCGCCTCGACACTGTCAGGAAGTCCCGTAACTTCAAACACTGGCTCCTTGTCGCGGCTTGGGGTTACGATGTAGGTGTTGGTCTGCTGCTGGATACGTTTTATGGTGGCGCCCTTAGGTCCAACGACGAGTCCTACTACGCGGTATGGGACGCGAACTTGGATTGTGGTCTGGCCTGCAGGAGGAAAAAAAGAAAAAGAAAAAAAAAAGATCAGGTCACGCTACACGACACACACTGGGATGCAGGCGCTTAAGTCAATCAACAGTAAAGCAAACCCGTCCAATAAATTCTATCTCTTTGTAGATCAAATTACGTTTTAAATAAACCGAAACGTCTCTTACCGGCGCTAATTATTCGACGCCTTATTCCGCATAAAAAAAAGGTCGCTAAAAACGGTTGTTTCCATTCTCCGATTTTGTAGAAGTAATTTCTGTTCGAGCTCAAGCTGTGGGTAGCCTTCACCACTGTGAACGTTCTACAAGGGGTGTTCAAGTCAAACCGGGACTTTTCATTTTTCGCAAAAGCAAAATGAACTTGCAGGCGAGAAATTAATTTTATTTTTCGACGTAATCTCCAGCTGCACTAATACACTTGCCCCAGCGTTTCACGATGGTCTGGATGCCAGCACTGGTGCTAAATATGTGGACTGTTTTGTAGGAGCATAATTGAACCTCTGTACACAATAAGGGGATAAGTCGACTTATCCTCTTTTTACTGTTTTTGTTGCAATGACACGTACATACCAGTATGCACCTGCCAATGAAAACCTAGGACCGTATTGCGATTTGTCGGCCCGCTACAGCGTGGTAAAAAAACGGGAAATGCATGTGTGTCAATGGGACGGACAATCAGATCAGGCCCCTTTTCTCATTTTGGGATTTTTCGACTTATCCCCTTATTGCATACAGAGGTTCAATTGTTGTCCCCTACAGAATTCATGCAGTTTGATATCTCACTCAGCCCTTTTATATACAGGGCGTGTCTTTTACAAGCAAGCCTCAATCCCCCAGATAAGTGTCCACCACCTTCATCAGATAACACTTACGCGAGAAGAGCCTGCCCGATTTTTAATCTGTTTTACGTAGAAGATGGTTCTTGGTCTAGCAACTTTATGTCCAAATGATTGGATGGGCAACATGGGCGGTGCTGACTTCAGTCCACAATTTTGTAGAGTATTGTAGGATAATCCGTATACACAACCAACCTGGAATGTTGGAGTTTGGGCCTGGAGCGAGTCCTCCCCCATTGAGGTTGTTCTTGCGTTGTGCCCGAATCTGCGAAAAATGCTCCGCAGCAGAGAGGATTTCCCGTTTGGCAGCACTGACGTCCTCCTTGCGGCCTGTGACCACAAACACAGGTTCCTCTCCTCGGACTGGTGTCTTTATGTAGGTGTTGGTTTTTGCCCGCAGTGCTTTGATCTTGCACCCTAAAAAGTGTATGTGGAAGATAAGCCCTCAGGCAGCTATTTAAGGACACTGATCCTAGGGACCCACAAAACATGCTCAATGATAGTGTAAGTTAGGGTCCTCAGACTGCAAATTAATACCACATATTCTACTAGTTCGAAATTGCGCAGAAATTTTTTTTTTATTGTATTGTATTGCAACGCTGTTACGTTTTGTCCTTTCTGCATTCAATGCATATGGATTAACTGTAAACTATAGTTGGACATGGCATACAGGGGGGAAAATTGTAATAACCTTGCTTCTTGGCACTTTTCTAACATATCACGGAGTTACAATACAAAGAATACCGAGATGAGAACGTCATGTCCTCCAGTAGATCTTAGTGCAAATCGTGAGAGTATGTCAGCAGATACATGATCTTTATGTGTAAGTCTTATGGGAATACACGCACACATTTCCGTGCAATCCATTTTGTCTTATTTTCATACACCACATGCTCCCCCGTCCAGTCAACATCTGCGAACTACGGACACATTGGTGGAAAGGGGCGCCCTGCAGATCCTAAATGTGGCTCGCGCAAAAATAGCGCAAACTACGCTCAACGCACCAAGTGTAAAAAAAGAAAGCAATTCGAAAGCAGAAATTTCGCGACAGCTCACTAGCGAAAACCGTTTCTTGCAGACAAGCGAGGTGAGCATCCTTCCCGAAATTCCGTTTCAACGTCGCAGTAGCTGCTAAGCCTTACAGCGCCGGTCGCAGACAAAGGATCGAACCAACTATCTCCACTCAAATCGTCGAATCGCAACTCCAAATGCACGAAAACACACATCTGCTAACGTCCACGAAAGCAGACGACATCAGTTGCAACACGTTTATGCTCCAATGGAGTTGACACGCGCGTTTTCCTTTGTCGCAGACAGCGTGCGCGGTATCCAAACAAAGAACAGCTAGAGACGATAATGCTCGGCCACGAAAACTACGATCCCAAACGAAGTATCCTCAAAACAAGCATGACAGGATGAAAACAAACACGAGTACGACAAGGATAAGAGATCTTAACGAGATAAAACGTCATCGCGCGCGGCTAATCAGGCTTCAACGAACTCCCGCCGGAAGGTGAGCTCAACGAACGCGGACGGAAAAACACTCCTTTGCAGCCAATATCGCAGTTCACTGGACTGATAGAAACACCGCAGAGATAAGTACGACTTGAGGAATGACGCTGACTACAATGCGGAGACATCGATTGGGTCTGAATCTGGCGAACGTCAAAGGCAGCCCATGCCGGCGAGCCGGCGTGGAAAAACGGGCGGCAGGCCAAATATAGAAAGGGCGCTCGAGTTTTGTGCCAGAAACGGAGCGTTAGCTATATGTTCCCAGACGGCCTGAAGCAGCATGTTCATTCCCGCGGTTTCAACAAAGAGATGGGTTCAAACAAAGGCTCACCTTGCCTGCCAACGATCTCGGCAACATGCTCGGAACTAGGTACAGGTACACACTCAGTCGTATTCTGGCTCTTTTTGTTCCTCGTGTCCGATTCGAAGTTTGGATGAAGAGAGTCATTTTCGTTGTTCAATCCCAGCATGGAGAGTTCGAGTGCCAACTGCAGAGCTCGTTGGTCCTCCAGCCCCCCGCTACTGCGCTCCATCTCCGAGAACAGACTAGCAGGCATCACAGGGGGGTAAAAGATGACGTACAAAAATGAGAAATATATATGTCTGTATATATAGTTATAAAAATAAAGCTAAAACTCTGAAAATAATATGCGGTAGCTACGCGCACCACCGAAGCCGTGCCCACCGTAGCACAGCTAAAGCCGCACTGGAAACAGCGCTCGCGCTGCGGCTCGGATATCTCTCAAAGGCAGTTCGCAGCGGGCTCCAATGGCGGCGCTCGCTTCGCCGCCGGAAAGGCGTGGTTGGTTGCTCGCCTCCCCCGTTTCCCGCCGCCGGAGCTGATGGACGACGACGTTTCGGGCTTCTTTGTCTCGCCGGAAGCCTCGTTGAGGTTCTCGGCCCTTCAAGGTTACTCGACGGGGCCTTTGTCTCGTCGCTCTGAAACTCATTTTCCAGAAATATTTCTGGGGAAGTGGAGTGATCTCCGGAGCAGACGCCTTTCTTGTGGTCGGCAATTTTCTCCCATGATTCCCGTCCAGAATGCCGGCCGGAAATGGAAAGGGTTTGCGGAATCAAACGATGCGCAGCCGATAATGTCTCTTTATCTTATCAGTTTCGACAAATGTGACAAAAATGGGAAGACTTATTTGCCTTGTTTTTATACCCAATGGCGGAGAAGTCGCGATGCGAGTAGATCACCCCCCCCCTCAACCCTCCGGCAACACACACACATTAGACGCTCTGTAAACAAAAACGAAGAAAATGCTCATATGCAGTTACGGGTTCAAGATTCACGTTTGCCCGAAGTTATAGTGTGCTGTGCAGGTGCTTTGCTAATGTGGTGCTTTATTCTTAAGAAAAAAAAAGAAAAAAAAAACGAAACATAAACAACATGAAACACCGGTCCATCTTCGAACATTTCCTTTTTTCAGGCAGAGGAGTCGATAAATTCCTTTTTTTGAAAGTACGACGAATGAAACTGTGCGAGCGTCGAAGTATGTTCGCTAACTCGAACAAAGAAAAATAAAAAAAGTTTGTGACAGATTTAAAGCTCCTGAAGGGCACACAACCGTCAAACTCTAGCGGGACAAAAAAAAAAAAAAAAAAAAAGAAGTATAAATTAAACGAGCCGCCTTCCTGTGTCTACATTTTTCCAAGTTCTCCCAGAGATAAGCTCAACTACGCGCAAATGTTGACGGGGCCACCTGCTGTACGCTACGTTATTGAGGAAACACCAGAGAAATAATAATAAAAAAAATGCACAAACGAAAGCATCGTGTACGCCATGCCTTATGTGACCGTGCAAGCCGTCCTTTTTTTAATTTTTATTTCTCTGCCAGCAACAAAGACCAGCTCACAGGTTCCCCCCTTGACCTTTTTATATTTTTTCTTGGGAGGGACGTGCAGGTTTTTAGGGAGAGGGAGGGCAAGAAAAAGCCCCCGCTTGAGGCGAGGGAACTTGTTCCCAAAATGGTTCTTGTGTGAGGTGCTGTCTGGGGCTTCTTTGAAGGATGCAGGGCGCGTCGTGGTTCGCGACTTTTTGCAGAACACACTGAATGAAACCAGCCTTTTTCTTTTTACTGTTTTCATTTCTCTATCGCTAACCTATCCTCGCCCTCAGCGGTATGACCCGCCAGATTTGGCTGTTATGTTGGAAACGTGCCTCTCCGAAACCCAGCAGACGGCGGATGTGTAGTAAACAGAAGAGTTTCTGCGTCGTTTCCAAAGCTGTCGTCTGCTACCATAAGAGTGCGTCTACGAGCACGTACACGATTTTGTTGGGAGTTTGAAGCGCAGGTATCGTTGTTTGGGGGATTTAATGGGGCTATACGACTCGATTTTGATCTCCCTTTGGTGATGGTGCTCATGTATTTTGGAGTTGGAATTAAAAGACAGTTTGCCGACGCTTTTGCTATATGGTGTGAAATTCAGAAGTTT
This sequence comes from Ornithodoros turicata, assembly GCF_037126465.1. Taxonomy (NCBI): domain Eukaryota; kingdom Metazoa; phylum Arthropoda; class Arachnida; order Ixodida; family Argasidae; genus Ornithodoros; species Ornithodoros turicata. The sequence continues at coordinate 103,849,945 of NC_088203.1, read as the reverse complement.
CGTTCCAGTTAAGTAATACCCCTGTCACACGGGCATTTCGATCCTTCTCGAATCCTATCTGCATCGAACTTCCCGAGCACGCTCGAGTTTTGACGCTGCTACACGGCCACTTTCAATGCGCATTGAATGGTTGACGGTGTCGAGAACATAGGCAAATGAATAAACGGAACTCATTAATTTCGCGTTTCCTATATAACAGCGATATTAGTGGTTTTATCGTATACCGATGTAAGCATCATTTGTAGCTTCGCGCGCATGTCCGTCTTAAGTTATGACAGTTCACCGGGGTCGGGGATGCAAATGGCGGCCGTCGAGCCGTCTTGAAATTCTCAATCCTGTTATGAGAACTGTCTTGAGTGAAGCAGGATCAAAGTTCGATCCTGCTTGGAAGCAGCCGTGTAGCACCATCCGATCTGCATTGGGTTCAAGCAGGTTCGGTCGAGCAGGATCGAAAATGCCCGTGTGACAGGGGTATTACTTTCGCGCGTACCTTCCAGATGTTATATAGTTTCGAATCAAATTACGTCGTGGAGGATACCAAAAGACAGAAAACCCGGCCATTTTATTCTGTACGACGCTGCGTTTTCAGCAGTGGCATTCTCCATCTAATGTGAAAGAAAAGAAGAAAAAAAAATTTTTCGCACACTTTTGCACCGTTCCATCCAAATATCACTCACGCAGAAACGAACGGAATGTCCAGGCGCTTTTTGAACAACTTGAAACCCGAAAGAAGCAGGGAGTGGCGGGAGTGCATGGCCTTTCTTCAAGAATGGGTAGGACGTTTGACCATGCTCTTCTCTCCCTTATTTGTGGAGGATTCCAAGGAAAATGAGCGGGGGGTCTTCGGCTCTCAATGAGGAATTGCCTCCGCCCCCACCACAGCCCCGAGGCTGTGACCCTGGTCCAGGAGAGTAGGTATATTGTCCGTCTTTTCTAACGCCCTATTCGCTAAGGTCACGTGTGCAGCTGGTCATGGATTATCTTTTTTGCTTTCTTTTTGGATTGCACGTAGAATCCGTTCCCATAGTCACCATGAGCACATTCTTCCACTCGCAACGAAGTTGTTTACATCCCATTCTCCACCTGTCGTCTTTTGTAAATACTATCGGTGCTGGAGCTCAGGGCATTCGCGTAGAATCGCGTGGAAGAAATCTAGAACGCAGCGCTTCGTTCATCTGCTGGAATACGAGAAAAAGCTAGGTAATTGAAGCTACGAGCGGAGTTGGATGCGCTCGGTGGTGATCCCTCAAAGGCCATGGTGATGATACAGGGGTGTTGAAATCGAATCCCACCACCAGCTTTTCCTGTCTCTCTTTTTCTTTCTTTTTTTGCCAGACAGATATCGGCACAGTTCTCCCTGAAGTCGGCCCAGGACGTACTTCCCGTTGGCGGTATCCCGAAATGCCGCCGTTAAGAATTCGCCGTTTAAAATCCCATATGCCCCCCAACCTCGTGGTGGACTGCCAAAAAAAAAAAAAAAAAGAAGAAAGAAAGAACGAGAAAGAAAACGAAACTTACCTAACCTAACCAAATTCTGACAATTTCTGCTGATCTGATGTGGCCGCCATGCTGAGCCTAACGGTCGCAAAAAAAAAGAAAAAAAAAAGAAGGATATTATTCACGACAACGACTTCTACCGACGTCAGAATCACGCAATACTGCGAGGTTTGTCAGTAATATGTATTATTCAACTCTATCATTGCGCCATTCTTCATATCAAAGCTGTAATTTAGAAATCTGGGATTTTAAACGTTGCAGTTTTAAGGGTGGGATATCGTGGCATCCCCCTCCCATTGCTGCTAATCTCTGTACGTATACTCGAAACCACAGTTCCTTCGTGGAATTAGCGCGTAATTAAGAAATGAAGCCACACATATGTGGAGGAGAGCGCGGATAACATTTTCATTTTTTTTTCAATTCAATTTATTTCACCTGTAGGATGTGGAGATGGGGAAAAAAAGCAGATAACATTGACAGTGTCTGCATCCGCAACCCCAGTGTGCTTCACGAGCGTATATCAAAAGGTCGTTGACTAATCTACATCCAATAGGTCGTGCTGAAGAATAGAAGGTGGTGGGTTCGAATCCTACCACAGGCTGTGCTGTCTCAGGTTTTCCCCGGGTTTTCCGAAGACTTCCCAGACGAATGTCGGCACAGTTCCCCCTGAAGTCGGCCCAGGACGCATACTATAAACCCGCCCCGCCCCCCACTCTTTCCTGCTGTCCTCTCTCCATCTGTCCACACCTGTACGCCGCTCATAGCCACAGTTGCGTCGCGGTGCTAACGCAGAATTTTAAAAAATCCACATCCAAAGTGAAGCCATCGAATGGGGTACCACATCACCCTTGTGTTCTTGGATGATTCAAACAAGATCTGAGACAGGGATCACACCGAGGAATTTGCGCATCTTTTTCGTAATAGAAGAAGCGTGTTCGGTAGTCGCTTTGTTTATCTTATCGTTTGTGTGCGGCTTCGTTTCTCGACACACTTTTATTTCTGCGGGCTTTGCAGAACAGCTCGTTATGGCACGGCTGTATATTATGCTACGCTTCCATAGTTTTGTGATTATGACACTTACGACTTATGAAACTTACGATCGAGACACGTGCGGTCAGAAAGACGTATACGTCTCAGTGCATTGCTGGATCAATGAATCCAGTGAGCGGTATATTGATTGCCTACCCGTAAACTGGTTTCAATGAAGCTGTGTCATGAAAGAAAATAGCATTGTCAATGTCAAATATTTGAGCTTCGTATCGACGCGTTTTTCTTTGCGTTATTTCGTTATCCAGAATGGCTGTACCCTGTAGATGGCGTCGCTTCGATTGAGTTCAGCGGCTGGCGTCCACTGATGAAATGTCTCTTCTTCGAGGTCAGAGAAGGGGCTGACCTCATGGCTGTGACCCCCTCCCCCAAAATCTGGAGGAGACCCCCCTAAAATTTTGTGATTTCGTCAAAAGCATGTAAATACACCCCCTTGCGGAACCCCCCCCCCCCCCCCCCCAGTGGTTTCTCGTCCCCACCTGCGTGGGAAAATCAGGGAGTGCAATTCAGGGAAGGGGTGACGCAAGTATTTTGAGGAGGGGCAAAAAAAGAAAAAGAAAGAAAGACCCGAAATTTGCGGCGAAAGGTACCATCGCTCCGAGATCCAACGGTGTCGTCGCGCTGCGTACAAACGATGAACTACCGTTGTGTGGATAGCTTTCTCGTTTGCTTTTACACGTTTATTCCGCGTTCGGTGCAGTAGGTGGAGCATTGGGGAACCGAACAGTATCGTACCGTCGCGGCACAAGTGATCTTCCGGTTAATATACGCAAGAATTACGGAAAAGAACCATCAACTCCGAACATCGGACCGGCGTGTTATCCACACTAGAAAGGTGACGGTGTCGCCCCCTATGGGTCGATGCGTGAAGATGGAACGCATGTATCGTACCCTTTGGAGAACGCTTTTTGCAGGAATCTACGCAGTCGGCAAAAGCTGCAAACTACCAACTCCCACTATCGATTCCACGGGGCAAATTTAGATCCCACGGTTGGCTGCAGCCTATGTTCCTGGTTCGAGGCACACTTTTTTTTCTTTCTTTTTTCTTTTTTCTCAGCTTCCGTGCATACACTCTTAAAAATGAACTTCACCGCATAGCACGCTCCTAGCCAACCATAATCTCGAATGATATCGTTATCTGCACTGATTTGTTGAAAACGGGAGGCGTACGCCTTTTCTGTGACACTTATGCTGTCCATAATTGTCACAAAAACGGCGTACGCCTCCCGTTTTCAACAAATCAGGGCAGATAACGATATCATTCGAGATGATGGTTGGCTAGGAGCGTGCTATGCGGTGAAGTTCATTTTTAAGAGTGTATGTGCGTTCTGTGGCACCCACGTGGAGTCGCTGTTTTGCTCCCGAGCAGAAAAATCCGCTCTATCCACTTGTAGTGACACCACTTTTATCAAAGTACCCCGTGCAGCTGGTACCTGTAACGTAACGCCACGAAAAGAGGCGAAAGGCCGACCTCTCCGAGGCTCCTGGGAAAAGCAGGTAACCGGATCCACGGGACGAGAGCGAAAGTTAAACTTGTAACACAGTGACTGTTGTTCCGCACCACTCTTTCCTCCTCACAAAAGAAAGGTTGGATCCTCATCAAAGGAGAAGCGACGCATCCGAGAAAGAAAAAAAAAAAAAGAAAGAAAAGAAAGCGACGGACGGGTTCGTTATCCGCCTTGGCCTTGAGACCATCGGCCGGTTGTTGTTGCGCCGTTGCGGGAAATCACGATTGGAAACACGAGGGTGAATACCACCGAGAAACTTTGCATACCTGCACGGGTACGTCATTCTATCTCTCATATCCGGTCAGTTTCCAATGAGGGCGGTACCCCCACCTTGTCAAACGTCCATTCTGTCACCTGTTCTATACTGTGTGAACACGGTACGATTGAGCCTCTGTATGCCATAAGGGGATAAGTTGACTTATTCCCTTTTGCTATTTTTGCTGCAATTACATCTACGTACCAGTATGCACCTGCCAATGAAAATTTAGGACCGTATTGCAATTTATTGCCCCGCTACAGGACGGTAAGAAATTGGAAATGCACGTGTGTCAATGGGACGGACAATCAGATCAGGCCCCTTTTCTCGGTTTGGGATTTTTCGACTTATCCCCTTATTGCATACAGAGGTTCAATTGTTGTGTGTGACATGACCTGATGCGCACTTCAGGTAGCCAGGAAGCGGCATCCATGATAACGCCAACTTTGTGGATTTAGGTCGCGAAACGACTATGCCACTAAGTTTCCGGTGCCCCCGACGGGGTTCGAACTCGCAACCTTGGGAGCACAAAGTGGACACATCAGCAACCGATCAGTGATCTATATCCAGGCCCACTAACCCCCCCCCAAAAAAAAAAAAAAAAAAAAAACGCTCTGTCAAATGTTTGGCAACACCCCCTAAGTTGTTTACCTGTATGCACCCCTACAGGGAAGGGGGGGGGGGCTCTAGCTATATCAAGTTCATGTAGTAACGTGTCGGTGATGATACGTTGAGCTGTGTTGTGACGTAACTGTAATATGACCTCCCCCCATTTTTTGCAACCCCCCGACCCCCCTTGCTTGGGATCCTGGATAAACCACTGGCAAACGATAACGTGCATGCCCGCTCGGTGATATCAGATTGCAGTTTCTGTAACCCGGTTGACTACTCCAGTACCTTGGTTGCATGCTAAAATTTGTCCGAATATCCTGAGGTCGGGACATTCAACGCAACTGTGGCTCATGATCGTCTGACGACGTAAAGCCATTGATTGTTTCGTATACTGTATATCTCACTTTTGACCCTGAGCGTTCGACCCGTATACGTATCTTTCGTCGTGCAGCTCCGTGCAGTGAGACAGAAGATCGACTGTGATCTCACGTTTTATGCAAAATGGCCGATTTTCGTGTCGCTTTTCTGCTGTACCCATCGTGGTAGTCACACGAGCGACATTCCCCGCAGAAGCGGAAGACGCGACAAACGTCATAGCTTTCTGAGCGCTCAGCATCCAGTGTTCACGTACACGGCTAACCGTGGGGAATATCCTGCGACACAGCCACAAGATGTTTCGTAGCAGACGACAGGAAAGCGCGCTGAAGGTGTCGTCTGCTAACTGTATATTCACACGAGCGACGTCCTCACAGAATATTCTAGCGGAAGAAAAAGCGAAAACACTGCTGACAGAGCCGAAGTTCTGTCCCTTGTTGTGTTGAACATTCACACGGTGCAGAATACCGGGAGTGGCGTACTGCGCATTTAACAGACGACACCGTCAGCGTCTTTTCCTGTCGTCTGCTACGGAATATCTTGTGGCTGTGTCGCAGGATATTCCCCAAGGTTAGCAGTGTATACGTGAGTACACGACGTTGAGCGCTCGCGCTTACGTGACAGCTGAAAGCTATAACTTTTTTTTTTTTTTTGCATCTTCCGCTTCTGGGGGAATGTCGCTCGCGTGAATACACGGTAAGCGCCGTCTGCTAAGTGCGCAGTACGCCACTCCCGATATTCCGCGCGAATGCTCAACATAACACGGGACGGAGCCTCGTCTCTGTGAGCAGTGTTTTCGCTTTTTCTTCCACTAAAATCTTCCGTAAGGATGTCGCACGTGTGAAGACACGGTATTGCTCAGGTTCCCTTATAGTATCCGTCCAGCACGAGCTGCACACCGTCTTATATAGCCGATGAAAGGTTCCTAAAATGATTCGCCCATATATATTATCCGCAGTTCCACGCGTGGCTCCATGCGCAAAAGTTTGGAAATGATGTACTGTCCATATACATGTAGGGCGCTTCGTACGTGTACGTAAGAAGAAGAATAAAAAAAAAGTACAGCCTACATGATGGAAATTCCGGAGAAAAGGAGCTCACTCAGTGGGTGTTATGCGGAATGCAGGGGTGTGCTGCTGACAGCCTGTGGCACTATATAGGTGGTAAACTGATTTATGTCTCCTCCATATCTCAATGAACACTCAGCAGAAGTGAAAGGCCGTTCAAAAGTAGGTCTCCGCTCGAGCAAGACTTCTGGGTAAATCATAAACGGACGACATGCGCCAGACTATTGGGAAATAATTAAGAACCATCACTCTTAGAAAAAGAAAAAGAAAAAGAAAGGCCAGTAAAGAAGTCGGAACGACTGCGGTTACTAACCTTCGAAGTGCGTTACTGTTTATTCACTGTATAGCGAAGAGTTTTGGAAAATAATAAATGCAGGCGTTCATGGCCAGAAGGTTTTACTTACTATCGCTGTTCCGTTACTAGATGGATACTTATGCTTGCTATGTGGTATTTTTTGCCCGTTGATTTGTGGTGGAGGCGTTATTATCTCAGTTAAGCGGTAATTTTATTTAAAAACACAGCTATAGTTAGTAGCTGCACCGACTTTTTTTTAACGAGTGCAATGGTGAATATGCTGCTGTAGTGCAGAAAACCTTACACTGGCTTGAGTGTGCATGTTACACTGGTTCTTTCGGTGCAATATGCGTATAGCGTTTCTTTGGTCCTCCTTTCTGTCTTCGTTACGCTGAGCCTACAGAATTTGCCATAAAAATTATATTTACTTATCGAGCCTTATTTCCCGTTCAGTTGAAAACCTACTCCCGGTTGTTCGAATCTGTATAACCTCTTCGGGTGCAAGATACAGCGTCTCGAGATATATAGGAACAGTTTATACGCATGATACTCACAAGTATTCGATCACCAACAGCGATCAAACTTCGCGTACGATTCTTTCGCTCTTTCTGCATACTGTCAGCGCTCGTGCGCGGTGTGGAGAATTTTATTTCTTTCGCAGCCTGCAAATTAGACGAGAAGTTTTCGAATTAGACCGGGACTTCCCGGGCCTTCCTCGGGTTATTTGCTAATTAATGTGGAAATTGCGCACTTTATAGATCGGGTTTCCAAAGGAGTTCTTTAGGAATTCCGAAGATTAATAGCAACGTTTTCAGTGCGCGACCCCTATTTGCCTCGGGCCAATCGCGTATTGACACGGTCTTTGAAAAATAAAAGGAATGAGGAGCTGATTGAATGCACTCCGACTCTCCTAGCAAAAAAGAAAGCTGTATTTCTGACAAGAAAAATTCCAATTTCCCGGAACACTTCTTATGTGGGTATATATAGGAGGAGGGGAAGACGGCGGGCGAGGCTGTGGACAGACACCCTTCCCCGTTTCAAAATAGTAGAGGGAGTTTGATGGTGTAACGAAGGCAGGCGTCGCCCCTTCCATCAAGCACAATAGCTGCATGGTGCTACGTTACAGTGATAAACTGCCGTTCCCGGTAACTTGCAGAGGAATTTCATGACGTTCACAGGGAGCAGGTTTAATAACGGCACTTCGTTACTCTCCAGCGAAAGTCGCGTTAATTAAGTTTAGTAATGAGGCCTCAGTTGGTATAACGTGTTCGCTTTCTCATCCCAAGATTTCGGCTTTGAACGAGGACACCAGGGATGAGGTAGAATGGTGCAGGTCTCGACTTCTGCGTACCGCGTGCCGCTGCCTTTTCGTCACGTGGTGAACACATGGCGCCACTCGTGATCACGGTATAGTCGCGCGGCGTAAGACCCTGAAGTATATAAATAACTTTTAGGACTGTATACTCTTAGAAATTAGCTTCACCGCATAGCACGCTCTAGCCAAGCATCATTTCGAATGATATCGTTATCTGTCTCGATGTGTTGAAAACGGGAGGCGAACGCGTTTTTTGTGACACTTATGCTGTTCATAATTGTCGTACGCCTCCCGTTTTCAACTAATCCGGGCACACTCTTAAAAATGAACTTCACAGCATAGCACGCTCCTAGCCAATCATCATCCAGAATGATATGGTTATCTGCCCTGATTTGTTGAAAACGGGAGGCGTACGCCATTTTTGTGACAGTTACGAACAGCATAAGTGTCACAAAAAAGGCGTACGCCTCCCGTTTTCAACAAATCAGGGCGGATAACGATATCATTCGAGATGATGGTTGGCTAGGAGCGTGCTATGCGGTGAAGTTCGTTTCTAAGAGTGTAGTAGCGTGATACGCGGTGAAGTTCATTTTTAATAAGGGTGTAGGCGTAGTATAGGAGGTCTCACAAATATTCAGCATCGGAAGTCAGGTTTTTCTGTACGATAACGGTAATTATCACTCGCTGCGAGGCAAATAGTTCGATAGTGCTTCTTGAAAGTGAGATACTTATCCTCAGTATGCCAAGGGAGAGAGTCCGACCTCCCCGAAATCGTCCCATTGCACTCTAAAAGGAGAGCTTCACCGCATGGCACGCTCCTATCCAACCATCGTCCCGAATGACATCGTTCTAAACACAAAACTGGGGGGGGGGGGGGATATGTTTATTAAAGAACAAATCGCTTCACCGCATAGCACGCAATGAGCCAACCATTGCCACGAATGATAGGGTTATCGCTTCTGATTTGAAGAGAGAAGGGGGCGTACGCCTTTTTGTGGCAATTTGGATATATGAAAATTGCCACAAAAAGGCATACGCCCACCTCTCCCTTCGAATCAGAAGCGATAACCCTCTCATTCTTGGCAATGGTTGGCTCATTGCGTGCTATGCGGTGAAGTTCTGTTTTTAGGGTGTGGGGTTATCGCTTTTGCTTCGAGGAGAGAGCGAGGCGTACGCCTTTTTGTGGCAATTACCATATACCCAAATTGCCACAAAAAGGCGTACGCCCCCTTCTCTTCTCGAATCGGAAGCGATAACCCTATCGTTCGTGGCAATGGTTGGCGCACAGCGTGCTATGCGGTGAAGCTCTGTTTTTAGAATGTATCATGTCGAATGGATATCCTTGTGTGCCCTGATTTGTTGACAACGGGAGGCGTACGACTTTTTTGTACACTAAAATACATTTTATTCCTGCACCCGAGGCTTTTACTCCACTCCTTATATGAAGCGTTAAAGCACCACAACTGATGAACCACAGGCATTAACCTGTTCGTAATGAAGCTGCATCCATCATCGACAGCATATACTCGTCTACAGCCACAACGTACGACATTGTACTGAAGGTATGATAAGCGTGCGGCGACACTTGAATGTGATCACTGACAGCGTCGTTCATGCGTGGACGTCCGAGTATTGATGGGACAAACAATGAAGAGGGCCCGGCGGTGGAAAGCCTTGAACTTATTTTTGGGGCCGCGAAGCAGGTGTACATCGCGCTTGGGACGCATTAGGACACGCTCATGACACTGGGAGCCGTTTGTATAAAGCTGTTGGAAAGCGATGTCGTCCATAGAGAATGGATTCACGAGGACGTGTATAGTGTCGAAGAAAAAGGAAACAGTACGCGAGGTCAAATCAAGTCAGCGTGTGGATCAAACCGTCATTTAAAACTCCTGGGGGTGAATCGTTACAAGTAACAAAGTTACTCTTTTTTTATAACTTTGAGTTCCAGGAACTTCTTGAGGAATTTGTCCCTTTTTGTATGTAATTTTATCCAAGTAACTTTGGATAAGTTTCGAGTGTCTTTGGTCCGCAAATAACGCGAGCCTCGTCCTCCCCTCGGCCTTCTTTTTGTGGGTCTGGACGGGGCTCGGGTTTGACCATTATGGGCCCGGACCCGTACATTGCGTGGCCTATGTCGACCTCGAGTCTGTGTTACCCCATTATTAGTTAGCCACGGTCAACTTTTACAGCCCGCTACACTGGGCCGAGCAAGGCCGAGCCGGGTATAGCCTATAAATTTATCGGGCTTGGGCCGGGCCCGTGCCATGTATGGGGCCATCGGGCGGGGCCCTCGCGGGTAGATCAAAGAAAGGCCGGGCTCGGACTGGGCCTGGCCCTAAGAATGCGGCCCGTGCAGTGCTCTAGACAGCGCGACGGTTGGACGTGCTACCCGTTTGACACTAGAGTCTAGTGACTCGTTAGTGACACTATTTGACACTATTCTCTTGTTATTGCGTGGTGAAGGCTACAAATTCCGTTTGGTCGTGCATTCGGATTTCGGAGACTCATGTGGCGTTCATCGTAACCGATAGGTAGTGTATTTATAATGGCGGAGTGTATTGTGTAGTTAAACTAACGGCCATACCTGCACTCTTAAAAATGAACTTCACCGCATAGCACGCTACTAGCCAACCACAGTCTCGAATGATATCGTTATCTGCCCTGATTTGTTGAAAACGGGAGGCGTACGCCTTTTTTGTGACACTTATGCTGTTCATAATTGTCACAAAAAAGGCGTACGCCTCCCGTTTTGAACAAATCAGGGCAGATAACGATATCATTCGAGATTATGGCTGGCTAGGAGCGTGCTATGCGGTGAAGTTCATTTTTAAGAGTGTGGCACGGTTCTCCGAAATATGCGCAGAGGATGACAACTCATCCAACTTAATGTTCCGATGACTGCTTTGTGCTCCGTTAAGAATTTTTATGACATCGAAATCATCAAACGCCAACTTAAGGAAGGTCATCAAGAACCCATTGTGACATCAAGATCTGAATGAATTATGCAAAGGTCAAGAACTAAAATGTGCGTATTACGTAAGAAGTAACTTTAAAGTAACCTGGGAACTTCAAGGTCATATTCATAACTAGTGGCTTCGTTAGTAACTTGGTTACACTTTTTACGCAGTAACTTAACTTGGTTTTGTCGAGTAACTTCTCATCTCTCTGTTTCACGAACTTCCCTAGGGTGAATAATTCGTAAACAGGTGGCGCTATATCGAGAAGCTTACTTTCCAGTGAGGGAATATCGGCCAAGAACTGAGCAGTGAGCGGTTCATTTGCATATGCTCATCAATTAAATAAAACTCCGAAATTTTAAATTTCACTTCCGACGCTTTCGAAACTTCTGTTTTACCGACGGGAACCTTAAGCGAAAAATGTTCTAGAAAAAAACTGCGTCGACGCTGAGTGATTTTTAGAGTAATTAATTGATTTCAGTTTACATATTTCTAAGAGTTGAAAGAAGGCCGTGTTGGTATACCGTTCATATTTCAAATATTTCAAATTCCTCTCTTGGAATACATATTTCTTGCGCGGAGCAGCCTACCAATGCGCTCTTTCACTCTGCTATCCGGCTGCCAATTACGTGTTCATCCGCCTGGTTCCGCGTATGTGAACCAGGCGGATGAACACGGAATTGGCAGCTGTACAGCTGAGTGAAAGAGCGCATTGGTAGGCTGCTCCGCGCAAGAAATATGTATACCAAAACCAATTAATAACACATACACACACAAAAAAATCACTTCGTGTCGAGGCGGTTTCTTTTTTTTCTCTTTTTTCTTGAAATATGTTTCGCTGAAAGTCCCCATTGGTAAAACAGGGGTTTTGAAAACGCCTGAGGTAAAATTTAACAGTTACGAATTTTACTTAATTAATGAGCGTATGCGAATGAGCCGCTTAAATACTTTCGGGAGTAACTTGGTATCTTAAAAATATTTTTAAAACTCAGTATTTGCTATCTTAACTCTAATACTTTCTTTTTTCAGTAACTTGTTATCATTTTCCAAGTTACTCCTAAGATACTCCATTTCATTTGCTTTTCGCATCACCTTTTCTTTTCTTTTCTTTCTGGGGACAGAGAAGGATGAGAAAAAGATTAACTTCGTCTGTTCTGGTTGGACGCAATGTCGTATACATACGTTTCATCTAAGATATTTCGGGGGACCCCTGTCGTTCTGCAAAAGTGGCCCTTAGGTTTAGTGGATACGCGGGGGGACAATGTGTTGGCCTGAAGGGCATGTTGCTGAAATCTGGATGCATGGGGTCTGTCACATATAGCCAGGGAAAACGGACGGACGGTCATGGAGTAATAGCGATTGAGAACGGATGTTAATACTTGAAATGAACGTTTGACTAAAACAATAGGTGTAGTTCAAGGAGGATTACGTTCGTTCTCTTCCTCCTCCTTTCAACACTTTATCGGACATCAAGCGACACTATCGTGCGAGATGTCTGCGGGGGATAGCATGTATACCAAGAAGATAAGAAGGAAAACGAGAGCATCCGAACGACATCCTCTTTTTTCTTTTTTTCGTCTTTTGTTTTTGTCCTCGCTTTGTTTGTATTTGCTTGATAGCAAATTTCTCAGATTGTAACTTGATAGCATCTTGAAAGTGACGAGCTACTGTTCGAGTATTTAGTATTCTACTGAAATACTTTTCGAGGTTGAGTATTTCGTACTCCGCTCAGTTACTTTTCTGCCTGATACTCGTAACTTAAATCAGAGCCAGCATCTGCTTTTCGCCTCCGGGGGGGGGGGGGGGGCAAGGGAGAAATCCCCCCCCGGTCGTATTCTTGAGCGTCCTAAAGCGGCTTCTTTCCGCCCAAAATATGTCTTTTTTTGCGCCCCTTCAAGCGGGCTCAGGGGGGGGGGGGACGTGACATGAACTGTGTCACATGACCTTAAGATGACGATTGCAGTGACGTGGCGCCGGGACAAGATGGCGGTTTTGCCACAAGCGACCGCCCTGAATATCTGAACCTCGTGTCAGGCCTGTGCCAACCCACAGCGCCCAGAAAAAATTCCGACGACGTAAGGTGTGGTGCAGTGTGGCAAAGCCCCCCAAGAAGCGAGGGAGGGAGGGTGGAAGGGGCGCAATCCCCACCGCGCCGATGCTATGCGTGCCATTCGTGTGTAGGAAAAATCGCCCCCCCCCCCCAAAAAAAAAAAAAAACCGGAGAAATCGTCCCCGCAAGAAAATTATCGAGAAAAGTTGTTTTTGTCAAACGGTGCTATAGCGTATAGCGTTGCGCGCGTGCCCAGTTATAGGGATCCCCCCGCCCAACCACATGGTGAACTGTCACAACACGGTTGAAGATGTATGCACTCTAAAAGCAGAACTTCACGGCATAGCACGCTGTGCGCCAACCCTTGCCACGAATGATAGGGTTATTGCTTCTGATTCGGAGATAGAGGGGGGCGTACGCCTTTTTTGTGGCAATTTGGATATATGAAAACTGCCACAAAAAGGCGTACGCCCCCAACTGTCTTCCAATCACCAGCGATAACACAATCATTCGTGACAATGGTTGGCGCGCAGCGTGCTATGCGGTGAAGTTCTCTTTTTAGAGCGTGGGAACAATTAACTCTGTGTACGACACTCGTTATCAGCACAGTGACCTCTCCGCACGAGGGAGGATGGATACGAAGCGAGCAAACAATATCGAAATATACATACGGGGTGTTGATATCTTTTGCGCAGATAACAGAGTAACAAGTGGGTTTGAATACACACACACGTCGGCGATGCTCCACTATGAAACCCTATGTTCCCATGGTGATCGCTGGGCGGATTTTCTTGCTTCCCCTCGTTTATTGCGTAAGAGTGGAGATCCCTGTACCCGCATACCATTTGCATCCCGATACGTAGACGATCCTCGAGAGCCTTTCGAGGCAGCGTCCGGATTTGCGAGAGTAAATCGGGACGGGAATATAGGTCTGTATATAGTACAGATATACATTTATGGTATTTATTTATGTATTCGGGATACCCCGAAGGTCAAGGAACATTACGTGGGGAAGTGGGATAACATAAACAATTGTTATACACATACAGTCTCAGAAATGAACTTCACCACGAAGCACGCTCCTAGCCAATCATCGTATCCCGAATGACAACGTTCTCGTCCCTGATTTGTTGAAAACGGGAGGCGGAGCCTATTCTGTGCCGTGCATACCATAGATAGGCTCCAGCTCCACCACAAAATAGGCTCATTTTTAAGAGTGTACACTCTTAGAAATGAACTTCACCGCATAGCACGCTCCTAGCCAACCATCATCTCGATGATATCGTTATCTTCCCTGATTTGTTGAAAACGGGAGGTGTACGCCTTTTTGTGACACTTATGCTGTTCATAATTGTCACAAAAAAGTCGTACACCGTGTACACGGCGTGTCCGCCTATTAAATCCAAGGTTACAGGTTCGAACAACGCCGAGGACGCCACTAACTTGGTGGCAAGGTACACAGTTGCTGAGGCACCTCGTCTTCCGCAAGTACACGCTAAAAAAAGCGCTTCACCACATAGCACGCTCCTATAGACAACTATCATCCCGGACGACAAAGTTATCCCCCTTGATTTGATGAAAACGGGGGCCTTATGCAATTTTTGTTTCAAACGAGCTGCGTAATGCTGCAAAAATGGCGTACGCCCCCCGTCTTCAGCAAATCAGGGGAAAGAACGATGTCATTCGGGATGACGGTTGGCTAGGAGCGCGCTATGCCGTGAAGCTCATCTTTAAGAGTGTATATGCCGTGTGCTGAGATTTCCGGGCGCGTTAAAGAACCCTCTTGTGGGCAAAATTAATCCACTGATCCACTGCTGCGGCGTCGCTTACGGTCAATAATGATAAATGGCCCCTCGTTGATGGATCATTGCTTCAATTGTCGTGCAGAGTGACACGGACGGAAATTATTTTTCCGTCTCGAAGGTAAAACTGACCCGAAAAGTGATATGCGCAAACTTAAATTGTTGACGCACTTAGAAAGTCACTGTTGGGTTTTCGATGATCAAACTTAGATTTATAAAACGTGAAAATCCGACGTTTGTATTTTGTTCTCTCAGTTGACCGGAAGGGGTTTCCGCCTGCTGCTGGGTTTCCTGCTAAGTGAGCCTACCGCATATACCGTCGACGACCGATGTCTAAGATCGTCGATGCAAGACAGTGTTAATACAAAGCGTGTGGTGCACTGAAATGTGCAGCTTGTATACGTACTTTGTACCTGCACTCTTAAAAATGAACTTCACCGCATAGCACGCTCCTGGCCAACCATAACCTCGAATGATATCGTTATCTGCCCTGATTTGTTGAAAACGGGAGGCGTACGCCTTTTTTGTGACAATTATGAACAGCATAAGTGTCACAAAAAAGGCGTACGCCTCCCGTTTTCAACAAATCAGGACAGATAACGATATCATTCGAGGTTATGGTTGGCCAGGAGCGTGCTATGCGGTGAAGTTCATTTTTAAGAGTGTGTGTACGTATTCCTACCATACCGTACATACGAAAGACTGAATTATAAATTTGCGTAAAGGTTGGAACCCGACCGATGACAAAAGTTGCTGTCAGGCGTGAAAAGGGCTTTTTTTACCAGTTGTACAAATATCCATTTTCTGCGCACACGTCATATTCTTTTATTTTCTGTCGTTATCGCTGAGCCAGCAAATGGGTGCCTCGTTGAGAGAAGAACACTTTCACCTTCCTATATTCTGTCCCGAAGGGCTGATCCGATCGCTCTCCCTGTATAGACAGAATCCTTGCTCGTAACAAAAGAGTATCGACTGGGCAAGTGGCTGTTAATGCCCTCGGAAACAACTCTCTCTTTGTCTGGTATGCAACAACCTTTTAAAACCAGCCATTCGGGGGCCTTGAACTCCGATGACTCCGCCCAGTCTTACGCTTCGAACAAAGGAGGAGACAATGATAAAAATCCCCTGCTTCTTCTCCCTCTTATATAAACGACAGGTGTCCACAGTTCAACAAGGGGTGAACTTCACGCATCTCAAAATCTGATTTCGGCCATTTTGTACGCTCATTAAGTGTTCCGAGAGTAGCCAATGTGCCAGAATTTCTCACCCATGTGTCTTTGATTGGTTCAGAGTTGGATGACCGAGTGAGGTCGGTGTTCCTTATCAACGACCTTGAAGGAAGAAAGCAAGTCTCATCCATCTGACAGGCGATTGGCCTATCGTATTTTTGGGACCGTTTGTCTTCAAAGGGTGTATACCTCGAAATAAAGTGATCGAAATCCCCGTTGCAAAATAGACTATACACGCTTAGAAATGAACTGAAAAACGGGAGGCGTACGCCTCCCGTTTTCAACAAATTAGGGGAGATAAGGGTATCGTTCGAGATGATTGTTGGCTAGGAGTTTGCTATGCGGTGAAGTTCATTTTTAAGAGTGTACTGTATAAAAAATGTTATCTGATTCTAAAATGCACAGTCGCGCGCGGGAAACTGCCAACAGCGAACTTATACTAACCTGGACATCCAAAAGCAAACACCGGACTTGGACTAACCTAATAATAAACTAACCAACGTGCTCTTCGCGCGTGTCTGCCGTGCTAAGCCTATAACGGCCGCTAAAATGTGACTTCGTTCGCTAAAACGACTCGGACAGACATCGAAAACCCGCGAATTTGAATGATTAAGTAGTGACGTGGTGTTCTGAAACAGGCATAACATCTTACGAACGCAATCGAGCATTCTGCTTGATTTTTCTTGTTTCGAGAACGTGAATTTCGAGATCGGGGATTTTACAACCGGGAATATCGAGGTCCTCCCGTCGTCAACACCTTCCCATCCACTAAGACTCCCTATTTTTAGTACTGCGTGCGCGCAAGTAAGCACAAAAGCGTTGCGTACGCTACACTCTTAAAACAGAGGTGGTGGCAGTGATTTCCCCAGAAATTCACTGCTGGGGGGTGCCGATCCTTAAAAAAAAAAGGGGGGGGGGGTGCTTGGTGGAGGTTCCACTTAAGGAATTTTTCTTAGACCCGGAAACAATCGTGGCACAATGGTGACATATCTGCACAGCTTTCCCGTGTTATTTGTACATGTTATTACGTTAGAACACATTAGCATACAGATCCATTATGAACGGCATTTCAACATCAAGATGCATAATCGCACGTCCAACAAAGAAAAAAGACTAGCACCTTGTCTCACGAAGCTCAATGAATACCTAGCACACAGGTTGGACAAATGCATGGTACGATCATCTGCATGACTGTGGTCCTACAGCCCAAGTTTGACAGTACAAGATGCAATTCGCTGCGCCGGACTCTCTACCAGAACGTGTTGGTGGCCGAGCTGGGTGGGGTCACCTGAGAAATTTCAGGGGGGGGGTTGAAAAAATGCAGGGGGGGGGGAACCCCTGGGTGGTGGTGTGCTATTTCCGAGCGAATCTGCCTACACTCTTAAAAATGAACTTCACCGCATAGCACGCTCCTAGCCAACCATAATCTCGAATGATACCGTTATCTGCCCTGATTTGTTGAAAACGGGAGGCGTACGCCTTTTTTGTGACACTTATGCGGTTCATAATTGTCACAAAAAAGGCGTACGCCTCCCGTTTTCAACAAATCAGGTCAGATAACGATATCATTCGAGATTATGGTTGGCTAGCATCGTGCTATGCGGTGAAGTTCATTTCTAAGAGTGTACCGCCGTGGCAGCATGTTGCTCGAGGGAGGGGGGGGGGGAATCGTACGTCCTGGGCCTACTTCACCTGGAACTTCGCCGACATTTGTCGAAAAGGCGCCCGAGGAAAGCCTAGGGAAAACACCCAGGCAGGCAGCAGAGCCGGCGCCCGAATTCGAACCCGGATCGTAGAAGAGAACTTCACCGCATAACACGCTCCTCGCCAACCACCATCCCGAATGACATGAGAGAGGTGGTGGGGAAGTTACTTTTATTATGTAGTGCACTACCGTTACTCACTACTTTATTCAAAAGGTAACGCGTTACGTTATTCGTTACTGTTGCGGTAGTATATAGGTAACGCGTTACTAACGCCTTTACTTCTGATAAGCAATGCCATTACTTTTGCATTACTTCACCAGGAACCCTTATAATATGTACCACATTTGGGTTGAGTCACGTAAGGGCATTCCGCAAATCAATACAAACAATGTTAGGCACAAACGAGGGTCACATGAATACAACTTCCAGGCAGGATTTATTAGAACGCAGAAGTATAGTTGGTGATCAAAATTTCCATTTGTGAGCTTCGCCCGTTTGGCTGCTGAGAGGGCGTCCTTTGCCATGATGTGACCTTTTATCTCACACAGTACAAACCCAAAACAGCGAATACCTTGGTACTTTGTCACTTGTTCAAGGGGTAGAGGGAGGCTTTCGTCCGAAAAATACCATAGAGGGAGAGAAAACCAGAGGTGGTGAACAAAGGTGAGCGTTACAACAGGTGTAGGTCAATAATCCTTCTTTTGCGTTCTTCACTGACTAATAGAAAAATTGGGAAATTTTCCGAATTCTGCCGGTACGGTCCTCAGCTCAAGCTTTCAGGTTTACACATTGAAGCAATGTTCCCGAATACGCAGTAAGGCATAACGCCGTTGCGCGTTAGTTAGCCAAAATGTAATGACGTTACGTTACTCATTACCTTTCTCCCAAACGTAATGCGTTACCATATTTCACTACTCGAATGTAACGCATTACCGGTAACGCACTACTTGGTAACGCGTTACTTGGGAGTAACGCGTTACCAAGTAGTGCGTTACCGGTAATCTCTCTCTTTCTCTCTCTCTCACATCCCACATCGTTCTCTCCCCTGATTTGTTGAAAACGGGAGGCCTTTTTGCCCCGCGCTTTCCACAAATCAAGAGTGAACAACAACAACAACATAGATGAATGGATGATGATGATGATGTGGGATGTTTCCCTGCGTTGAGTGCAGGACCCTACCTTATTCCAAAAAGGTTCACATGAAAGGATGACGAGGGAAGGAAATCCAATCAAGAGCGAGAAAGGTATCATTCTATGCAATTGTACGCCTTCAGCGTGCTGTATGTGTATCTGGTGTTGTGTTTCAAGTTCTGTTCAAGTTCTGTTTCAAGAGTTGCGGGACAACTCATACACATACACACCACACCCAACTCCAATTAGCAGATTACAAGACATATATCAGACCAATACTAGAATGCGAATCGCTCCCTTTCATATTTAATAGACGGCCCTCTGTTTAGAAACATGTGACGTCACGAGAAGACCGGTTCGGGGTTATATCTTGCTGCGGTGGGCCAGAAGAGGCAAAATGCGTCGGCTGATACGCTGATAAAGCTGATAATGCCCACCAGCATGTTTTGCGCGGCGGCGTTACGTAATCAATGACGTAGGAGTGCCGGTCGTCTATACGGGTACACTCTAAAAACAGAACTTCACCGCATAGCACGCTGTGCGCCAACCATTGCCACGAATGATAGGGTTATCGCTTCTGATTCGAAGAGAGAGGTGGGCGTACGCCTTTTTGTGGCAATTTGGATATATGAAAATTGTCACAAAAAGGCGTACGCCCCCCTCTCTCTTCGAATCAGAAGCGATAACGATAATAAAGTTTTTAGAGTGTATAAGCAACTCACTTCTGCTAATGATATAATTATGATTACTAATTAATTGTAATTAATATAATGAATTATGTATATTTATATATATATTGATGATAATATAATTATTTTTCATCATTAATTAATTATAATTATATAATTATTATGACGAGGCAGGTTTAGAAACGAGATAAGGCGCAGGGCTGCCAGGCTCAAAACTTTGTACTTGATGAATAGGAAAACTAACATCAATACGGGCCGATATATAGCGTAATCCGACAGGCATGCCACGCGCATTACACACAGGTGTTACGTTAAATCACATAGCTGCAGGGTTTATGCTTGTAAGTGTTTCCTAACGCACAATTATAGAGGGGAATAACCTACCCGACGATGTGATGTCTGCGAGGACTATTGACCGGTTCGCGTCTAGACATCAGAAACACCTATGATAAGTATTTTGTGCGCTTTCAGTGTTCCCTTCCTGTTCCCTTCCTTGTTCCCTTCCTGTACCACTCCTACTTGGGCCTCTATAGGAGGCCAGTAAATATTTGTAAATAAATAGATAATGCGATCAACTTCTACAAATCTGAACTCATCACAGTTCGGGTAGCGCCGGGAAAGGCCATATCAGGAAAAAACTGTCATAGAATGTGTACAGTGAAGGAAATGTAATGTACGCAAAATGTATCGATACATCGTTGTAGAAACAAGCACGGAAGATGCGCGCCTCTTACGAAGCTTCTCCGTGAACCTCCCGGTGGACGTGAACGCGGAGGAACACAGCAGACATAGTTTATGGACTGATTTCTTTTCTCGCTTTTAATGTTGCGTAAGGCCTTGAACTTCGTGCGAGCCTCCGCGCTAAGAAATAAAGCGTCCGGAGAAAATAAACCGCGCGGCGTCTGTGTTTGTTTTTTTGTGCAGATTATTTTATTTCTCCGGGGGCAACTGGTCCTATAAGTGAGAGAGAGAGTGGCACCTTTTGTTGCTGTCATTTTCATGCGCTGTTACTGACACAGTGAGAGCATCTACCGGCCATTCCAGTTTCGTACCTGGAGGAGAGGGACACTGACGTAACAGGATGCAAGGCGGTCCTCTCTTTCGATTTTTTCTTCTTCGCTTCTTGTCTGGTCTACGATCATCAGGAGGAAAATTGGTTCAGAAAGATGGAATTTCTTGAGTCGTGAGCAACGGTAGGAACTTCGAATAGAGCCCTGCGCGGACGTATTCTCCCGTTCCACGAAGCCTTCGTATATGCATCTGCGAGAATGATGAACGTTCCGGCCTTCTTCCGATATGCGAGATTTTTATCGGGGACCCACGAATATCGATAAAAATTGTTAATAAGGTGCTTAAATATCGAATTGCTTAAGCTGCTCGAATATCGAATAAGTTGCTTGAGCAACTTTTTGCCCTGCCGCCTTCCATGTACATAATAGCTCATGGTAAATAAATTTCAATTCAATTCAATTCAATTTGAAACGTGAACATTTCGAGTATTTCCCATCAGCAAAGGAGGCAGAAATAAGTGAACACGAACACATCTAAATTATAGGGTGCCTGAATACTGTAGCACCATCTCTCTCTCTCTCTCTCTCTCTCTCTCCGTGTGCGTGTGTATGCATGCAGAGACCGTCTATATTCAGACACCCTACGCTCAATGACCGTTGATGAAAGATGAAATTCGAGTAAATCACGTGAATGTCAATGTGTGCCGGGGCCAGGACCCAGGCTCTCGTAATTTCTGCTCAGGCATTTCATTGGTGTGGGAAAGGAGAAGGAACAAAAAGTGCTGTCACTATTTGTACTGTAGCAATTGGGTAGAACAGCCCTGTCAACTCTTTCGTTTCTCCTGTTAAGTGCTCCACCTATAACTGACTCTTCAGCCTTCACTCTTAGAAATGAGGGGGGGGGGGGGTGTCGAGGTAGCTTGCCGTTGTTGGCCGCACACAAGTGGGCATCGTCACGACTATAGCCAAAAAAAGGAAAAGAAGGTGGGAGAAAGGGGAGTTGAGGACTTCAAAGTGATGTAGAAGCAGGATGACCGGTACTGATGGGACGGAAGCACACTGTAGGTGAGAGGTGCACTAGAGTGGTCTCTCCGCTAGGCCCGTTGCTTGGAGAAAGCGAACGAGGCCGCGAGTTTTTGAAAGTCGTTCCGCACAAGAACCTTCGGGGAAGAGGACGTCCGTCAGTATACCGGGCCTGGCGTGGGGAAGATGGGTTTCCCGCATGGCATGGTATGCACGGCATTCTGTCAGGATATGCGCAATTGTCTCCGGATGATTACAGTGTCCGCAACTGGAATCCTCCCTGGAGCCGATCTTGCACAGTTGAGAGTTCGTGAACGCAGATCCTGTGCGTAATCGATGGAGCATTGTCTGCATACCACGGGGAAGATCTTTCGTGGGAAGAGAGGGTCGGTGATTCTGCATGATGTCCTGTATGCCAGGGTGACGCACCTCAACTAGCTGTTTGACGACCAAGAGCCTGTCAGTGTCGGCCGGGACTGCTAAGAATGGGCTGCAGCTGTTGTGTGCTGAGGAAGCTAGCTGGTCCGCTCGTTCGTTGCCTCTGATGCCGACATGAGATGGGATCCATTGGAGCGTAAGCTCACCTCCGGTTAGCCTATGCTGGGCACACGATCTCCTTATACATCGGGCCAGAATGCTACCACACATGGGGTTTATCACGTTGTTGAGGGCACTTTTGGAGTCCGTAAGCAAGACGGCCTTAGGTATTCCGGTGACTTGAACCGCAGCAGCTGCGTGTAGCAAGGCCAGGAGTTCGGCCGTCGTAGATGAGATTGGGTAGCGAACTGATTTCCCTTGCCAGGCCTTGTTTATTGACGGGATGTAGTACGCACTGGTAGCACTTTTGGAACGGTGGTCAATGGAGCCATCCGTGAACACCAGAGTATGTGTGGGATAAACGTCGCTGATCAGGTTCTCAGCCGCCATCCTGGCCACTAGGGGGCTGGACTCCCTCTTCTTCCGTAGACCCGGGATGTGAAGCGTTGTTGCGGGCACGAACTCCCGCCACGACGGCGTAGGTGGACTAGCTGGGAGCCGAGGAAGAGCGCCCCTGTTGGCTAGAGAGCTGGTGGCACTAGCCAGGCGTCCTAGGGATGTGTGTGTCCTCTGTTCGAGGTCGGTGAAGAGGGAATGCTTGCTGATGGATGTTGATGCATCATCCAGAAACTGGAGTCCTTTGAGCTCAGAGTGGACACTAACAGGCTTTTCCTTAGCTTCCAGGTACGTTTGGGTGACGCTAGAGAACGTTGGGAGACCAAGCGCAGTTCTTATGCCAGCGCGATGAAGGCGCTCAAGGGCCTGCCATTGTGTGGGCGCGAGGTCTACGTATGGCGCCACGTAGAGAATGCGTGACAAGATCAGGGCTTTGTGAAGGGTGAGCAATGACCGCGCATTGCAGCCCCATGACTTACCGCTGATTCTGCGTAGCAGGTTGAGCGTTTTCTTCCCCTTGCAAATAGTCTCGTTTACTTGCTTAGACCAGCGTAATGTGCTATCGATGGTGACACCAAGATATTTACATGACGCGCATCTTGGGATGGGAGTGTTGTTAATGCTGAGGCTTGGGAAGTCTTTGCCCACGTACTTTCCACGGGGAATGCAGACCATGCATTTTGACTTCTCTGGTGATGCTTCCAGCCCTCTCGCAAGCAGCGCTGCATTGAGCCCGTTCAAGGCAATATCAGCTGTGTCACGAACTTTCTCCTTGTCCGTTCCCACAATGCGGAGGCAGATGTCGTCCGCGTAGATGGTGAGATGAAGGGCGTACGGTGTAGGGCGAATTCCTCGGTGAATCCCTGCCATGATTAGGTTGAATAGTATAGGTGATAGAACACTGCCTTGTGGGACTCCTCGCTCAAACTTCTTCACAGAGCTGATACACCCGCGGACGGAGACGTCAAACGTTCTGTTGGACAGAAAGTCACATAGGTATCCTAGAAGGCGGCCAGTGACTCGAGCGGCTTCGAGCGCAGCGAAACATGCCGAGTGCGTTACCGAGTCGTATGCCTTCTTCACGTCAATGAAGAAAGCGAGAGCAAACTCATTGGACTCTCTCGCTTGCTTCAGGCTAGTAGCCACTTCAGCGATTGCGTCAGACGCGCTCCAGCCCTTCCGGAATGCCGTAATGTGATCTGGGAAGCAACCGCCTCGCTCCAAGACCCAAGCCAGCCTTTTGTGAATTATACGCTCCAATAATTTGCCAACGCACGAGGTTAGGGCAATGGGACGGTAGGAGGACAGTTGGCTCGGTGGCCTCCCCGGCTTTAGGACGGGTGTTACTCGAGCATGTTTCCAATCAGATGGGATGCATCCAGAGGTCCAGACGTTGTTATATAGTTGGAGCAGAG
Source organism: Ornithodoros turicata (assembly GCF_037126465.1). Taxonomy (NCBI): domain Eukaryota; kingdom Metazoa; phylum Arthropoda; class Arachnida; order Ixodida; family Argasidae; genus Ornithodoros; species Ornithodoros turicata. The sequence continues at coordinate 103,826,025 of NC_088203.1, read as the reverse complement.
CGTCGAGTTGGTCGTCGCCTAGGTTCTTGAGGGCCTGGTTAGGGATCCCGTCCGGGCCAGCTGCACTGCGCCGCTTTAAGCCTTGGATGGCGTACTTCAGCTCGGACATCGTGAGGTCGTCGTCCGCCGGGGAGCCATTTGCTCCTGTGTGGCTAGGAAAAAGGCGTTGGGCACTGCAACTTGCGACGCGAGCTAGCTCGCTGGCATAGTCTTCGGCTATGTTCTTGGGCTCCCTGTTTGAGGCTACCGATAAGGTGACAAGCGGGTCGACAGGCTCGGGAAGGCTTTCGATCGCTCGCAGGGTATGCCAAACCTTCGTTGTAGGAGTGTGGGCATTGAGGGACTCGCTGAACTGTCTCCATTGGGTCCGCCTTAATTTCAAGGTATACCTTCTATGGGCAGCACAGACACGCTTGTAAGCGACCCAGTCGCCCTGAAGGCCGGTTCTCAGAGCTCGTCGCTGTGCTCGTCGTCGCGCAGCACGGAGGTTGAGGTATCGGAGGTCAGGGGCAGGCATACTGGCCAGGTAGGATACTGCTTTTGAGCTATTAGCCAATGACGCCTTTACAGAGTCGAGCAAGGTATCTACCGTGGAGCCGACCAGTCCCTCCCTGAACTTCACCCAGTTGGTAATAGTCTTCGTTTTCCTGGGGCCGTTGCTGCGACTCGGAGGCGAAAGCAGGATGGGGAAATGATCTGAACCCCATGTGTCAGGCTCGGCTTCCCACTTTAGGGTGACGTCAGGAGAGACCAGAGTCAAATCGATGGCATTTAGGTAGCGCGGCGAACGCATATATGTAGGAGAACCGGTGTTGAGCACCACGAGGTCGCTGGAGGAGAGGTAATTGACAATGGAATTACCACGTCTGCAGTTTCGTCGACCACCCCAGAGACTGTGGCTCGCATTGAAATCTCCGCACACAATTAGGGGACCTGGACAAACGAGCCGCAGAGCCTTGAGAGACTCGACGTTGGGCGGAGCATGACCCCACTGGTATACAGATATGACTGTGACTGACTTGGAGCCGGCCCTCAGTAGACACCCTACATATTCTTCAGTTGAGGAGCAAAGGTGGGATAGGTCAATTTCAGCCTGGGCAATGGACCGTTTGACAAATAGCGATGCCCGCGGGAGACCGTCCGCATGGTGGCCTTTGGCGCTGTAGGCGACAAACGGCGGGATCTTGAATGATGGTTGGGTAAGGCTCTCTTGTATCGCTAACACATCAAAGTCCATCTTCCGTAAAAGGAGTTTGAGGTCAGCCTGTTTATGAATCAAGCTTCTGGCATTCCATTGCAGGATGCGGGGAAGGAACGCTTTCTTGTTTCTATGTTCGGTCATAAATTGTCCGCCGATCGATGTACGAAAGCTGGTGTTGTTAACGCCTGCTGCCGGGGAGGAGCAGAGGTGCTATCACAGCTTCGAGTTGGAGGACCGATTGGATTTCTGCTAGAGCAGTACATTCAGGGACTGCCGAGACGATAGCCTTCAGTGCAGCAAAGAGAAGCTGGATGATGACCATGGGCAGGTCTGCGCCTTCTGGACGGTCTAACACCTTACGGTAGGCTGGCTGGGAATGGAGTGGGAGCGGGGGGTCGCTTTTCTTTCCATGGGGTTGAGCCGGGGAGGCATCCTTATCCTCTGGATGGTCGACAGGGCCTAGAGGGGGGAAATCAGTTTCCGCCCAAACGATCTGATGTTGCGACGTCTGGAGGCTTTTGGGAGCGGGTTGTACACCCCTGTGTGAAAGCTTCTCCTGAGACTTTCGTGTACCCATTGCCTTAGGTTGGTTGCGACGCTTTGTGAGCCGGAGTTTAGCCTTCGCCTCTCGGTAGCTACTATTGGAGCGAGAGCGTTCCCTGGCGATGTGTCGTTGCAACTTTAGGGATGGGCAGTCCCTTGATGTGGCGACATGACGTCCTTTGCAGTTTATGCAGGTGGGTTCAGATTCAGGGCACATCGGGCTCTCGTGGGAGGATCCGCAGTTAGGGCATATTTTCCGTCGGCTACAGCATGCAGCTACATGACCGTAGCGAAGGCAGTTGTTGCACTGAACCGTACGCGGTAGGTACTCACGAACTTGCATGGTCAGGAGGTGAAAGCTGACGCGCTTAGGAGGTTTCGGCCCAAGGAACGTTAGCCTCACCGCACCAGCGTCCCGTCTTATTCTTCTGGCTGCTATTAGAGGAGGGTCGGACTTAATGGCATCCATAATTTGGCTGTCGGAGATGGAGGTATCAACTCCCAAAAGGACGCCATAGCATGAGTTGAATGGGCGGGGCTCATAGGCACGGACAGGAATGGAACATATGCGATTCAGCTGCAGGAGGGCTAATTTCGCAGCAGGGGCAACAACATCTACCGCTATAATGTTCCTAGCGTGATTCGGTCGAATCTCCTTAATTCTCCCAGGGAGCTCAGAAGTGAGGAATTGCGAGAGCTTTAAGTGGTTGAGCTTAGCTAGGTTCGATTCCCGCTCTAGTGGCGTGAAGATGACTGTGGTTCCCTCGAGCGAGGTGATGCGTTCGATGTTGCGCTTGCTTGCCTTTCGAGCCCGTTTGACAACATCTTTGAAAGGTTGATCCTCATCGGACGACTCGAGAGTGGAGTGGTCGGTTGAAGAGGCACCTCTCTTGACAGTGTGGCTGCTCGCGGGAGAGCCAGGTTCGGAGCTGTTCGCCTCTTCAGTAGAGGAATCCATGACCTCAAGACAAGGGGCCCGCCGGGGAGCGGGCAGCTCGCCCGAGTCCAGTGCGCAGCGTCGGCTTGCAATATAGAGGATACCCGAAATAATCCCCTGACAATAGCTATGGGTAATTCGCAGGAAACAGGAGCAGCAAAATCGTACGTCCGCACGATTCGGCTTCGTCGTCTTAGAAATGAACTTCACCGCATAGCACGCTCCTAGCCAACCATCATCTCGTATAATATCGTTATCTGTCCTGATTTGTTGAAAACGGGAGGTGTACGCCTTTTTAGTGACACTTATGCGGTTCATAATTGTCACAAAAAAGGCGTACACCTCCCGTTTTCAACAAATCAGAGCAGATAACGATATCATTCGAGATGATGGTTGGCTAGGAGCGTGCTATTGGGTGAAGATCAATTCCAAGAGTGTCCCATTGTCGCAATCTAGTCATCGCTCCGTCGCTAAGTGTCGTGCATATATCGATATGGTTTCTAGGGGTAGTGTCCCTTACCGGACATCAGGAGGGTCTGCGGGTTCGATGCATGACTCTGTCCTCTCCCTGGCAACCTTTCTTGTGGATTGCTCCAATTTCCACCAGCATTCTACCAGCATCCACATCCTCCCCCTACACACAATCCTCACCCTGCCCCTAGAATTTCGAGGTATTCCCATCGCCATGGTCGGCACACATTATAACGTGGTTCCGGGACATTTCATCGAATCCCGTTTCATCGAATCGCTTTTTCTTTCGGCAACGTGCACTCTTAAAAATGAACTTCACCGCATAGCATGCTCCTAGCCAACCATAATCTCGAATGATATCGTTATCTGCCCTGATTTGTTGAAACCGGGAGGCGTACGCCTTTTCTGTGACAATTATGAACAGCATAAGTGTCACAGAAAAGGCGTACGCCTCTCGTTTTCAACAAATCAGAGCAGATAACGATATCATTTGAGATGATGGTTGGCTAGGAACGTGCTATGCGGTGAAGTTCATTTTAGAGTGTGTGAAATACGTAAAAGGCTCTTCTGACCTAACCTTGGTCAGTCTCGACGGTCCCTTTCGATGAAATTGGCGGACACCTTATAATGTACGTCGACCATTTGGTACTCCAAAGGAAGACCTTCATCCCTCAAACAGCAGAGTTTTATTTGCATAACGCGACAACTGAATAAGAAGCCCGAGCGGTTAAAAGCGGAGTTGGGAACCTTGAGCGGAAACGGACGATTTATGGCGTTACATCCGCCTCTTACAACCGGAAGCACGTAGCTCAAACCGCCTTTGGGTGCCTGAGTGTAAACAGCGTGGAAGTCCCAAATCCAGCACATATTTACGGTTCTCACCTCTCGAGAGAGCACGTGAGACCACTTTGATTGGCTCCAGCTGTTTAAACTGATAACACCTCGCGTGGATCTCTCCCACTGATAACCAACGGCGTTCTGTTTGTAAGGAAAGAGGGAGGAGATACTATTATCACTGTCCCTTGCAATGGAAGCTACCGGGTACGAGAGAAGCTATTCAGTGAGGGTAGAGTATCGACCTGGTGATGAAACTCCTCATTCATCATCATTAATATAAAGTGGTTGTTGTTGTTTCTAAAGTATCTCGAAATAAATGAAGAAGGACAAACCACCAATAAAACATTTAATCACTGATCTTCATCATTGGCGCTTCGTCCTTCACTGTAAAAACACAGCTTCACCGCATAGCACGCTCTGCGCCAACCATTGCCACGTATAATACACTCTTAGAAATGAACTTCACCGCATAGCACGCTCCTAGCCAACCATCATCTCGAATGATATCGTTACCTGCCCTGATTTGCTGAAAACGGGAGGCGTACGCCTTTTTTTGTGACAATTATGAACAGCATAAGTGTCACAGAAAAGGCGTACGCCTCCCGCTTTCAACAAATCGGGGCAGACAACGACATCATTCGAGATGATGGTTGGCTAGGGGCGTGCTATGCGGCGAAGTTCATTTTTAAGAGTGTAGGGTTATCGCTTCTTACTCGAAGAGAGAGGGAGGTGTACGCCTTTTTGTGGCAATTATCATGTATACAAATTGCCACAAAAAGGCGTACGCCCCTCTCTGTCTTCCAATATATCACAAGCGATAACCCTATCATTCGTGGCAATGGTTGGCGCACAGCGTGCTATGCGGTGAAGTTCTGTTTTTAGAGTGTTTTTCATTTATTTCTAATTTGTCTGTAAAGCACACCGTCTTTGAAACCGACTAAATTACCCGTAATATCCACGGAGCTAAGATTAAGAGTAGACACGTATATTATTCACCAAAAAAGTTTCCCGGCCATCGTGCAGTCTTCGGACAATGCTTCTATATAGAGTATAATGGCGCTTCACGGTTATCCTGCCCTTAGGCGGAAGGTTAGCTTCGCCGTTCGGCGCCGTTGCCGCGAGGAGAAGTTTCCGTACAGTTATTTATCCAGATACAACAGAAATACCCCAGCTATGTGCGTGATGACGTCGCCCTCAAAACAATTTTTGGTTGAAATAAATGAACGAAATAATTCGGATTGGATTGGATTGGAAAGGAAAGAAAAATATGGAGAGGTTAGTCCCGACCCAGTCAGAACTGGCTACTCCAAAACGCGTTTGTTGGTAAACAAAAAGAAAGAAAAAGGTCAGCTACGAAAAATAGGACAAACAAACAATAATTCGGGTTTCAGAAGGGTACATTTAGTTCTGCGCCGTGCAGATATATGGGACTGCCGAACATATTAAGTTTCAAGGGGTTCCGAGACATCGATCCAACTTATGACGGATAAAAGATAAAAAGATGAATCTTTTCAATGGTACGATTTATATCCTTTATATATATATATATAGGATGATAAGGTGATGAAAGATAAAATTTCTTATCTTTTTATCACTTGTGTTGAGCGCACTTGACAAAGTTTCTACATTCCTCAACAGATAAATGGACGGATATATGCGGAGCCCCGGCACCCTTTCAAGCACTTATGAGCTTTTAGCCCGGCTCCACCCATCACCTGATGGAAATAAATAAATAAATATATCAGAGTTTGCCTTCCAAGTTTTACGAAGCAGGGGATAACGGACATAACATTTCTCGAAATCCTCGTGTCAGGCATCTCCGCCGGTGAGGTGTCACCCGCGGGGCAGGTCACGTGCTTACGAGAACCAATAGCAATGTCGGAAGCTCTCCCGACATCAGAACTCGCGATGTCCAAGTGTGTTCAAGGGTTTGAATCTCGCAAACTCCGACACGCAGACTCTTTTCCGCCGTACTTCAGCGTGTATTGCAGTGAGTGCATGGTGTAATGACCCACACCTAACAACCCCTTTAATCCTTCTCTTATTTGTTCCAATTCTACGTAACTTTCTTCTTTAAAAGCGTTTCTTAGGCGAACCTCTCAGTGGTAAGGGGCTGTAAATATGGTTTCCATAAAAGTACTAAAAGGGTGATCTCGTTTTTTTAAAGGTATTTACGAGACTAATGATATGTCTTCGCGAGCTGCTTACGTTACCTCTTCCATCGCGATCTTCTCAAAATCCCCGCATATATTTGGGATATGCAACATGCAAGAACGACGAATGACATCCGAGTGAGAAGAGAACGCACCCCTATCTGTATGAATCTAATCACCAAGGATCGTACGTTAATAATTAAACATCCAGTTATATGGCAATTACCTTCGTCCATGATCGGCCAACGGAGACAGATCGTTCCTCATTCGTAAGCGGGACGCGTGATGGCATTGATTTGGGTTCAACGTCCCGCCACTAACAGCGCTATTGATTCTTCGTCGGCTGCTCATCCATAATTTGGCGTCAAGTGCAACTGGACGTCACAAGTCCAACGACATCTACAGGTTCACCAATCAAGCCGGGCTTTTTTCTTTCCGAGCTACGTCGCTCACGGTGGTTGGCAGATTGACAACACGATTATCTAAAAATTGATTTCTGCACCTCTGCACGCACTTCTGTTGAAATATTGCGAGTGTCTGTTTCGTACGTGTTTCTTTCTTGTCCTTTTTTTTTTCGTACGTTGCACGTTTAGTACGTTTCTGCGCGTTCACGAGCGAATAAGGCGATCTAGACGAAAATGAACACCCCGAAGACAAATAGTAACGGAGTACAGTGGACCCTCGTTATTATGACCATGGTCGTTCCCAAAAATTCTGTTCATAATGCGGAATTGTCATATTAACGGGGAGGATTTGCAGAGGTTTCACAGCATTGTTCCCCAAGAGTACGGTCGTAAAGCGTGTATGTCAGATTATCGGGGGCCATATTAACGAGGGTTCACTGTAAACAGAGATTGTCGAATAATGTGGATGAGGCTCGTGCACATGACGTCACTGGAGTCACGTGACATGGGGTCACAGGCGTCATACTGCGGGCCGAATGAGGCAGCAGCGTGCGTTTCCCTCTCGTAATTGCACGCATATACCGCAACAACTGATGACATGCCCTCCTCCTGTGACTCCGGTGCGGCAATATGTTTTCCGACGTCACGTGACCAAACGTGACGTCACTGCACAAGCACCATTAATGACATTCCATTTGGAATCGAATTTGGAGCGCCTACACTCTTAAAAATGAACTTCACCACATAGCACGCTCCTAGCCAACCATCATCCCGAATGACAACGTTCTCGCCCTAGATTTGCTGAAAACGGGAGGAGGAGGAGCCTATTTTGTGTCATTATGCACGGCACAGAATAGGCTCCGCCTCTCGTTTTCAACAAATCAGGGGCGAGAACGTTGTCATTCGGGATGATGGTTGGCTAGGAGCGTGCTATGCGGTGAAGTTCATTTTTAAGAGTGTACGTTTCGCTTTCGGACCGAAACCAGAGCTATACGGACGCTGTCACAAACTTTCTTACGATATACTCAGGGCATGCTCCCGTGGCATAGCGGTTAGGACACGGGTTCGAATCCTGTCACCGGCTGTGCTGTCTGAGGTTTTCCCTGGGTTTTCTGAAGAATTTCCGGTTTTCTGAAAGAACAGCGCGAAAGAAACAGGAAGGGGGGCGGATGACCGTTTTTCTTCCGCCGCATCTTGCATTATTTTGGCGGAGAACTGAACGGGGCTCGAAACAACGTTTTTCGCATTTTTTTAAAGTAGCTATTACCAAAGTAGTAGGGTATTTACTTTGCAATGCAATGGGGTAAATCCGACCTGCGATTTCTGCTTCTGTCAAAAAGCGCGAGGTCGACTCATGCTCAAATTTAAGAGGTCAATTTTGAAACTTCAATTTCTCGAGAATTAAATATGATACAAGTGCTCAAAAGTAATGACAAAATCTCCCCCGAGATAAATAGCGTTGGCCCTGTAATGTTCAGACGAGTAGATTTTTAAATACGATTTTTTATCACGTTTAGGTGAAACACACTGTATAGTGGAAGGCCACAAGTCTTCTGATGAGGGGGCTACTGAAAGATTTACATTCGAGCGTGGCAAAAATGAAACTGCTGCACCATTTGAGAAATAATTTGAAAGGTACCCGCATCTTCATGAAGCGTATAGTGTGGGGCTACTCAGCAGTGCTCCAATGTAGCGTGTGTTTTCTCTTGGGGGTATATTCGGGACCAGTTGTCGTTGCGGTATAATAGCCAATAACTTTAAGAATATACATTTGTTCTGAAGGCCAACGGACCTTATAAGCTGACGCATGAGCAGCATTCTCTCACTACACGAAGAAGAATTTCGCTCGTGTTTGCATGACTTAAAAAAGACCCATTTTCACTGTCTCGTATTCTAAAGTTTCTGCTAAGTAATAAGCACATTTCCCCAGCAATTCTAAGGCTGTACAATTCTAAGCATTGTGCTCCACCACCACCAGCCTTTTTCCTCTCTTTCCCCTGGTTCACCAGTTGCTTGTCTTTCATTAAGTATGCAATAAAGTTACGCAGCAAAATATGGATTGAAATTAATGTAATTAAGTGTACTTTTTATAGTCAACTGTGGTTGTAATTGAGTTACAATTCGTATTTTTGTAAGTGTTAGTGTAATTTAATTAATTCTATGAACATGTAGTTGTAATCGTAATTCAATTACTTTTGAAAAGTAATTTTTACAAGTCTGCTTGAGAGGAGGCACTGAACGATGATGAGGAATGGTTTGCGTAGCGTATACGTCCTTCTCACGCCCACAGCGCTGGTTGGACACAAGATGCCTCTATCGACTGGCTGTCTGTATAGACCGCGATACAGACAAATAAAAGTTAACCACGCGTCCAACTCGGCAAAAACTGGCTTACACAGTCGATGAACTTGTTGACGCCGCCGATGTGCTCGAATATCTCTTCGCTTTACTGGATGCCATCCACCCCTGGCGGTAATTCGATACCATAGACAGAATCCCAACATCTGAGATGGTCGAGAGAAATGACGCACTTTGTGACGCCGACACGGGGTGTTTCCGGTTACCGATCCCGTTTACAAGGTGCAAATACGTTGTACAAGTACAAGGGATGTTCCCCATTGTCCTGACAGAAAGCTTTTTTCCCCCGAGGACGTGCTTACGTTCCTGTCCTGCACCATTCGAGGCTGCGGGAGTTTCGGAAGGCGCTAAGCACGTTCCCAAAAAACGATTAGATAAAGGAAGCTTAAGAACGCGATATCATCCACTGCGATTGGCTTTTCCTGTTTCCTTGACCGTAACCGTAGACACCTTCCGATCTTCTAACGGTCGGTTGTAATAAATCGGATCCTCCCGATGCATTATCGTATAATCCGGTCGGCTTCCATCTCAATCTGATCGAAATAGCCGATGAAGATCTAGCGGATCGGGGGTTTAATCCTTAACCGGCGGGTAATACGAATGCAACATTCACTCACTTGCTGCCCACACTCGGATTGTTCAGTCCACATTACTCGAATTAGTCGCTTAATCGCATTAATCTAACGCAACACTGCACTCTTAAAAATGAACTTCACCGCATAGCACGCTCATAGCCAACCATTATCTCGAATGATATCGTTATCTGCCCTGATTTGTTGAAAACGGGGGGCGTACGCCATTTCTGTGACACTTATGCTGTTCATAATTGTCACAGAAAAGGCGTACGCCCCCTGTTTTCAACAAATCAGGGCAGATAACGATATCATTCGAGATAATGGTTGGCTAGGAGCGTGCTATGCGGTGAAGTTCATTTTTAAGAGTGTGGCAAGAAGAGCGCGCCATCCACCAAAATTGAGCGGAACATCGTTGTCCGGAATGGCCCCGCTTTCGTATCGCCAACAGCGTTGACTGGCGTCGGAGCAACGCACCTTTAATTTACTATACGCTACACAAAGCGAGAAAGTGGCGACGTTAGCGCAATTGGTACGCCATGTTGCTGGCCCATGAACGCACTTTGCGCCGTCTCGTAAAGTACGCACTCTAACAATCTAAATATTTGCTCGGTCGAGGAAGAAGAAAACGGGAAATCACGTTGAGCTCCGCGAAAGCGAGCCCCGGGGATGTTGATACTAGATCAAAATGAGTTTGGATTCGAGGGACGCCGTGTTGAAGGGGGTTCACGTCACAACCGTTAGGGCGGTAACCGACTCCTGCATGAATGGGTAGTACTTTTTTATTATTATTATTATTATTATTATTATTTTTTTTTTTTTACGGGAAGCACAATATGTTACCCGCAAGCTGCTACAGGAGGCTCTGGACTGGGAGCTGTACATGGCAGTTCGTTGTTCAACCTTGGTATGGTAGAGACACTCCAGTTCCAAAGACGGCACCGACAGTGGTACACTCTTAAAACTGAACTTCACCGCATAGCACGCTCCTAGCCAACCATCGTCTCGAATGATATCGTTATCTGCCCTGATTTGTTGAAAACGGGAGGCGTACGCCTTTTCTGTGACACTTATGCTGTTCATAATTGTCACAAAAAAGGCGTACACCTCCCGTTTTCAACAAATCGGGGCAGATAACGATATCATTCGAGATGCTGGTTGGCTTGTAGCGTGCTATGCAGTGAAGTTCATTTCTAAGAGTGTGGTATGGTACGAGACACTCCAGTTCCAAAGACGGCGCCGACAGCGGTAGACGAGCGTCAGTGAGTTGTCAAGGATTCAAATTCAAATTCGATTTCAAAATTCTTTTATTAACACCGTACATTAACGCTGTTAAATATGGGACTGCTAGACGAGGCCCGTTAGGCAGGTGATCCCACGGTGACCGAGTGTGTATATGCTTAAGAATGCGCAGTCCTGTATTCGAGGGACTTTCTCTGGAAACAGTCCGATGTCTGCCACAAAAATTTTGGGACCATCGCCGTGCCGTCATATTGGTACATGAACCGGTAGAAGAAAAATCGCCATTCTCTATTCCCAAAAGCGGATAACATTACCGAAGTACTGCACCGGAATCTTGCGCATATATAGGGGCGGAAAGTTGCCAGTCTGCGTAACATAAAATTTGAAGACATTTCATGACGTCGTACATGTATGTCTCGATCGTTGCACTACCTGAGAACCGCTACGGCAATTGTTCGCCGACAAATAGTTTTTGCAGTTGTCCAAAAAAAGGAAAGAAAAAGAAAAAAGCGCATGTCTGATTAAATTAGAGACGACATAAAGGATGCTTGATTATAAGGAGATAGGCTGGAATTGACAAGAATTGTATTAGACGCTACCGCAGTTGTAATTAAATTGAAGAAGTCTGGCCTTTAATTACAGAACTCAGCAACGGCTTCCAATTAGAAAACGAAAGAGACAAAGGACGTTCGTTTACAATCGATTCTCGATATTGGAGTTGTCACCTCGGGGGAATGCAAAGCGCACGGATCCCAAAAGCTTTTTGCCTTCTTTACTACGCTTCGTGGACAATCAGTAGCACGTCTGAAGTGAAATCCTTGCAGTGTCTGCTGATGAACTTCATTCATTCACAGCTATATATGTATCAATTTCTGGCCATCAGAGTACATGGTCCGTCAGGATTCCTGCTTCACAACATTTCGCGAACGTACTTGGAACAACACGCTATTAATAGAGAGTGTTAGTAGACTGTTGATAAATGATGGGGTAACTTCGCCAATAATCCTGGTGGTTACCGTGGTGCAGGGAGCATCCCAATGAAGACTATACTGAGGGATGCTCGCATGTTTTCTGTGGTGGGTGGTTCTCTTGCACTACCCAAATCCCAGAGCAAGAGCGTTAGCACGCTGCTCCCTCTCCTGCGCCATCATCATCTCTCCCTTCCCTCATTCACCCTCCCCTCGTCTACCTCCCCTGGGTGCACCGAGCCGCCACTCCGGAGTAGGCGAACCGCACCTTCCCCCTACATCACCCCACCCACCACCACCGTTGATAACGTCACCGTGAAGCTACAGTACCTACCGGAACCAATGACAGAGAGCGTGACTCAAAATCTTATCCTTTGATTGAACGCGGTAGACACGGTACTTCGAAAGCCACGTTATCAACGGTCTACTAACACTCACTATGAGGGCGTGTTACTAGCGAGTGGTACCAAGCAGCACAATGTACTGAAAGTCGAGTGCAATAGGGGTGGACGGTAGGTGTCTTATCAATGTTCTTTAGTTTCACCAGTTCGTTCAAGGTCTTCCACCTACCCGTCCACCCCTATTGCACTCGACTTTCAGTACATTGTGCTGCTTGGGCGTAGTACACCGCTGATAACATCACCGTTAACATATCGTGCCTATCGGAGCAATGACAGAGAGCGTGACTCAGAATCTTATCTGCTGATAGGGTGTGCTAGACGCGGTAGCCTGCCTGGCTACGGCTCGTGGTCTACTAACGCCCGTCATACCACTACCGGAAGAACGATGCGCTATACCGCGTCTACAGCACCCAATCAACAGATAAGATTCTGAGTCATGCACGCTGCGACTGGTTCTGGTAGGTACGGTAGCTTCGTGCTGACGTTAACGCTAACCCAGAAATAACATCGTGACATTCCAGTTCCACAAGCCGATCAGAGACCCTCCGCGACCTGCAGACGCCGTCCTATGCGCCCGCCGGTCAGTCGCCGAAGGCCATCCGGTCGCTCCGTGATTGGCCTTGTCATGAGTGACGTTTTGTCCGATTTCCAAAGAGTGACTCCGGTACACTCTCAACATCCGTCTTCTGCTCTTGCCATGAATTACATCAAATTGCGCAGAAACTACTTCACTAATTCGCGCCGAATTTTCGGCGTTATGTCGGTGATGAACGAGGTGTAAAACGGCGCATAATGATAAAAGGAATAGCCGCCAGGGACAAGGAACCAGGAAGCGCACAAACGAATTATGACGTTCCAGACATTCCAGACGAATGTCGGCACAGTTCACCCCGAAGACGACCCAGAACACGTACACTCTTAAAAATGAACTTCACCGCATAGCACGCTTCTAGCCAAGCATTATCTCGAATGATATCATTATCTGCCCTGATTTGTTGAAAACGGGGGGCGTACGCCATTTCTGCGACACTTATGCTGTTCATAATTGTCACAAAAAAGGCGTACGCCCCCCTGTTTTCAACAAATCAGGGCAGATCACGATATCATTCGGGATAATGGTTGGCTAGGAGCGTGCTATGCGGTGAAGTTCATTTTTAAGAGTGTACTATAACACCGCAGTCCTCTCCTTCGTGATCTCCATCTGTGCACGTCTGTACACCGCTCAAAGCCCCACTTGCTTCGCGGTACAGCTTGGGACAAAAGTTTACGGAACACGGCATCGGCGTATTTGTTCATCCGAGCGGTCTCCTGCAAGCTGTCAGGAAGAGATCGAATAAGAAACGGGTGACCGGCTATTCTATCCATCTCGTAGTATGCATGTCCGCTCCTGTTTGCTGATGGTGTTTCGTTCCAATGGAGAAATGTGACACCCCGGTGTTCCGTAAACTTTTGTCCCAAGCTGTACTAACGGGGAATCCAAAATACCGCACACGGTTTTCTGACCACTCCGATAGGGGCGCAATGCCCCAAGAAATGCTATATCCTCCCCACGCTGCTGTCCTCCGAGACTATCTCGTCGAAAGAAAGGAGGCTGATAAAAAAAAGTCCCTGCCTTTCCGCCAAGGACATCCGACGCTATCTTTCTACGACTTCAAATAAATACGAGTTAGTATTTATAGAGAGAGCCTCTGTCGTGCCATCTTTCCTGGCGACGAGATATCCGACCATCAGAAAGGCTTTCCTGTCAACGCGCCATAACTCCCGATCAGCGCAAATGAAGCTGCACGCGACACAACCTCAATCACCTTTGATTCCCACCCACGGGTCAGAAACAACAACGCCCGCTTTCCAGCCATATTGGTATGACATACTTAACTCTCTGTACGTGAGTGCAACGACGAGGACGAGACACATTCTGCGGGACACGAGAACAATGTTAACATTTTGACGTCGAGCGACGCGTGATACACTCTTAAAAATGAACTTCCCCGCATAGCACGCTCCTTGCCAACCATCATCTCGAAAGATATCGTTATCTTCCTTGATTTGTTGAAAACGGGAGGCGTACGCCTTTTTTGTGACACTTATGCTGTTCATAATTGTCACAAAAAAGGCGGACGCCTTCCGTTTTCAACAAATCAGGGATGATAACGATATCATTCGAGATGATGGTTGGCAAGGAGCGCGCTATGCGGTGAGGTTCATTTTTAAAAGTGTAGGGTATATGCTGACTTCAGAATCTTTGACGCCGAGCTCTACACGTCAGCTTCTTGCCCTGACACCACTTTCTTTCTTTCTGGAGAATAAACAAACAAATACAATATTCTTCCTGTTGAGGGTGATGTAACCATAACGAGGATACATATTAATATTAATTTGTTTTTACATTATTCCGCACGAGCACCGCGAAGTACAGCTTGGGACAAAAGTTTACGGAACACGGCGATGGCGTATTTCTTCAACGGAGCGGCCCTCGCTGGCTAGCAGGAAGCTGCCGAATAAGAAACGGGTGTCTGGCTGTTCTGTGCATCCCTCAGTATGTGTGTCCGCTCCTGTTTGCTGCTAGGGTGTAGCTGCAATGAAAGAATGCGACACCCCGGTGTTGCGGTCAGTGTGCGTCCTGGGCCGACATCACGGGATATTATACCGACATTCGTCCGAAAAATCTGTCGGAAGCATCTCGGCCGGTTGTAAGATTCGAACCCAACACGTCCCAGTCTTCAGGGTGACAGACTTTATAGCCACTACCAACGAGAGCTGTCCACTGGGACACGCACGTTGTCTCCACAAACCGATGCCAGTCGTCGCTTCCTCCAGCCTTCTTGGTGAGGATGTCCTAAATCCAACCGCGCAGTCGGTCACTTGTCACCTGCATTTTTCACCCTATTTCTGGGGCTGCCTCATATTTATTTCAAGCTCGAGCCAGCGCTAATTCGCATACGCCGCTCGAGGAGAATAACTGCGCCACTTTTCTCTCCGCGCGGCATTGGTCATCTGCCGTAGCGGTTCTCCTCGTAGAAGACAATCGAAGTCGCGAAGCCGTTTTTCTGCTCTCATTAAATGGTAGATGTGCACGTTTATCCGCCTCTTCCCACGAGAGCTATGTGTTATTACGTCAACTAGGCTAATAATAAATAAGTTTTAGTTTTCCAAAGCACGAACTCCGCTTTAAATAATTCGCACCCGCCGGATTGATTTATCGAAATTTTTGCTCCAGGAACTACAATAACGAGCGAACACGTTTCCAATTGTAAAGAGTGCGTTACTAGATTTTCTTTCCTGGTTGTCTTTTCCCAGGGAGTGCAGCGTGAGAAATATTCCGGGAGCTTTCTTTCAAATAATCCTTTTTCCGCTGTTTCTGCCTCACCCAAGCGGAAATTTTTGTCTCGGCGCATCTCGCAAGGCGTCAAATCGAAACTGCCGAACTGCCGCTCCGCGTGCGCGCGCTGTTCGTCGTCTGCTAGCACCGCGCGCACAGGCAACCAATGACCTGTCGCGCGCTTGCGCACGAGAGGCAGTGCCGCGGCCTAGCGGCAGACAGCCTCAACCGCGGTCTTTTGATCTCTCGGCGACGATGAGCTAGAAAAACGGCGAGCGCCTTTACTGCTTAATTAAAGGCATCGAAATGCGCCCATTGTGAGGCTTATTTTAGCCGCTGCAAGAAATTGCGCAAATCTCAGCATCAGACCCGTCTTCGAACATTGAGTTGCGGCCGATGCCTCAAAGATTGATCGCAAAAGTCGAGCAAGCTAGGAGTTCAGTACTGGCAAAATGTTTTCCTCATTATTTGTCGTTGCGTTTGACAGAGAAATGTACTTATCTAAAGTTGTTATAAACGCGAAAACAAAAAGTAAGCAAACAGTAAAGTATTTTCATACCCCTCGCCGCGTGACGAAGCTCACTCACTGTAAAGGCTTCGGAAGTATTGTGTCGTTCATAATACAAAAGGAGTAGAGGCAGCGCTAAATTAATTACCACTTTCGGACGGGGCTTATATTTGCGGTTTACTCCGGACGCAGTATATTTATGCGTTATAAATATTTATAACCCTCCACGTAAGTGCGCGAAACTACAGCGATCATCACATAAAAGCAGCATAGGGCTACACTCATTGCTGCGCATTTGATGGGGGTTCAATAAAAAGAAAGATATTTCTCGATAAATCGATGGACGCATGCGTGAATGCAAACGGTTGATTTTCACTGGCGAAACAACGCATTGCCTTTTGTCGTTTTCATCTGTCCGTAATTAAGATAACGATCGAGACAACGACGGTGTATTTTTTGTTCTCTCCCCCCCCCCCCCCCCCCCTGCTCCCGTTGTTCTTAGGCGTGACACTACAAGGAAGAGAACAACGACTGCGCATCAGATCGAATCATACAGTTTCATAGGGCGAAATAGGGTTTGGCTATTTCGAATTCAAAGTAAGGCAGTAGCGTAGCCATGAAAAGTATTTCGGGAAGTGTTCTACGGGAACTTTGCACGGGGATTAATCCCCGTCATCCCTCTCCCAAGTACACTACGAAGGGTACGGCTTCGAGGGAAAGGGGGGGGGGGGTTCAGCCCCCGAAGCCCTTCCTCTGGCTACGCCACTGTTGTAACACTTTGATGGATGTGGTTCATTACACACTGTACGTAACGATTTCTCTATGTGCCGTAGTTCTTGGAACACACGTAGGCAGAGGAGCGAAAGCACGTGACATCACCCTCCGCTGCCTCATTGGCGGCCTGCCGTGACGTCAGAGCCTAATTGGTTTCGGTATTTCGGTATCGGCGATGCAGATTATCTGCGCTATGTCTCGCTTTAATATCGCCTTGTTTAGATCTTGCGCCCCCTTGCTTTAAAACTTGAAATGCAGGTTCACAGCGATGTAAATAAGAACTATTTTTGCATTTATCTGGCATAACTGGGGGCGTATGATAATTTGGCGTAGGGTCGGCCGCTATTTATGCGTTTTGGCGTTGTCAGGTACAATGCGCAAAGACGGAAGAATGCGATCGTGTTTGCGCCTTAGTTCTAAAGTCGTAGCTAAGGAGAAATAAAATTTTGGTTTTAACCAGAGAGAGTCAGACTCTACGTATAAACGATCAGCGAGGAGCGCCTTTTATAAAATATACCGACATGTGTGGATCTGTTTGTCTTGCGAACCGGACAGCCAAAAAAAAAAGAAAGAAAGAAAGAAAGAGGGAGAGAGAGAGATCGAGAGAGGGGGGAACATCCCTCAGTATCGGAGAAAAGTTCTTTGTTGACAGTAAATGCTCGCCACCATTTTGTGTTAGGACTGCTTTCTTCGTATCAGTTCGTCTTTGTAAAACACACCTCACGTACGCCCCATGACAATGTGATACGAGCATGACCGACTTTCTGCAACTTTCAAAAGAGCGCCGCTGGTCATCATGTCCGACGCGATGAATAAGTTACGAGGGGGTTGCCGTATGCTGATATGGATTTTTTTTTTTCTTTGCTCTTTTACTGTCTCTTCAGCAACGACGGCAGCATAATTATGTTTCAAAATCGTATTAATGTATCGTAATCGACTTGTGGATAGAGTGTGCTTCTACAGCATAACCCTATCTCGAGGTGTCGCGGGAAAGTTTTGCGTATTTTTGTAATTTTATTTTGTTCAGCTAGTTACTGCAATATTCGTCGTTGACCCAATGGAAGCAGCAGCCCCAGATCGGGAGGCTCCGATATTTCGAACTCGAAGCTCTTCTGCCCCGCAGAAAACAGTCTCGTTCGAAATATCAGCAAGTTCCGACGGCTTCTCGTCCCACTTACCTTGACCAATCGCTGGAGTTTCCACCCGTACCCAAGCAGAACCCTGAAGCTGCTTAACTGACTTAATTAAGAGCATAAATGATTAAAATAGCAATATAGACACGCTAGGTGGGCAGCCCATTTTCCGAACGCGACCCGATTACGGTTACCGCATCCTGTGACCTCATCAGTGATGCTTCATGATGGGTGACTAAGGTAGATGATAGATAGAAAGACATGATGGGTGGCCACGCCCTGGCCCCCGTGAGCATTCTGCCGCGCGTCTTCCGTTACGATTTACGTCTGCTAGCGGACGTCGCAAAAAGGGGGACAGCGGTGGTTGACAGCATGCAAACGTAGCTGCACTCGTGCTGGAGAAAGCGTGTTCCGTGCACGTTCATGACGGGGACAGATCGACCCAATGTTGTGAGACCCAAAGCCAAATGGAGAAGGGAAAAAATGATCGCGTCGCTATGGGGATCCCCGGGAATTATCGATTTCCAGTTGTCAAGACAACGCACCGAAGCGCCCTCTCGGCCAGACGGCGGCCACTTAACGGCACTCCGGATATTAGCCAAGGCCAGATCTGGCCGACAAAAATTCAGCCACCAGTGCGGGTATCCACGTGTACGTCGTAGTCAAAGCAGTAACACTATAAGGGAGACCTACGCATAGTATGGTGCCATCAAAACCGAGCAGCGTCAGAAGGCCTCAACCGTGCCTTTAACGACCTCGTAAATATAAAGCAGACACAGTTTTTCAAATTCGAAGCTCATTCGGCTGATCGTGAAACGTGCGTATACGTAAAGAAATGTCCTCTTAATGGGACACTCCCCAGCTACTATGACAATAATTGGAGTGATAATGTACGGAGTCACACGCAATCACTTCCTCAGATCAGAGGGAGAGGAAATTAATTCGGATGTTGGCTCAGCGAGCTTTTGGACCGTGAGATGGTTCTCACGGTGACACAAACCGTTCTTTTAAACCCCTAAGAAAGAGATCGAGGAGCTTAAACTTGACCCAAAACACAAGTGGTCCTATTACTTATGCTCCTCTTATAGCGCGGTTTCGGCTCCCCGAGCTAAAAGCCTTCCGGTGTGACAGATGAGGACGCTTCATCTGCATTAAAGAGGCAAGAAACTTTTAAGCGCGCCATCTATAGCGGAGATCATCGTAAGAGTTTGGCTAGAACAATACACCGTAAAGATGAGGTGGATCACGAAGCTGTATCCTGCTTTTTCTTTTTCGTCCGCGATACCTGATACAACGATGTTCTGACTACGGCAATCGCTATATCGGTTCTCTGTCAAATAAACGCCCTGTTTTACGCGTAAGAGACAGCGTATTGCGGAAAGACGAGACTGACAAAAACGATGGCGGGAATGTGTATGTGTCTGGACGGTACGACGTAAGTTCGCAACGGCCGTATTTTGCGCCACTGCTTGGAATGTCAAACTGGCGTGCAATGGAGAGAAGCTCATGTGGTGGGACAGTGAGAACGCATTCATCAGGCTGGAATTCTCGTCAGTCTGCACGACTGGAATTCAGCAACGCTGGTGATCAGCGACGTAGCCAGTGGGTCCGGTGTTCAACCTACGACCTACTAGATTATAACGACCATGTCATAGGCACCCCTTCCCAGCGCAGCATTTAGAAGCTAGCGGTGGCGCTACTGATCGGCCCAGATTTCTGCAACACTTTGTGCTTCAGCATACCTTAGTATTTTTGTAAAAGCGGTCGATATCCCATGGTAGATGCTTCTTTCTAAAGTTGATTATCCTCATCATTCTGCGCGTTTTCATAGGAGCTGTTGCTGTCGTCTGCTACGGCAGTCGTGCGTCCGCTTCTGCGCGTTCAAAATTCAAATTTCCATTGTCCAATCATGATACAGATCTCGCGGGCCGATGAGTAGCGCCCCTAGCGGCTCGTGCGGACGGCTTTCTCATAGGGGTTGTCGATTATGACATGGCCGTTATAATCTAGTAGGTCGTGGCTCAACCCCCTCCCCCCAAGAAATTGTACTTTTTTGTTGTGCATTTGTGAGAAGAAAAACGAGGGTGAAAATCCTCTACCCCATATGATGTTCCCGTATAGGACCCATACCGAAATAGCTTGCTGGCTACGCTACTGCTCCTGATACATCACTGTACACATCTGTTTTTCATTGGTGTGAAATGTTCGATCGCCTCATAACGTTTTTTGTACAGTACGAGCACAGCATCCTATCACCAGAGAATCCTATCTTTGTCATCAGCAAGTATACGTCATGATGGAACTATAGTAGAAAGCGCGCGCCGAATACCCTACGTCACGTAAGTGCGATGCTTTGCGCACGAGTTTCACGATCGAATATCTCACTCAAAATCTGTGCTTCAAAGAAAATGTTTCGCCCTGCTTATGTTATGTGCTCCGGTAAAGATGATTTTGACTAGTGAATTTCACCCCCAAATATAATTAGAGGCCTGGTATCACCTGGTATCTACAGGGTGTCCATCGTAACTATAGAAGTAATTTTTAAAAATACAACTACTTTTTCCCAGCTTTAACCAATGGCGATGTACTCTACGTCAAAAGGCCCAACATGAGAGGACACAGGCAAGCCTCTGTGTCGCTGCATTAATTAACTTTCGTTAATTACATTTTTAACTGTCAAAGATAGGAGATTGATCAAATGAGAACATCAAATCCCTCGGGGTCACTGGCAACATTACCGTTTTCAGAACAAAAATCGAGACAGTTATAGCGAAAGGAAAGGGCCTGGAAATAAGGGGATCTGATGGTCATTTTTCGACGCTCACATAGAAGCGCTCCCGTTTTCTTTTCCTCTGTATGCAGGGGATGGCAAAACGCTGTCCTGTTACCGTAATACGATACACTAAGACGATAACAGTAACTTTATAACTTAACAGTGCTGCGACTTCGTTTTTCTTGTTCTTAATCCTTTACAGGTTTTCAATGAAAAAAGCTACGAGAGCAGCATCGGTGTCGTTTCGAACATTCTCTCGAAGAGAGTAAAACTACAACATTACTGGTTGCCTAAGATTCATTAATTAACTCCTTCATTAGGGGATTTCAGGCAAAAGGGAGATAGCAGAATCGGAAACAATCCTCGTTGAAAGCCATTAAAAAAAAAAAAAAACTCCTGACACGAGCACGTGCGTTGAAATATCGCCGAACTTTGCTACTGGCTTGATTAACCGCTTTGCGGCCCAGATAACTCCGGCGGCGAAAGCAGTGCGCTCCTAAGGCGCGCGCGGTTTTGGTTTCGGCTCATTTGCATAGCGAAACTCGACGATGGGTATTTCAGGGCACGCGCTTTGTTTCAGGATTTTAAAAAGCTAGAATGGCTTTCAAGGAGGATTGTCTCCCATTCTGCTCTATCTCGCTTTTGCCCTACATCCCCCCAATTAAAGAGTTATTTAATTAATTTTAGGTGATCAGTCATCTTGTAGTGTCATTCTCTCTCGGAGAGAATGTCCGCACTCTAGAGTCACTAAATAGGGAGCAGAGTGGCGACACTGAGCCACGCCGGCGAGCGAGACCGCCATCTTGGGTGAGGCGCGTCTGCGTCGCCTAGCAACGGGACGCCAATCTCCCCATTCTCCGCTGGAGAACTGCGTGTAGTCGAGCCAGCTCGCAACTGAGGAAACCGGTTTTGGATGGAGGGGACTCAACATGGACGGCGCGTTCTTGGAAGGAGAAACCACGTGACACGATCGGCCCAATCCAGGATACCCGACGGCGGCGACGGCGCGGAAAAGGAATGCGATACTCTATACCCCTATTTAGTGACTCTATTTTACTTAACTATGAAAAACCGGTCTCGGTGGCTCAGTCGGTAGCGTGTTCACCCTCTGATTCCGACATCGCGGGTTCGAACCCCGTAGAGGACGTCAGCAATTTGGTGGCAGGGTACAAGTTGTTTAGACACGCCATCTTCCGCGAGAGACGTTAAATACGGGGTGCCGTGTGATGAGCTTTCATCGCACGTTAAAGAACCCTCAGGTGGGCAAAAGCAATCCACAGACCGACCACTGTGGCGTCGCTCATGATCTCAGTTGTCTCGCGACGTAATCACCCACTTAAACTACGAAAACGGCATTTACGGTGGTGTCATAGCTTTTTTTGATAAAATCCTGTAAGTAATAATAATAAAAAAAGCACCCTGTATAATGAGGTATACTAAACATAGTACCGCTCGACTGAATCCTTACAGTATTTGTATACTTCAGAGACACGCATACACATACGCACTTTACTGCAGCTCCTTTTATTAACCTTAGTACACCCGGTGCACCAGACTATCGCGGCATATACAGTTACCAATCTGGTAACAGTTACGTTTTATACATCAGTAAATATAACAAACTTTCACCCTTCACTTACAGAAGAACAA
This sequence comes from Ornithodoros turicata, assembly GCF_037126465.1. Taxonomy (NCBI): domain Eukaryota; kingdom Metazoa; phylum Arthropoda; class Arachnida; order Ixodida; family Argasidae; genus Ornithodoros; species Ornithodoros turicata. The sequence goes on along the minus strand of NC_088203.1, from coordinate 103,803,781 downwards.
CTAGTTTTCACTGGCCTCCGAACCAACTGGACCGCATGGTCGTTGCCATTTTCTCGTAGAATGAAGAGGAAGAACTGAACACCGGTGTGGATCTGCTCATGGTTAGCGACGGAGTTTCCTTTGGCATGTCATACTCTGCAGGAAGCTGGAAGAAAAAAGGTTTTCCTTTTCTTTTTTTGTGGTTATAGCGATAAGCTCACTGCAGTCATACAATGGCAGGTCCTTCTCCCACAATCGTCTTGGCATCCAAGATTTCTCAAATGTAATTTTCGGTGGCATTAGAGTTGCTCGGCGGGCAATTTGGTTGATACTCAATGAGTCGATGGTGGAGCTACAACAAGGACGACGACAACGCAGTCTCAACTGCCTCACTTGTGTTGATGCCTCACATGCAGTTGTCACTGTGTTTTCATCGTCCTTGTTGTAGCTGGATGCATGACACAAGAATAATTATCTGGCATATTGTGTTGTTGAAGCTGCGACAAATCGTTGTTAGTGGTTTGTTGCACACGATGGCACAATAAATGAGATATAGGGGAGGAACACGAAGGATGTGGCCATCGCATGTAACAGCAAATGCCAATCTCTGATATCAGCACTGCTAGTCCTTCGGGTCTGGCTTTAATCTGTTCAGCTCTGTTAGAACCGGCCCTGGGAAAAGTTACTGCATAGAGTAACTACGTTACAGTTACTACACAAAAAAGTAACTAAGTTATAGATACAGTTATTCAGATTAGAAGGTAACTTGTTAACTCATACTTTTTTTTATGTAGCCAAGAGGCACAACAGGGACAAGTTACGAGACGAGGACCAGTGCATGCTCTCAACTGAACAGTTTAAACGCCGTTAAATTGTATTAAGACATAGACAAAATAAATAAATACGCTAGACTCGCATCGAACTTTTGTTTTTCCTGTTGTATTTGCAATGTAATGATAAGCTTCTTAATTTGAACCTTTCGTTCCCTCACAAACTGTTTCTGCCTGCACGAAGCGGCGAAACAAGGCCACCAAAGTGCAAAGAGGCTCCTGTTTTTTCGATTGGTTACGCCGGTGGTCATTTCATGGGGCACCGTGGACTATGCGCCGAACGCACGAGCGCAAAACGCATGCACAAAATGAAACTTTAGCCGCGTGGGTTGCCCAAACACAGACATCGTCCACCGCTCCAAATGTGCCTCACATAATGTCCTCATAATGTCTTCATAATGTCTTCGTGGGGGGGAAATACTGTAGCCGACCGATAATTCGGACTTTCTAATTTTTAGGACAAAACTGTTGGCACCGTCAAACGGCCCACAGAACCAATGTATTTCCGCGTCGAATAATTCGGACCGTTACCATCTTGCTTTAAACCCTCATAGCTTTCGCAACTTACCATCTCCCGAGCACCTGACGCCCCGATACTTTGTACTGCATTAAAACGAAGGTCATTCTCGACAGGGCTTATCCTTCAATGCGCGTGTCTTCGACTACGTGTATCTTCGAATATTGGAAATACTGAAACGTCGTCCTCAAATTCAAGTGGGGATGTCGATGACATTGCGATAGACGTGTTTCGTAGAGGAAACATTGAAAAATGTGGTTTATATGTGCATAAGGTAAGATAATTTTGTGCTGCAGCAAAGTATTGCTAATTCAAACTTTCGATAATTCGAACAAACATTTGTGGTCACTCGGAGTTTGAGTTAATGAGGGGCTGTAAGTGCTTGGACTGCATCGAATTCTTCAGTTACAGATGCCATATCAATTAAGGCTCTCGAAAATAATGCATTCGTTGTCGTGACACGTTGTAGTTCCTCTATAGTGGTGATAACCCCATTCCTTTCCAAATATCTGTTTCTTCAGAACTGTGGACAGTTATGCAAGCCAGGAATACTGGTCGGCAATAGGTAGTGACAGGAAATGTAAATAGTTTCCGAAAATATGGAGAAAAACATGCCATCTGAAAGGAAGCAATTAAGTCGCCGTCCGATTTTTCGGACTCGGCGGGGATAGCGCAAAAGTCAGAAGAATCGGGCAGTCCGAAAAGACGAATTTCTCTTCAAGGTCAACTTTACTAAGCACTAGTAGGCTGGAAAAATTTGTCCATACTTTCTTTAACGGACTTCCAGCTCGGCCTGATTTCCCGAAGCGACGTTTCGTCACTGTACAGTGTACACTGACGGAGGCACCGCCATCATCACCATTCCGCAAGTCGACTTCACCTCACGCCTGCGTGTTTTAGGTGAAGCTCGCTTTACAGCACTGTCGCGCGACTCGCTGGAAGACAGCAGTGCTGGGCCTTTTGAATCATGCCGTTGGCCAAAAATGATGACGCAAAAGCGTTACGACAGACCTCTTCTACTCAGAGGAATGGAAAGTGAAGAGTTTTTGTCTATTTTTTTTGCCTCAATATTTTAGTTGGTTGAATTCTTTTGATACCAATTTCGGATGACATCGATATTTTCGTCATCCCAAGAGAGAGCGAGAGATTCGCTGGTTGGGCAAACAGAGTCCGAAATATCGAGCAAAGGGGCTGTACACTGTCCGAAATTTTGTACGTTCTTACACATAAACTTTATGGGGGCAGTGGGCGTTCCGCGAACGAGTCCGGATAATCGAGCATGTCCGAAAAATCAGGGTCCGAAAAATCGGTCGGTGACCAGGGCTGGCGAGAGGGGGGTGCAGCCGGGATGACGACCCGGTGCCCGGGCCTTTTCAGGGGCCCGCTCGACCCAAGGCCCGTCGTAATCATATAAAGAAGAAATACTTGGACTGGGTATGTTATCGAGACGTGAGGATGGGACCCGGGCACGACCCTGCCCCGGGGCACGTAAATTCTCTCGCGGGCCCTGATTGTAACTAGTTACAGTTAAAAGTTACTCTCTGAAAGAAAGTAATTCGTTTCTTTTTCAGTAGCTAGTTACTTGTTAACTGAATTACTTTCCTGTTAATACCATGCACTAATGCATCACTGTTGTTCTCACCAAATTTGTAACACGTCGAGCATGTTATTTGGCAACACAGCAACGTGTGTTGCAAACCTCCATGTGCACAATGAGAAGCTTACCAATTTTCCCGGTGCCTCAACTGGTGCGTGCAGCGTTGGAGGTTCAGCGCGATCCAGAAACCTTGATGTGATGGGGAGTAGCGAAAACCGTGTTGCGTTGGCGTGCAGAGGCAGTATGTTATGTACAACAGTCGCTGGCGGCTGCTGCGGTCTGTCGTAGTGGAGGCGATTCGGTGACAGTGTCAGGCCCAAAAGCAGCTGCCAGGAGCATATTATTATCAGACGTGTGCACGATGAAGATGCTTTTGGACCATGAAGTCTGTCCTACTACTTAAGTAATGAGTAAGCTTTCACCGTCATCTTTACAATGACTTAAGGGAAGGAGGTGCATGGCAAATGAGGCTGCTCCACACTTCCCCCACTGAGCATTAAACAGGAACTTATAAAATGAAGACTACAGCTCATTATCTGAGTTATTTTGCTGTACTGGATCCCATAAGAGTCTTTTGTTTGAACTACCAGTGGCTCATAGACTTTTCCTTCCACCATACTGATACCTGGATTCTTTCTGTCATCATGGGTGAGTTAGACAATGACACGAAACAATGTACAATGACAATGAATACAATGACAATGTATATGAAACGTTGACATGTCGTCAGGGGTCATTGAAAGGTGGGAACAACGTCAGCCTTGTCCCCTCCTTCGTGCATGTTTTTTACGAGAGTTTTGCGGATTTTTTTACAAATTTACACGTTCACTCGTCTTTTTAACTCGGAAGGGAAATCTGTCATTTTGCATAAACATATTCACTGACATAACAACTCATGGTGTCTGTTATTTGCACAGGAGAAAAGAAAAAAAGAAAGAGAGAGAGACAAAAAAATGACAAAAAGAAACTAGCCCTTTCCAAATTCATTGAATCCTGTATGTGGAAGCTGTTTAACATATCCGAAGTTGAAATATAGCATGTGTAGTATGTCTCATTCCATTACACACTTTTCCTGCATGCAGGAAGTTGTGAACACTCCAAACAACCAAAGCTCGTCCCACCTCCCCGGTGATGAGGGACTTTCGATTCCCCGTTGTGGCACCCCCAATCAATGCTAGTGTACATAAATTTGGACAAAATCAACTCGACATTACCGAAGACTGATAGGTGACATGCTCTACGTGCCGTACTAGGTGAGGCGTAAAGACGTCCAGGTCGAAAGGGTCGATGTAAGACTCCAACTGAGACCGTAAGGCGTTCAACGTATCGTCGGAGCGACTTGTGCCAGGCCGCAGCAACTCTGCCAGCACTCGGATATCCAAAAGAATTTGCAGGGCCCACGTCTGGCACAGTGGTGTGGGCTGGCTTTGAGAAACAGCTTTGGCAGACTCCCTGTAGATGGGTTGCACACCATCCAGTATCCTCAGGTTTGCATCCATCAAAGCTTCCCTGAGAAAAGCAGTTTGGACACTCTGTAATCAGGACGCACCTGAAACAACCAGTCTAGTAGGGCAGTGTTTCCCAAGCTGTGGGGTGTGACAGAATCAGCGGGGGGGGTCGTAAAACAGCTCGGAAACTTGAAAAAAAAAAAAAGAAAAAAGGGAGAGCAAATGATGTCTTTAGACCGTGCTTTGCCCACTATTTTGCGTAAAAAAAGAGAGCTCGTGGTGGTGGACCCCAAGGTCTAAGAAACAAGCTCACGTTCAATTTTTTTTTTCAATTTGTCATTTTAAATTTATTTGAATTTCTGTGGTACAGAAATTTGGTCCATGTACAAAAGGCCCAGGCCTGACGAGGTGCGTGGACCAACATAATGCAGCCAGTGGAAGCACGTCAAGATGTACCAGTGAACATGAAACGATCACACATCATTTGAAATACATACTTTAGTGAATGGCAACAGCTATCAGCCATTCCTGCTGCCATGTGTGTTTTTTTTTTTCCTTCGTGCAAAGATTTCTAGCCTGGATGATTCACTCTGGTTATATTTACTACAAAATTAAATTTCAGCATCAACGCTGTGTATTACTGTTCATGCACTGAAATCGAAAAGCTTGGGAGGGGGAGGGGGGGTTCTCGACGCAACATCTTTTATGGGTCGCCGTGTAGCAGAGCTTGGGAAGCAATGTAGTAGGGTATTAAAGAGAAGTCCACTTAAAACTAGAATGAGTAACAAAATACAGTCCAGTCATTAATGGGGAGGTTTCAGGGGATTACAAAACACCTTAGGCTGGGGTTTTGGCACTATCAATGTAACAGGAATCATTACCTCATAACATTGGAAAGTGTGCAAATACTCCCATAGTTGAAGCAGCAACACAGCTTGCAGAACAGCTGCAGACGCTTTATTGCTTGACCAGCACTAGCGCATTATTGTTCTTGGAATGCCCAACTCTTACCTACAGTCTTCTCATCACGGAGATATTCCCAGGATTTTTGAATTGGGGTGTGGGGTGTGGGGCACCCATATTTGCAGCTTTTCTGGCAGGCAATTTGGGGGTGTTGCAAGATTTTTTGGGGGGTCTAAGGGGTGTGTGTAGGGGGTGGGGTGCTGAGAAAATCCCTGCTGCCCATCAACCTCACCAAAGAATTCTAAAAGGAAAATATCTAGTGCACATTGTAAAAAATTCTAGGGTCAGCCATCCGACAATTCAGGAAAGTTCTTGGAGATTATGAAAATTAGAGAGTTTATCAGATCACCGATCCTTACACTGTATCTGTGCATCATCAAAATCTCTGGCTTATGGCAACACACAGTTAATTGAAAGAGGATATTTTTATTAGAAGGGAACATTTTGTTCCAGTTGTTGTACGCGTGAACGTGCTGAGAAAAGCTGGACGCACTCACCTACTTAGTGAATGTCCAAAGACCCTGTTGATTTCTTGGCATATACCAAAGAGCAGTTCTTGTAAGGACACGGATATCTGCAATCGCAATTCCTGCCTTACACAACAGTTTGCAGGGAAAGCGACCAGAGTCTTACTTGATGTGGCAGATGAATGGTTGACTTTACTTTGCCACCCCCTTCTGTTTCTTCCTGAATCTCAACTTCACTCCATTGCTAAGCATTCGAAACCAAAATTCAGGAAGTAAAATTTGTTAAAAGATGCACAACATTGACCCCCACTGACAACGAGTGTGTTTAGAATGCCCACTAGCACCAATGCCCTCTGGAGCCACAAATTTAGTTGTGAATTTGTACAATGTCATGTGTCCATTACAGACATTTTTATTACAGTGTAATAGCAGAAAGAAGGGAAAGATATGTTGTGCAGATTCAACATGTTGCCATAGCAAAATCTGTCAAACGAAAACTTCAGTAAAAAACGAATTTACCAGTATTGTCTGTAGGATGGTGTCCACAGACCCTGACATCATGTTTTCCTTGAATGCTTTCAATTCTGTGTCAGTAATCACTGAAAGACTGCACCTGCAATAGACAGTTCAAGAATTTTACAGATACGAAAAGTGTACCCAGTCAAGGTGAAATGCCAGGGAAAGGGTCTGAAGACAGAATATGAAAAGTAATAGATGGCCGTTGTCATGTCGACATCAATGGTCAGTGGCTGCTTAATGTGTGCAAACTCTACTGTAGTCACAAAACACAAATGAAGCTCAGTTAAGCTCACAAAATTTGTCTTTGTGCCTGGTTTACACATTTCATTGAGGCTAGTATTAATTTCAGGCATACCGATACAAAAGCAGAATTTTCATCTGCGTTCACAGCATAAAACATCCGCAGAACTGTAGAAAGCATACTCACAGCATCAACTATTGCAGACAGGTGTGCAGACAGAGCATCAACATTTTGTGCGACAAAAAATATGCAGAAACATTTTGACAAACAAAAACTAAAGAGAACTATATATTGTAGTGAAGATAACGACACGTCAGATGACGACGATGACTCGCGCCACTCCCGCGCGGCTGTCTGAATAAACCTATTCCTACGGTCACGCCTACCTGCGCTCTTCCGCTCTACATATTTGGTGGAGGTGCGGAACCAAAGGACTCCTCTGCTTATTCCCCGCCCCATAGGCTACCCTCTGGAGCTCCGCAGCGGCCGAACGCTACGTCTGATGACTCCTTCTTCGGGAGCGGGAGGTTCCGGCGAGGATCAACAGCCGCCCCCTCCTGACGCATCCAACCGTCATTGTCAGGTGCGGCAGCGGGATCCTCCGCCTTTCAGCGGAGCACCGGATGAAGATGTTGGCGACTGGCTCGCACAGTATAATCGAGTGAGCTCGCATAACGTCTGGGCCGATACCGTGAAGCTTTCCAACGTAGTGTTCTTTTTGAAAGGCACGGCGCTGCAATGGTTTGAAAACCACGAGGCGTCACTCACCTCATGGCCCATATTCTCCGACTCACTTATGAAGCTGTTTGGCAGGCCGTCGCAGCGCAAGCACTATGCCCTTCAGCGCCTTTCCGTCCGGGCCCAGCTTCCTGGAGAGACATGTACCTGCTATGTTGAGGACGTGTTGTTTTTGTGCCGCCGTGTGGATGCCGCAATGACTGAGCAGGACAAAGTTAACCATATTATGAAGGGCATCGCAGACGACCTTTTTAATTTTCTTGCGCCGAAATCGCCTCAGACTGTTGCTGAGCTTGTGGAAGAATGCGGCAAGTTCGAAGAACTCCGAAATCGCCGAGTGTCGTCTGGCTTCCAGCGTCTTCCGCAGACGCTCGCCACGTCTTCCCCTTGCGACACGCACTCTCTTCTGGATCTTATACGGCAAGTGGTTGCAGAAGAAATTCGTTGCATTGTCGTGCCGGCCCAACCTCCTCTTCCGCCCTGTACCAATCCCGCTGCTGCGACTCAGGAAGCCTGCGCGGAGCCAGCGCCATCCTGCACTTGCCCCATGCATATACCGCCGCCCACCTACGCTGCGATTTGCGCGTCTCAGCCGTCGGCAAGTCCGCTACGAAGTCGGCGACGAAGTCCTTCTATGGACTCCGCTTCGTGTACCCGGCCGCTCATCGAAGCTTATGAAGCGCTATGTTGGCCCATACCGTGTCACTCGAAAGCTTTCACCCCTCAACTATGAAGTGACGCCCCTTACCCCACCACCTGATCGTCGATCCCGTGGCACCGAAGTCGTCCATGTCATGCGGATGAAGCCTTTCGTCACTCTCCCTGGCCACACACCCGAGACCACGGCTTCACAGTCCACCGCTCCCGACATCACCGGGCTCCCGTCTTCCGAGGGGGGGCAATGTAGTGAAGATAACGACACGTCAGATGACGACGATGACTCGCGCCACTCCCGCGCGGCTGTCTGAATAAACCTATTCCTACGGTCACGCCTACCTGCGCTCTTCCGCTCTACAATATATAGTCCAAAGCAACAAATGGAAAAGATCGGAGAACGGTACCTATAAAGATACGAGAGTACATACTTGAAAGCCAGGTCACGGTGCTGAAGAAGCAAATTTTTTTCATGTTGCCATGGATGAACATCTTGTGGCACCTAGAAAAAGAAAAGAAAAGATAATATATACAAAAAGCATGTCATAAGCTGCAGCTATTACGTACCTTGGCAGAAACATTCCTTTTTGAAGACACCGAAAAACATTGCTGCAGGTGGGGACTCAGGTCACTCAATCCAAAACAAACTTTTCCCAGCAGAGCAAACCTTTAACAATTACAATATCTTCGGTACACAACATTTAAGAAAGTGTCTTTCAACGAGGCGGAACCTAGGGACTCACTGGAGTGTATCCTGTAGTCCTGCAAACTTAATAATATCAAGCTAACCATACGCATTTGCACGTGTATTTTGTGTATAGTCACATAAGTGCATATGTCATCATGCAGTATTAGGATGATATTAGGTTCCTTTAAAATCGTGCTGATGATATCATAGGCTCCACTGAAGTGTGCAAGCCAAGAACCTCTGATTTAAGCTAGCTCTACACATATTTTGAAATCCCACAGCATACAATTTTGTGATACAGTACATAGAACAAATAATAAAGATCATTGGTTAACAAAGGACAATTATAATTACAATTCAATTCAATTCACAGGACAATCACACTTACCAGTCTTTATCTGGCTCTGTTGACTGGAGTTCTTTTTGCACAAAATCGAGGAACCTGGAATAATTATGAGTACAACTTCAAAAACTGTGCAAGATTAAACATATCTTGACAAACAATTCACATGAAGAGATTTTGGGCAGTACCTCTTAATGATTACCGTAGTGCTCGTGTGAACATGGCTCGAAATTATCTGTCTCTCCTCAGCTGTCGACGATTCCGGCGTTAACGCCTCCAAATCTTGATGAATGTTTTTGAGATTCTTATCTAACATGTTGCAAATGCTGGAAAGGAATAAATAAAGATTAGGGGAACGTGCCCAGATTGGGTAGGAACGAACCTTACTAACTGCAAATGTTCATGCTAAACTTTCTCTCCGAATGCGCAAGTAAAAAAAAGGCACACGTCCTAACCCTTGAATTTGTGCAGTGTGGCCGCGTGCTTTTGTCGCAAGTGTGCCGCACTCCCACGACTTTTTCCCGTGATGCGAAGAGAAGATTTTTGACGATGACCAGTCCCCTACAGTCTCTGTCCATGTGGAAACGTCGGCACTCTGTTCCAGCGGTGACATTCTGAAAGGACCACATGTATGCCATTAGTAGGGATGCTTGCACATGTACAACAGGTTATCATTGTGGGATTGGTAGCGTTCTCCCTGAGAATGGCCAAAAATGCCTAATATCTCGAGAAACATGTTTTGGCTACTGCTCTGCTATACCAGCCTACTTTCAATTTTTACTCATACTTTCATTGTATGATCCAGAAACAAAATGAGTGGAAGCAGGAAGCTTCCCCTACCCATTTTCTCGTGCTTTCTTCTTTGTATTTGTTAACAGCTCTATGCAGGAATCCATAGCATTGTCCATTTGGAGGCTGACAATAACCTGGAAGACCATGCAAATAAAGGTAAAACCATATGTTGCAAAAATAAAGCAAATGACCTAAAGCATCATCAGCATGTATTGTCCTGCCACCAACAAGGAATGTAGCTCTACAACAACAACAACAACAACTTTATTTTGAGATGATGAATAGGGAGTTTGATAGGGAGCTCCGTGTGGAGCTCTACTAAGGCAAAGTGAACTAGGAAATTATATGTTTCAGCAGACTGAAATGTGGATGGAACTGTAATGAACAATTATTGCGCAGACAGGCACCTGGCCTCTGCCTGCTGCACAGCTCCACTCTTCGGCTCTTGACCTACCTGTCAGTAAGAAGCTTACAGTACATTTTTACAGTACATACAGTACAATACAGTACATACAGTATAGTACATACATATATAGTACATACATAGTACGGTACATTTTTCTAACCTTAATTCGTTCCATGCATTTGCCTTGAAAAATAGTGGCCCACACTGAGAACTTTTCTCCGAGAAGGTCGATGCAAATATCGTCCCAGGGAGGAAACTCTTTGTCCTACAACGGAGAGAGAGAGAAAAAATATTTCACCCATGAGTGAATAGATGTCATGTGACATAAAGCCAAGAATCGCCCACGGGTGAGTAATATTTGAACATGAGTGAACAATTACAGACCTGTTCACTGAGTAGCTCTTGCACAGCTAAGCCAACTTGAATAACTGCCTTAGATGACTGTAGGTACTTCAACTGAGATGCAACGTAAGGTTGTGACTGCGTTTCCAACCTGTACATCAATTGAGCATCGTGTCATTCCATCTGGTAAGTGCAAATGTTCCAGTGTTTGATTTCAAAAACAGTCACCTCTAATGATATAACCCCGAATAATTGCTTTCCTACTTAGTTTCCTTTCTTTTCATAAGTATGCAGAAAGCTTTCCTGGGACCAGGTGAGTCCAAGGCTAGGCCCACACAAGTATCGAACCCCCCCTAAATTAAACGTGTGTGAAAGGGGGTGACCTTCTGATAGGGTTAAGCTCACTAGTATGTGCTTTAGAACCTCGAAGCATCACATGACAGGTTTGCCTTTGAGAGACACATCAGTGCCTGCTCTATTGGGCTAGCAAAAATGCTCGTGCATAATGTTTTGGCATCACCAAAACCACAAAATTCTTCGAAGTAGGCGATCTCTCGGCTTTATGCAGGACCTTGGAATTATATTTTACAACACACAGAGGGTGGAGTCCTGCAACAAACCCATTTGACCAAACACAGCTCTTGACACGTATGAGCCTAGGACATCACACCTATATACTTTGCATAGTGGCAGGTCAGAATGTCTACAAAACTAATAGAGCCACAAGAGATATACACTCTTATGAAAATGATTGATCATTGACCCTGTTTGGTATGTACATGGAACAAACAAACTTACTTTTCCACAAATGTTCTAAGCTCTTGTTGAATCTTGGGAGCTTCCACAGACCTCGGTACTGTTCTCAGCTTTATTCTGTACTCTGCAGCATATTATCCACCCATATGTGTAACATACATCTGACATAACTACAATCGCCTCACGACAGGACATAAGACTCAATAAAATTTTGACTCACCCCGGATGACCTGTGGAATGTAAGATGAGGAAACGCTGCCTGGGCTATCAATTAAATGGACCAAGTCTGAAATGCCCATAAATTTTGCCGATTAATTTCTTGTATTAGGTTAATTACTGGCACAGGATGATTCACATAAAATGATGTTTTCATACATTTTAACGAGAATGGCTCTAGTAACAGTGTACTGCATCTCAGATGGAGGATACCTCTTCACTTTACATCAAATGCTGACAATGCTCCCTCTTCTCCTGAGGTGTGGCTGATAATGCAAATCCAGGTTCCAAGCTGTTCACTGGAACACTACGGTGTCAATAATGATTTTGTTTGTAATGTTCTCCTTCAAATCTTCTGGGGTGCGTAGCATAAACGCGTTCCTTCAATATCCTCACGGAGAAAAATCTGATATAGATTCTTGATGGCTACCACAAGTATTTGAAAATCATCTGGTCATCAAACAAACTTTGGATCAGTGTCTACTTCGACGCATGGCAAGCAGTTCTATCCTGTTGAAAGCACCCCTGACGCTTCTCAATATAATCCAGCTGCTCAATCACAAATTGAATGGGTACCGCCACAAACGAGATCAACAGTACTGACAATATAATGCTCCGAGGAACGGCCAGGAGTATGGTACGACATATCCAGCTCGGCGATCAGGCAGACATTTTGAGTGTTTAATGTGCATGTAGCCTCAAGGAGGCACTGTACATTCGAGATGCGACACATTGTTATTATTGCCATTCTTGTACAAATAAACAAACAAAGAAAAACATCAGCTTTATATCAATCACACAGCATATTAATTATTTGGGCATGTCAGCTGGTGCAGAGGGAACCTGCTAAAGGATACAGGTGGAACAATGCAGATGAACAGCCTGTACATGCATTCCACTTACCAGGTGAATGTGGGTCAGTCGCTTTCTTCAGTTCCGATTCAACAAGACTTGGATGTCCATCTGACCCTAGCATCATTGAAAAATAGCAACACGTTTGAAGGGAGCAGTGCTACGCAATCCTACATTTCGAGTTACTGAACCGTAGCTGCAGACAGCACATACGTTAAAACATGTCCCAGAGATGAAGTAATACTGCACGGATAAGACTGTAGAGTGCACGTAGGCTTACTATTCCACTTTAATCGAAGCAAAAGCAGGTCAGGAACCGCTGCTAGTTCGAACAGAGACTCTTCGACTTTTATATTTTACGTGGCAAGTTGTAACGTCGTACACGCGACAACAGTGACTACGAGGATTGCTCAATTATTCTGAGGTTTATTTTTTTTTATCGAACTACTCTGGAATGCGTTGTGCATCACTGTTTACTATCACTTGCAGAAGATGACGTATCTATGCAACTTGTTCAGTGCCAGCAAATTTCGGGCATCTCTGGCTGTTTCAAACCAATGTCCTTGATGGGTGGATGCGTTCATCATTGGTACAGCAGGGCCAGTTACATTTTTTATATTCGATCACTTCATTAACTCAGGTGGTATTCTAATCCAGAAGTAAGTGTAAGAGAGACTTACGACACAAGAAGATAGAGTGCAGAAGCCGAAACGTCGATATCACTAATGAAGCAAGGTGAGACATCTGCTCTCTGGTAGTCACGCTACCTGTAGTGGGACAACAGCTATACAATACGGCATACACAATGTACTTTGTAAAGAAATAAATATGTAGACATGTGCTTCAATAGTGAAAACTAACCTCGTTTCCCTGAACTAAAAATATCTTTCACAAGGTCCTAAAACAAAGAAACAACCATCAGGGAACTATACATGAAATAAAAATGTGTCATCCCATACCAGACGCTTGTTGAGGAACTGTTCGAATACATCCTGTACAGCCGAGTCTTCCAGTAAGACGATGCAACACAAACTTTGTAAAGCGAGCTGTAAAAATTCAAATAAAAGACGCATTATGGAAATTATTTTTATCTTTCGCTATGTGTTGAATTAGACAACATTGTGACATGGGTGATAGGTAAAGAGGGATTTTAAAAAAAATCTTGCACTGGGGTATTTTATCGCTTTTGTCATAGGTGGTGTCATAGGTCGCTTCTAAGGGTCAGTCTGATGGCACTAGTTCACCACCAGCACATATCTCAGAACTATGGGACTAAGGACACAATGCTGGACATTCCCAGTTCATGAAAGGATGGGTACAATCCCACATCTCTGGTTCAAAGGATATCCAAAATTAATTAGAAAGAAAGTAAGTAGTTCTTTGGTCATCTTAGAATATTGTCTTACCACTTCCCTCATAGTCACGCACTCATAAGTGCCTCTCACTCTAAGTTTGAGAAATTATTCTGGGGAATGCCAAGTAGTGCTTCCTCTTTTTTTTTCTCTCTCTCTCTCTAAACAGGCAGTAGTAACTAGTCTTATTTGTGAACTGATAGTACTACCTCTGAGGTGACATCTAGAGACTGCAATGCTTTCCAACAAGTCTGTAAGAAAAAAATTGCACAGTGTGAGTTATGGAACTTAATAGTAGTTGTATTTAATGCCAGTGCTACCTGCAGCATAGTTTGTCTAAAGCAGGAGAGAGATGCCCACTGTCTGGCAACAAGTGTACGCCAAGGGTCAAGCAGACGACGCACACGTCCAACATGTGCCAGCTGCACATGCGTATGAGTCTGCTGAGCCAGTAAGAACAATGCTCCACATGCCATGTACTGCTTTTCTTCCAGAAGGCTCCAGAGCTGCGTTATCAAATATCACGAATTATAGACTCGTAAAGGCATCAGCAACATATCTATCTTGTTTCTTTTATACGTGAGTTCTGAAACATATCTCGAGCAACACACGGTCCTGAAACATAACATGCACCTTTATTCCGCTACCTGCAGTAAATATACCTTATAGGGTTAATTTCAAAGTGACAGTGACTCCCCAACAGCTGCAGAAGATGATGGAGTGGACCGTTGTGGAACATGTATGTAGGGGATAGCAGATTTTAACCTCTTAATTTACACACTGTTTGAGAGAACTTTTATGTCATATGCATCATTAGTTCATGGTGTATTTTGCACAGCGCTGAAGAAATATGGCCACATTACTCTGGGAAATCTCGTAATTTCCCAGTTACGTGCATTTACAACAAGAAGAAGAGAAGAAGCTCACCTTAGAAGGTGCATCGACCAAGAGTTTTACTTGTGCAAGAATTGCATAACAGCTAGCTGTTGTTGATTCACTGGAAAGGATTACAACAGCATGTTGAACATAACATAACTGGTGAATGACAGTTGTCTAACATGGTGTTGATATGAAAGATAGCTTCCTTGGATTCCCACAGCGTTATTGTGAAAAAAAGAAAAAGAGAGAGCCACACGAGGGGGGAGAGGGCTACAAGCCCTCGGGTGACCTCATTTTTGATAAGATAGTTCTGATTCCCGCACTCACCGCGTGTGTTTGTTCCATGGGTAAGGCTTGTAACCGTTTCCCCCCTCGTGTGGTGTGTCAATGTAAACTCCTTTCTTCGCAGCTTTGCGCTCAAACTACGAGCCGTCAAAAAAGAGGCGGAGCCAAAAGCTCATTTCCACGGATTTTCGGTGTATTTATTTCGGCAATTGCCATTGCATTACGAGTGGGATTACGTGCTGTACTGAGCAAAATGACCACGGGGAACCCATTTCCGCAAAGAAAACGTTATTTTTCGCTAAAAAATATTTTTCGCTAAAATAAAGTGAGTTTCATAAGACCTCATGTGTCACTTCTTAAGTATAGCTGGTTCAGTCAAGCTAGCCCACAGTAAAAAGATATTCTGCATTAACATACGCCTGTCCGTGGGTGCCATTTCAATTTGATGCTGACTATCAATCGCACTGAGGCATACATACCCTGTAGCTGCGGACAGTTTGCTGGACGAGCTTTGGCCTGCTTGTTGAAGGTTTCCACAGTGAATCGTTAAGGAACTTATATATTTTTTAACCTGCAAGAAGGCGATAAAGATTTCTGGTACATTATAGGACATTCGGAGAGTCAGCTTGAAGTGACTTACACTTTCAGATGTCTCTTTCATCTTTGAAATTGTATCTGCTGCTTCAATGAGATCACGGTATCGTTCTCTGTGAACACAAATGATCATAAGTAACTGTTCTCACCCTGTGTGCCGTAGAACAAAACAAAAAAAAACAACAACAACAAAAAACATAAAAATGTAACAAAGGTTCATAAAGCCACTCCGAGATTGAGGAAAGGAAATGAATATCACAGGACATCGCTACTAACCCAACCATCTGCCGCAACTCTTCTTTTTTTCTCTCAATATCACCTCTGAAAGGGATAATTTAATGATTATGACCGCAGTGTACTACTTTAAGATCCGTGTAAAATTATCGAACAGAGAAATAGAATGCAAGCAGGCTGGTATAGGCAACATTTTTCTGAGTCTAAGGGGCTGTGAACGCAGGAAACACACAACATAACGCAACCCCCATAGCTCCCCAAACTCGAAAAACCGACATCATCAAATTATCACTCTGTATGCCGGGGGGCGTGGTGTCGGTACGACTCCGAGCAAGCTCTGGGCACTTTAGGCCCTCATTCGATACGGACGTGATCGTTACGGAAAGCACTGCATGAAGCCGGTCTCATAGTTACTCAAAGTATCCTTGTCGTGCGAGAGACCTTCTACCACCCATGCCATGTGTCCATCCCCGCGATGCTGTGTTTGAGACATTGTGTGTGTATGTCCCTTCTTGTCCTTCGTCTCGGGGTTCGTTATCATGGATACTTATCACCAGCTAGCTTGCTACTTAATCATCCTTTTCCCAAGAATAATTCGGTGCAGTAAAATTACCGGATAGTTTGTTCAATTTCTTGAATTTCCTTGACACTGTATTGTTCGAACAGCATGTCGATTCCTCCTTGTACCAGTTTCATGTTGTTTTCGCTTTTGTTACTTTGAAATCAAATGTGTTCTAAACGACGATCGGTGTCTCGTTCACTCATTCACAGTTCACACGTAAACATACTCGCTCGAAATCGTAAAGCTCGTAAACATTGCTCGGTTGAGTCAGCCGGGCTGTTTGCGGAATTGCTTCGTACTTTATGCTTTCGAGCCCAAATCAGTGAATGAAAGTCATGCATATCTGTGTATCGGCATTGTAATACGTTGCCAGAGCGTTTATTTAGATCATATAATACGGAATAATTGTTTAGACTAGTTTTTTTTTAGTACTTTTTGACATCTTCTAGTGCTTCTAGCCACATTGTGCACGCACAGCGTTGCCAGGCCTTGCTCACCCTTGGCCGCTCTTAGCGCAGTCAGGCCAGTCACGTGATTAGAACAACATGAAAACCGAAAGAAAACAGTTTGGGTCCTTCACCGCCCCAAGATGGCAGACAGCGACTCTGAGAAAAGTGCCGGAAACTGCGAAAAAACGGACGTTCCAATCGGTCCTCGAGTTGTCACTATTTGTAAGACAGAAACTGGGTTCGGATTCAATGTTCGGGGTCAAGTCAGCGAGGGTGGTCCACTCAAGAGCATCAACGGAGAACTATATGCTCCACTGCAGCATGTTAGCGCTGTACTGGAGGGTGGCTCAGCCGAGGAGGCTGGAATTCGACGCGGAGACCGGATCCTCGAAGTGTGAGTTTTCCGCGTTCTTCAAGAAGGAACTTTCGCGGAGCCCGTATCTCGCGTAATCATTACGCTACATGGTTTTGTTGTTCCCTGTTTACGTCCTGTGGCTCGTTTTAGGCCTAGACGATCGCTTTTTTGCGATGTTGGATCTGTGTTTTTATTCGTACAAGCTTGCACTTTTCCGTCAGGCACCGGTCAAGGTGTCGAAGTTGTGCCATTCGAGCGTCCCGTTATCGTCTGCTCCGCGTATTGGCCACAGAGAAGGCGCTGACGTTTCCGCTGTCAATCAAATGTATACACAGTTCATTTGCTCGTTCAGCTGGTTCAGCGCGTATGGGTTCACTACGTCATGGCAATAATTGAGCGCCAATGACGAAAGCAGCCGCAACAGTGAACCGACTTCCTCAACCTTGCCCTATTAAAACGTGGGAAAGATACCAGTGTGGGCTGAATCGATGAGACGACCTCCTCCGTGCTTTAATCATTTCGGATTAAGCGGAGGCAAGAAGTTCTCTCATCAGCTGATCGCGGCCTCTCGAGATTGGAATCGTAGCTCAGCTCTCTCCCCTTAGTTCAATTTCCGGACGGCACGCCAAGTGTGTGTCGAAAGCAGACGTAGACGTATCTGGGGGGAAAAATTCATTTGCTCCGTTAGCTGCCAAAGGATTACGAGGATCTGCAGTGATTGTGGCTGAATGCATTCATTGCAAGAAAATGGTATCAGAAGCATGAATTATGTTGTAAGCACCGTTGCTTATTGACCACCACGAAAGACTTGTAAATGGAAAGAGCATGCTGTTGGTATCTTGAAAATGATAGCAACAGCACATAAGACAAGGAAATCTGCTGGAGACATGTTCCGGGTTGGCTGAGGGTGGACTTGGGTGGGGCTAAAGTTATCACATAGCATGAGTAAGCAACAGGAAACTATGTCTGTATACATAAGGCAGCTTCAAAATTACTGTAGCAAGAGGTTTGATGTGCTATTAGGGATTAGCACTGTGAGATTTATGGGATCCCTTTGACGAAACACAACAGAGATGTAGCTAAAAGAAATATACAGATTATTCGAGTAAATATTAATAATGTGTGCCTGTGTTTTAAAGGGAAATTTCATGTGTTGTCAATAAAGGAGTCTATCTGTTTGAGTGACACATTCCCTCTTTCCACTGAAATAGGAATGGGGTCAATGTGGAAGGCGCCACCCACAAACAAGTTGTCGACCTGATCAAATCTGGAGGAGACAAGCTCACACTCACTGTGATCTCAGTTACTGCTCAAGTAATTACTCCTTCCTTCCTGTATTTGAAACAAGCAAAAAAGTTACTTCATATGCTACCTATCCTTGACGTGATTCTGTAGCAGCGATAATTAAAATGACATCTGCGTTGTGTAGACCTGTGAACGTTCCGTGTTGTCATAACGTTTGAAAGGAAAAGAACCTGCACGAGTGCTAATATCTGTGATTTTTTTTTTTTTGCCTCAGGAAGCTGAGCGACTGGAACCCAGCGACGACTCTTCAGGAATATCGTACATAGATTACAGCGAGAAGAGGTCGCTGCCCATATCTATTCCAGATTACAACTATCTGGAAAGGGCTGGTGACCGCTTTGTGGTGAGTTTTGCTGTGTCTGAAAAAAAAAAAAAAGATACGGACCTCCTTCTGCCTTTTCTTACACGTCTGTCCGTGAAACGCGCAGGTGTACAACATCTACATGGCGGGGCGCCACCTCTGTTCGAGGCGCTACCGCGAGTTCTCCAATCTTCATGTGGGGCTCAAAAAGGAATTTCCGGATTTCGGATTTCCCAAGCTTCCTGGAAAGTGGCCCTTCTCCCTGTCGGATCAGCAGCTGGACTCCAGGAGGAGGGGTCTGGAGCAGTATCTCGAAAAAGGTGGTCTCGGTTGTCTTTCTTTTTTTTTTTTTATTAAATGGGACTGCTAGGCATGTCTGTGTTGCAAACTTTTCGAAACACGCTACACACTTTTGTAAACTGATACAGTCGAACCTTAATTAATTTATTTATTTTTATTTCAATATACTACGAATTCCACTTGGGATACAGGTAAGAGTGGATAATTATATAGACACGGAAAAACCAACACTGTAACAAGGGATACAAAACATAAACAACAGACAGCATGGATAATGCTATAATATAATGAAACACACGGGGTACACGATTTCTCTTCTTGTACGTTTCGTTGTTCGTTGTATCGAGCCTGATGAAATATGGCAGCCAATTGCAACGAGCAATACAAATTATTCCACTGCACCGCAAACTTTGTTGTAAAGCATTTCATTATATCGAGGTTTTACTATATACAGGGCATAATTCGACGCAGATTTTTTAATAAAAAAAGCTGTGAAAACAGTGCTGATACCGTCTTGGCAGGCAGGCTGTGCGACCAGGCGGACAGCTTGTAGGACAGTGCATGCAACTGCTGGATGACTAATTAGCTAAAATTCGTTAATTAACCTATTGATTAGGTGTTTTCTGGGAAATGCAAGATGGCAGAATTGGAGCCGGTCCTTATTCAATTCTATCGTCCTTATCAAACACCCTGAGAAGGGAACGTACCTTGAGATAGAAATTGTCAAATTTTGCTATGCAAAAAACCTTGCCGAGATGCATCAGCACTGCTCTCACAGCATTTTTATTAAAAAATTGGGCCAAATAAAAAATAAAAATATACCGTGTAGATTTGATACAGACTGTTACAAAAAAGTACAGATTTGCAAATGAACACACTGTTGGCTATAAATTCCCAAATGATTCAGGCAACACATAACATACCTCAGAGCACACTTTCAAAGATAAAAAAAACTTGAAGCCTTCTGGACTTTTGGTGGAAGCGTGTTCCAATTTTCTCCTGCAAAATACTTGCAAAATGTCAGGTGAATACTACCCATGGGGCACGGCTGGGTTAATTTGACACCTAGTTCAGAGCTTCTGAAACTGTGTGGACTGCCACTAATCAGCTGTAATTACATAGGAGCAGCTGTGGAAGAGCTTGTCCACGAGTACGTGACGTTTATACACATAAATTTAAAGTTACTTTAGTGCACATTTTTACATAACTGACTTTCAATTCATTTGCAATTTTTCAAAGCTCTGAGGGAGAAATAACGTCATGTTGCATGATGTAAAACCCCTGAGACTAGGGAACACGAAGGGACAGACACAAACATGAAGCACGGGTTTTACATCATGCATAGAGCCTGAAGTTTTCGGGAAATATTTTTTTTCTAAATTCGGTGGGTAAAAATCGGGTAAATAAACGTGTGCACTAAATTCGTGCGAATTCGGGTGAAAAACTCCCCGTATGCTAAATTCGGGGATAAATCAGGCTCAGTTACTTAAACTAATTGTAGTGGTTTGGTACAAACGGTGATGTAACTGCATTTGCTGCCAAAAAAGCAAGTTAATGCATTCCGACAGACATCCCAGTGAGGGGAATTTGCCGGGTAAAAATCGGGTTTCACCCTAAAGGGTGAACCTTCAATTCGGGGTGCTATTTCGGGGAAGAATCGGGTAAAACCCTAAAACTTCAGGCTCTAATCATGCATCATCTTCACCAGCTCGCTTGCTTCCTAGCCATTTTTTCATCTGTCGTATTGTTTTTGCAGTTTGCGCGGTTAGGGTGATTGCTGAGAGCGACACCATGCAGGACTTCCTGACTGATATGGATGATGAACATGTGAGTGATACTCTCCCATCCCTTCATTTATTTTTTATTTTTTTTGCTTTCCTGTTAGAGAACAATGTAACCTCTCTCTCTCTCACATAATGATTGCATTACATATCGAGACACTGTTCTGTTGCCAGGGTGGAAGTGCTGCCCTGGTGGACCTGAAGGTCTTACTTCCGGACCGGACAACTGTTGTCGTAAACGTCAGAAAAAATAGCAATACTGAAGAGGTAAGATATATGTACGGTATTGCTTGCGGGAACATAGAGCACATTTTTAATGTAAAACATGGCTTACACTACGTCAAAATTGGGAAGTGTAAATGCTAGCTTGTTCTTTACACAGTACAGGTTTGCGATCCACTAGTGATTGTTTTTATGCACATTGCAAACGTGGAAGCTTCCAGTTCCAGCTGCTCATCGGTTCCTACTCAAACCTGTAATACAGTGTAGTCCCGTTAATTAGAAGTTTAAGGGACTGAAGATTTGTTCGAATAAAGCGAAGTTTGAGCAAAAGGGAACTGCTCAGCACAACAATGACACCAAAAACAAGATGAGCCCTCTGCGAGCACACAATTTTTTATTTATTTATTTTTTCTGCATGTGGTATGATATCGTGCATCGCCTAGTATAGAAAGGGATCTGTCATTGTGATGCAAAGAGCTCCTGCACCAGGTGACTGATGATAATCACGTTCGATTAAACCGTTGTGCATGTTCATGTGTTCTAATTTCTGGGCGTTTTCCCCCCATTGAAATGTACTCGACTTTAGCAGGATCCGAGCGCCAGCTCCAATTAAGAAATCCCGAATTGACGGGATAGCACTGTATCTTAATTTTTAATGAAGTAAAACTGTATTTTCTTTCATTGTGCTCTCTGTTAAAATAATTGCTACGTCCCCGCATATTTGCGTAAAAATTGTGCAAAAAATGATTGCAAAAGTACTCGAAAGCCTCCACAGTGCTCTGCACCACCTATTGGGACTTTTCGGCGTCACCTATTACTGCACAATTCATGCGGGACACATTATAGCTAGGGAGTGACTTTTTCGGGTTAAATGCCTTTCTCGGATTCGGGGGGTAAAAATCGGGCACTATTTTTTAAATCTGTAATTCGGGGAGAAATCGGGCGATAATTGTGCATTAGGGTGTTATCGGGTGTTTTTGTTTCTCCTCTTGTCTATTAGGTCATTTCCTGATCTCTCTTTTTTTGTTTTTTTGTTGTTGTTTTTGCGGGATCCTGACCTTGCAGCGGTAATCCCCGAAGATATAGACAGTGTTAACACACATGGGTGTATTGCTGGGAATGTAAGTGACCCATTCTTACATGGGTTACACGTGGTGACCTTTGTTCGTCTTCAGTGGAAACGTCACTTGAGGATTTCATAGTGAGTGGAATTCGGGGAGAAATCGGGTTTAATCCGAATTGGTCGGAGGTCAGTTCGGGGGGGAATAACCGGGCGGAATCGGGTTTAACCCGAAAAAGTCACTCCCTAATTATAGTACACGTTGTGTTTGGTTTGTTTCCAATGCACACTACAGAAGTCATTTCTGTAGCTCTTTATGGATCTGCATATTGAAGTAGAACAGCTGAAGTGACTTGTGCTACAGGTGTACCAGGCAGTTGTGGAGAAGATTGGGCTTCACCAGGAGGTATCTCGCTACTTCGCCCTCTTTGAGATCGTCGAGTATGGCTTCGAACGGCGTCTATCTCCCAACGAGTTTCCCCACCACCTGTACATCCAGAACTACTCGACTGCAACTGCAACCTGTCTTCTAGTGCGCAAGTGGTTGTTCTCTAAGGACACAGAAGTGCGTCTGGCCAATTTACATCCCATGGCTGCCACCTTCTTTTTCTGGCAGGTAAAGTGCCCGTTGCCATGCTGCCTCATTGTTAGAGCCTGAAGTTTTTTCGGGAAATATTTTTTTCTAAATTCGGGGGGTAAAAATCGGGTAAATGAACATGTGCACTAAATTCATGCGAATTCGGGTGAAAAAACTTCCAGTACGCTAAATTTGGGGAAGGAATCAGGCTCAGTTACTCAAACTAACTGTAGCGGTTTGGTACAAACGGTGATGTAACTGCATTTTTCTGCCAAACAAGTAAGTTAGTGCATTCCTACAGACATCCCAGTGAGGGCAATTTGCCGGGTAAAAATCGGGTTTCACCCTAAAGAGGCAACCTTCAATTCGGGGTGCAAATTCGGGGAAGAATCGGGTAAAACCCTAAAACTTCAGGCTCTATAAATACGGCAAGCACGGAGGTCATCACGCAGACCAGCGTCCATGAATGACGTTCTTACATGATTTCTTAGGCCGTGGATGACGTGAACAAAGGCCAGATCAAACCAGGTAACAAGCTGTATGAACTAAAGGCACTACAGGACTGCTCAAGAAAAATGGAGGTGAGAATAGAAGCGGTTGTCATCGTTTATAGTACCGCAAAGGAGACTTCAGTACCAGTGATACGTTTCTTTGGCCCGTTCCAACACAGTATCTAGCGCTGGCAAGGACACTAGAAGGTTACGGGGAACTGTCACTTCCCCACTGTTCGTGTGACGCTAGGAAAGAAGGGCATGTCATCCCCACAGTGGGTCTCTCTGGTCTACGGCTTCAAGCGTGTAGAGAAGATGGAGCACCTGAGGCCCAAGCCATCGACTTCCCCTGGAAGTCGTTATCCGAGTGGGAAATCGATGAGGAAGGAATGGCCTTTGCGTTCTGTTACGTCAAGCCACCGAGGAAGCCTCGATGGGTGAAGGTCTTTACACCTTATGTGAGTGTTACTCTTTCTTAATACTCGTTGCTCAGTGCAGGTAATATGCAGTAAAACCCAGTGATGGCCAGTAGTTAACCACATGTAGTTAAACTACTAGTTAAACTACCTGATTGTAGTTTAAAAGTAGTTATCAACTACTTGCAGAAATGTAGTGGCAACTACTAGTTAAACTACTATTTTAAGTAGTTAGGTTACTGAAGGCGCCAACTACTTCCGATTTTTCCGCAAGCTTTACGGCACGATTGTGCTTCCGACCTTTACCTTGAGCTACTTGTTTGATGAGAACGGAGGTGCAGAGCAATTGTGTCGTGCATGTGTACTAAATCTTCACTTTTAATGCTTGTGTAGTGAAGCCTCGTTTGCTGCGAAATAATTCTGCAACTTAGTTTATCGCGTAGGCACAGAAAGAATCCCGCTGCAAGCTCTGCATTTGACGACCGTAGCAATGGCTTTAGCCAAAGTTTATTATTGCTTGTGATTCATATTTAGGTGTCCAAGAACACTACATGGGATTGGTGTTGGTGCACAACGTTAAGTAGTTATAGATGTAGTTAAACTACATTTCAGTAGTTAAAAAAGTAGTTTTAACTACTCCCCTGAAAAGTAGTTGAACTACTAGTTAAACTACTCAATCATAAAGTAGTTAGTAGTTATAGTTAAACTACTGTAGGAGTAGTTAGTGGCCATCACTGGTAAAACCTCGTTAAAACGAACCCGCTTAAAAGCCGTAGTTCCGGTTTAACAGTAGTTGAGCCAAGTCCTGGAGCGGGTTGCCATTAAGCCTGACGTATTTTATGTCCGCAGTCGTTTTTCCCGTACCTGTCGGTTAATCTGTAGCTGTTCAACTTCCGTGCCCCGCGAACACTATGCAGTTTTCGCAACGCCGTCGTTGCTACCGAACTTACTGCGGTGCTTTCGTTTAATTTGCTCCCACTTTCGGATGAAGGTCCACGGACGCAATGGACTCTCACTCGAATTACAAAACAAACGCCGAAAGAAATGACGGACAAACATGCTATGAACTTACAGCACAACATCACAAAGTTGGCGAACATAGCGCGCTTTTGGTTGTCATTGCGCTGCAACGCTGCGTCTTGCCGTACTTCACTGGTAGGATGAGCGGTAGAGGGCCCGGCATTTTGCCTCCCGACCATCCGCTGGTTGCGCGGTAGGTGAGCACTACTTCCGCGCTTGTGCAATGCGGTGATAACGTCGGTACCGACACTACCGGGAGCCTGTATAACTGGCATACTAAAATTTTGGAATCTTGTGTTGCTTGAATATCGTTACAAACGTACCCGAGCAGTTTGTGCACCCCCAATATTTCAGACTTTTTTTTTTTCGGGCGAAAAAGTGCGCAAATTATGCGCGTAATTATGGCAATCGAGGCGATGCAGCTCAAAGATTCTGATTTTGTGCGCGAACCTTTGATAACCCTCACAAGGACGAAAGTACAGTTCTTGGAACAGGCACGATAAGTGCATGCACTCGAATGAGAAGCGCTCTCTCCCTCCCTCTAACATTGTATGAGTAACTCGTTGGCCCAAATTGCATTAAACTGTTGCAGTGCTGGACTTTTCCTGTCCTTGCTTTTTGTCTTTTCCATTCTCTTTCTCATGTATCAAAGCAGTTACAGCAATCTGTTCCCCCTGGAGTGTACACCAATGACCTTGAGCGTGGCTTTTTTTTCTGTCTTTCAGTACGTCTTCTTGTTTGACTGCTTCGAACGAATACAGGAGGAGAATAGCTGGCGGACAGAGAAAGCTTCTCCCGTCTAGAGGAACCTAGGAAATTAATTCTTCTGTTGTCACCTTGTACAGACCGTCCTTCCTTTAATAC
Source organism: Ornithodoros turicata (assembly GCF_037126465.1). Classification (NCBI taxonomy): domain Eukaryota; kingdom Metazoa; phylum Arthropoda; class Arachnida; order Ixodida; family Argasidae; genus Ornithodoros; species Ornithodoros turicata. Next base: position 103,778,386 of record NC_088203.1, on the reverse strand, counting down.
TATTGAGTATTAGGTTGAGCCCACAGTGGGACATGTTGGTCTGTTTATACATACATGTATACATATGTACAGTTGGCATTCTCTAGGCAAGTTGTACAGTCACAACATAACTTAGCTGGAACGTCTTACGCTTGGCTGTCACTCACACCCAGTTACTTTTAAGTAGCAAACAAAAGTGGGTGGACGGGATATTTCTTCCGAAAATATTGCGCATTTTATCTTTATTCTTTCCTCATGCTGTTGCGACATTCCAATTCTTAAATGGCTTTACTTTTGCTGCAGTTTAAAGACTTTGTTTTTCCTATCCATTGTACATACCGATTTTCATTTATATTTCTCCTCCACATGCTTCCATGTGATCAAGGTCCCATCCATGAACTTTGAGGATAAATTTACATATTTTTTATACACGTTTTTCAAGAAAATAGGTCAGGATATCAGTCTTCTTAGCTGTCATGTGTAAGACCTTTCAGTTAAGACTACCTGCCTACAGCCATAGGAATTGTGTTAGTAAGGGTGATTTCGGACAGTGTAGTGGAACCGCAGAAGACTCGCTGGTGGTGTTGCCTGTGTGGTGAAACGTTTCTGACTAGCTTTTTGGTCATCTGTGACGAGGTTTGTGTAACACATAGTGTCACTAGATTAAATATATTTGAGCGTGTATGTGTGCGGTCGAAAGATATAGTGGGCTACCCCAAGGCTTGTGCTTAGGGTGGGCGTGTGATATGTACGTAGTGTACATAGACAAATCACATTTTTGGAAAATCTGCAGCAGAAAAAAAATAGAATGTAAGGGGTATCAAAACTCGATTATGTACTCGATGCTTCTTCTTTCCTGCGGGACAAACAGAATCGAGAGCTACGTAATCAGCAAATGCGAAATCTGACCTGTACGACGGTTAATAAATGTGGAACTCTGTCTGGGTACATCCAGTCTGGCAACGTTTGGTGCATCTCGTAAAACAATCAATGATTCCTGAGCACTGCTGTCAGTATTCTTAGTATTATTAGGCATTCCTCATGGGCCACTCAGTTGATTGTTACCTATATTGCTTCTGTAGCAGCTGATCTTGATTGTGCCTGTTTTTTTCTTATGGTAGACCAGCATAAGATAGCCAGATAGTCGATGGATGATATGTAATCTAGCCATCTTCCCTAGTTGCCAGTCTATGTTAACTCAGCATTTAAATGTGGTATTTCATTTTGTAGCTGTTCCACAAAGCAGCCTTATATGTGCTGAATATGATTCCATTTATTGCAGTGCAAACTCAGCTGACAAGATGTTTTATGGAGATCTGTTATACCGCTGTGCCATTGAGTATTTGATCGAGTCCGTTGTAGTGCCTAGCAGAGTAGTTTTTTTTTGTTGCTTTTTTGTTTGTTTCACATTTGATGTGTCTTTCTTTGAGCAGCCGGTACTGCGTTTTTTTAGCTGCATTTTATGCAGGATTGAACAGAGATGTTAATATTAACACGTACACTGTCTTGGATGCCTTTAGAAGTACGTGAAATCACATTTTAATTTCTTTTCCTGAGTTTATTTACATGAATGGTCCTCTTAAAGGTGGCTGTGCGGTGTTGTAATATAATGTAGTCAAACCTCATTATAAGACATAAATCGCAGGGAAACGTATATCCTACCTGCAGTGTAGTTATTATTTACGATGGATCCGGCAGTAGGAGCCAAAAATTTGTGATTCCTCGTTATTTTTGTGCTCCATACATAATGAGAAGTTTCTGGCACAGTGCAGCAATACACCTATTCCAACGTAAATTCTCTGTTGGGGGGGGGGTCCCATAAGGAGATGCTTTTATGATGAGGTTTGACATCACTGCTGAAATCTTATTAGGCATTGTGTCAGAACGAGCTACAACATACTTGCTGTTTGTTGAATTTTGAATTATAGTGAGAGAGAGAATTTATTTTTGCTCTTAGTATCCCTTCCTCACACTGTGGAGAATTGAAAAAGAACCCTAAAGCTCCACATAATTCAACTTTTCTTTTTTTAGGATGAATGCAAGAAGCTATTTTGTAAAGGATAATAAGTAAAGTTTTTATTTTTTATTTTTCTTTGCGTAGCTCAGTCTGAACATTGCTGTGGTCTAGTCACTGAAAGAGAGCTTGTTTTGTCATGTTTTACGTATAATGTGTCTGTAACACTGCGTGCCAGTTCTCTCCTCCAGTATGAAGTTACTCTGCAGAAATATTATGTTTTTGAAATATAATGCAGCATTATAGTAGTCATCGAACTTCGACTCCATTATTAAAGGGGCACTGAAATGACGCTTAGCCTTGCTCACAAGCCCTGCTTCATTTATCGAGCAGCATATTGGGGGCTACCGTACAAAGTATTGTTGCCGAACAATGTCTCGTCACTGTGCAATTTAATTTAGAAAAGCACCCTCCAAAGCCGGCCATGAGCAGGGCAGCGTGACTTTGGAGGCCTGACCCGATCTCCTGGTGTAATCCATGTAATCGGATCACTACCAGGTAGCATAAGCGTAGCGAGTAGCCATAAGGTATCACATCCCACTGAAAGTTTGTGTGCTACAGACATGGCAAGGCGCTACTGGTGGCATACTCTAACGGGCGTCCACGAAAATCCCTCAGCGGAATAATTTAGCAACAGCTGATGCTGCCGAATAACTTTCTTTTCAGTAAACATCCCCGAGGCATCGTCCGTGAACTGAGACGTGAGCGGCTCATTTGCATATGCTCCTTAATTAAAAAGAAATCCTTTCTTTTCAACTTTATTTTGGTCTCTCTTACTTGGAACCTCTGCCTCACAAATGGGAACCTTCAGCAAAAAAACATTCCAGGACAGTGTCGACACTTTCAGTAGTTGTTTTCGGTTTACATATTTCTTGCGTGGAGCAACATAGCAATGTGGTCTTTCACTCAGCTGTCGATCCAATGTTCATCCGCCTGGTTCACATGTGTGAGCCGGACTAGTACACAGCCAATAGCGACAACAGTTTCTGAAGTACTCAGCTGTACGATTTTTTTGTGAAACACTAGGTATGCATCACCGAGTGGCATAGACGAGTTGACTAAAACCTTTTAGTGGTTTGAACATATTGATCAAGGAGTTGTTTCTAGAGGGTGTGTAGATGAAAAATCGTTTTTCACACTAGAAGTCAGCCACAATTATCAAACTTGCACAAGAGTGCACATTGTTTGTTGCACAATCTGCCACAGCCAAAAATGAGAAAAGATCATGGAGGACACTTTCACTGTACCTTAGTTGTGATTTTTTTTTTTTTTTTCGTCTAAGCGAATGAATCTAGATATCTTTTTTGAGACCATCATGCTAATTGACTAAATAGCTTCATTTCTGGGCATCTAACGTTATTTATTCTACATATAAAATTTTACAGTTACCATAACCTGTAAGAACAAACAAGTTTCGAGAAGTTCCTTAGAATCACAATTCCTGATAGTCTATGGCAAAGGCTCGAATTTCCTACGTAGACCATGATCACACCCAATGCCCTACATTCCTAATTGATTCTTCTCCTGATCTTTCCGAATCCTTCAAGCTTTATGACCCCAGTGTACCATAGGAAAACAGTGTACTCAGCAATATCTCCAGAAGTACAACTGAATCAGTAATACAGCGTACATTTTTCCCTACGTAGGATGTGGTCTAATGCAATGAACCTTGTAACTCCAGGATTCATAAGCACCCAAGTTTGCCCCATATTACAAGGTCAAGAATAGCACCTATTTTTACAACCCAAAACTTTTAACACACATTGACCTCGGAAACGACAGACGCTACTTATGACCCTCCGAGCCGACCGCCCCTGTAGCATACTTCAACTACACCTTCGATGCCTTTATTAACCCCAAAATAAAATGTCAGTTCATGCGGTCGTAACGTCCTTCCTTGTAACTTCTGTAAGAGGCAGTATTTTCTACTTTGGCAGTTTTTGTACATCCTATCTGTGCTTTGTCATTCTTGATGTAGCTTGAAATGATTCAGTCTGTTGATCGTCCAGTCACTTTGAACGCCTTTGGTGTATTCTCGGATGAACCTGTGGGAAGTCTTGGTATATCGTTACTGTACACCTAGAAGAAAGTACAGTGATCTCACCTATAGTTTGCAACGTACACAAGGTCTTTGACCTCAGACATGCTGTCTGCTATAGGCTTCTCCTTTGCACGTGCCTCTGCCAGCCCTGGGATGTAGTGGTAGACAACTGTTGCTTCAACGTACCTTCTTTGGCTGTCTGAAAAAATTAGGAACTGCAATATAGCGCTGAGGTGGTCTCGTTCAAATGCTCTGGAAACTAATGTCTTAGATGTTATTGCATAAAACACGCAGTTTTAAGCAGCCATCTGAGCTCTAGAAAATTCTCAATAGGCTCGAAATTTGCTCAAACAGCTCAGACCAAGTGTAAAGACTTGTTTCAACTGAAAGTATGAGTGTTTCCATTCATACATAAAATGTGCACTTACTGTCATCCATGATGATTCCAATCTGATACAAGAAGCAAAAGTAGATGTCGGCTATTCTCACAACCAGATTTTGCCTTTGCCTGACATTCAGTAGGCTGAGGTTTCTCTGAATCTCTGGGAGTGCCTGTTGTGTACAGCATGTTTCACTGAGTTAAACAATGTCTGTGTGCTGCGCATAGCATTAACATTTGTGTTATACGTACATCGTTTGTGACAAGACCTGTCAGAGACTTCAAATCGCCGCTGCTGAGGACATCTGAAACGACTGCTACTGCCTAAAGTATGAAGGAAACTTCAGTTTCTCATTTTCCGTTTCTAAACTGCGTTGAACGAGTTAATTAACCTGCTTCGCTCCATGTAGAAACTCAAGCTGATTGAAGCTGGAGTCCAAGTATGGCTTTATGATGAATGTGGCTTGGATCCAGTTTTTGATAGAGAGGACTAAACTGGGCCATGTGACAGCAGGGAAGTCCATGAGTTGAGGGCCCTGACTGGGGACTTCTGTAGAGTAGAGTTTACTCAACGACAGCGCAAAGACGTTGTTCTTTATGTCTTGTACACTTCTGCGTAAGTGTACGGAGTTGATGGGAGGTGACCTCCGAAACGCCGTTGCGCTGCTCCTGCAGGCCACATGTGAATTTCTTTTTGATGTGTATGAACTTGGAGGAAGCCACTGTGACAATATCAATGGTCTGGTTTCGAGAACCAACGTTAGCTGCGCCTGCAAAAATTTTGAAACAACACAATTCACCGCTGCCATCCCTAGAATAAACGGTATTGCTCATACGTATACTCGAGCGTCTGCACATGAATGTAGTGCACATGTATCAATCCACATTGCATTCCGTAGACGACTCGACTGAATTAATGTTGAAAAGTTTAATTACAACTAGTGTTTCATTTTAGACTTAGTTTAACACCTGTCGGTTAGAAGTGATACTATTTCATTTGTATTGCGTACTACAAGCCCACGCGCATGGCGGTTATGATCACTGATCTCTATGTATAAAGGCTGGATGGCGCATGGGAGAGGGGCTCGCGGGGGAGAGGCGTGCATTCGGGCCGCCATGTTGGGAGGCCCTAAAGCGCAGTGTGCGCCCATAGAAAACAATGGGAGGCAACGGAGATTGTGAGTATTTATAGCGCTGCAGGCGTTGATCGTTGCTTGTCATCACACAATTTTTGAAGGTGCCAGTATACTGATGTATCCTTACAGTGTTTCACAGGTGTCCTGCCGTTCGATTCTTAATTACGTTATGTTTTGCATTCCGAAACTAGACCGTCACAGCAATGCAGCGCCGGGGATTGTACTACAGTACGTTTCCCAGCCAATATTTCAACAAGAAACGATGTGAGATTAACAACCACCATGTATGTAATATCCCGTGCTGCGTTCTGGACAAAAATTGTTCCATAAAGAACGGTCCGGGAAAGGATATACTCGCATATGGCAGAAAGAGATCGTTCTGTAGAATCACAGCCGTTGTTTTAGCCGTGTATCGGTTTCGTATGATTTATATCAAGCACCGCCGCAGAAAGTGTCTTTTAGTGAACGACTGCGGTGCTTTGCCTCGCAAATATGGACACACCGAAGCAGCCCAAATACGTTGTGAGCGTGATTTAATTGCTTTACGCAATTAGAACACGCTCGTTAGGACAGTTAATGAGGTAGTGATGTAAGCTTAATCAATTAAGTTACTTAAAAGTGGTAACACCTCCTTGAGACACAAGATTTACCTCTTTTTGAAGTACAGCCCTTCTATGTTTGTTTGTTTCTTCCTTCATTTGTTCTGATTATTTGCAGGCGCGGTTGTGCCAAACTGAATGTCCTTCTCGAGTACTCACACGCTTTTGCTGAATACAACTGCAGCGTGAGCAAAGCTGCTTAGGAACGGGGCCTGCTATCCAGTGCTGACTTTGTCATGCTTGTTATGTGGAGCACGTTCGAAAAAATGCAGCTGCACATCTGAAACTCCAATGAGTATCATCGTCATCTAAAAGAGAGCGCCGTAGCACCGTTGTGAGACCAGACACGCTTTCTGAGTATCTTCTATGGCACCTTCCGCAGTTTGCACAATTTTGTTCAGCATCGAAGTCTCTCATAGGAACCACTTTGCATTAACTGTGACTCCCATCTTACATTTTGATGTGCAAGGGCCTTCTTGCACTACACACGTATGGTCTGCAACAGGATAATTGCAGCAGGACGATTTGGAGCTTGAAACAGTTGTGATTTTGTAATTTTGGCCCTCGTGTACACCGTCTGTGAAACGTAAACAAAAAAAATCTAACACGATATGCTTTTGTAAAGAAGGTCACTGATGGTGAGTAAAGAGAATATACAAGTTCAAGTTTATTCAACATTTTATATCATACATTATATTATTCAACATTTTATATCAAGTTTATACAACATCAAGTTTATTCAAGTTATTTCTTGCACTTATGCGTTTCAGGATACAATGAACGTGCAGGGAGGTCACAAAAGACTACATTTATTGTTTTATGACCTTGCTACAATGACAATATATATTTTAGGAATGACAATGGACAGGTACTCTCTCTAAATTTGTAGCACTCAATTTTAGGTTAGAATGAGCAATGAATAGCAACTTCCCTCCTGGTATTTTCTTATATATGATGAATTTTGAATTTAATGTGATCAAATATGTGTTAATATAATAATATATATAAGAATATAATATGTGATAAATGAATGTGATCAACAGTAGATGTAAACAACACCAGTAGCCAGAGAAGTGCATTCTCAAGAAATAATTTTCTTCTTATAGCATATATGTGCATGCCTATTAACTGAAACAATTATCACGGTTCTCACGGTTTTAATTTCTGAGAGTGTACTGTAGAGACGGCTTAGATCTACAACAGTTAATACAAGGTATTATATACTGTGAATCCCATGTTAAAAATTCCATGTGACACATACTTTTTGGAGGTGCTGTGGTAATCAAAGTTTATGGGCATTACGCAGGTTCTGCACCCATTTCTTGAGTATGTCGAGGCAGCTGTGAAGTAACCTGCATTGATGATGATTATTCCAATTTTTATGGTGCATCGACAACAAAGGAAATAATACATCAGAACATTGGTTTGGGTGCAACCAGTTAAAAATGAATATGTTTTTTAATAAATGCATTGGACAAATGTTAAAACATCAGTTTAAAACATGGTTTACAATCCCTGTATCTTCTAAAAATTAAAACGATGAAAAACTATTCTAAAAAGAATATGGGGAACTCTTCTAAAAAGAATTATAATTATTATATTGCTGGGTGAAGGAGCCTAAAGTGTAAGGTGTGTTTCTGATGTGAACATGTAAGAAAATATGCAAAACTGAGAGAGGCTAACCACAGTGCGTGCACTGAGGTTGTTCCTTCCTGTAAAGTAGAAACCAGTGGATGAGGAACGTGATACTTACATGTACACCCAGCCGTATCACACTACACAGATTATTCACTGGGTAGCCCTCATGACGAAACCTGTATTGAGAGACCACCCTTAAAAACTGCTTCAAATAGCACGACACGCTACAAATTATTACTATCGTAACAAGCTGACGATACAGCTCAGACAAACGCGTTATTCAAGTCGCGCCACACCACCGTTACGTAGGATTCTTTGTCACAAATCAAACCAAGGCACAAAACAATACCAATACATGAAAAAAGGTGACAATCGTGGTCTCATTATGACGTAATACCGAACTTGTGCGCGAAGGTAATTCAAAGAAATGAATGTGGCACTTGCTTCCGCAGAGAACACCGTGTACCATGCTAGCAATGCATGCAAAAAAGCGCTCGAGTGCTCGCACATATATTGATGACAACACTACCTGTGTAGTGTAACGTGTTCTTTCAAGCATATTATGCACTCAAACTGTATTTGCCGCCGGGTAAAATGCAAGTGTGCTCGAGTGAACGTCGGAAGAGCGATCAAGCAACCTGCATCCAGTGCTCGTTTTGGGCAAAAAAACACTTCATAATGGTCAACTAAATATACAGAATGAACGCCTATTTATTCCTCGATAAAGAGTGACTCACCTGTATAAATTTAGGCCCTGTAACCTTGCCAGTACGGTTGGTACGACCGTAATTGCAAGAAGTTGCCATGATCGCTGCGGCGACTGTTGTGAGCACCGTAAGATGGCGGCCGGTTTCTTCACGCTCGCGCTCCCTATCCGCGATCCAGCCTTTTACAATCGAGATCAGTGGTTATGATAAATGACGCGGTTGAATTTACAAAAAGCAAAAGTGCAACTTGTGCTGCCATCTTCTCACCTTTTTTTTTTTTTACCTGATTTTACTAGACGTCGTTGTTTTTCGAATCAATACACATTACTAATCTTTGCATTGCTTTTCAAAATAAAATTGTGTCACACTGAGGTACACGGCGACAAAATTTACGCGACCAGACCAAAAACGCGCGAATTTCAATGCAGACGAAGTCGACTGAAAGCAGAAATGGCAGAAATCAGGCATTTCGCTTTCGTGAAATTGGGCGGTTTGGCTGTCGCACATTGTTCCTTGAACATAGTGAAGTGGGAGTGACTTGTTTTACTAAGTACGTGGTCTTACGGCAGGTCTGCGTGTGACAGTGTAGCTGGACTCTGCTTTCTAGGGTGCAACCAGTCCAACCACAATCCACGACTAGAAGGTGAGACGCTTTTGAGCGTCTGTTTATTTGGTTTGCATGTTTAAAGTTACATCGAACAATATAAAATAATGCTCATGTCAGTACAACACATAGTTAAAGAGATGAGGCAAAGTGAATAACGCGAGTTATGAAGCAATAGCAGGGAGTAAATTAGTAGGGATGACCTAATATTCCCGGTTACATACGAAATCCCCGATCTCGAAACAATGAGGAAAAGCAAGGAGAATGCTCGATTGTTGCGTGAGATGATTTATATCACTACTTAACCACCCAAATTCACGGATTTTCGATGTCTGTCCAAGTCGTTTTATCGAACGAAAGTCACATTTTAGCGGCCGTTAGGCTTAGCAAGGCGGACACGACGGAACAGCCCATTGGATAGTTTATTACTAGGTTAGTCTAGGGCCGGCGTCTACAGGGGGGGGGTAACCGCCCCCCCCCCCCGAGCACGCCTAAAGGGGCGCCCAAAAGACACAGTTCGGGTAGCAAGAATGCGGGAGAAGGTGCAAATATCCCACTTGCTACCAGCTCCGGTGGCGCAGCGGTAACGCGTGCGCTTGGAGACTGGGAGGTCCGCGGTTCGAATCCGCGGGCCGGCTGTGCCGTCTGGGGTTTTTCCTGGGTTTCCCTCAGATGTGTAATAGGCGTATGCCGGCACAGTTCCCCTGAAGTCGGCCCATGGACGCAGCTATCCTCCCCCCGAGCGGATTCCGCTCGGTCTTCCACTTCACCCCTTCCTCTCCACCACCTTTCCCTTCCCGAGAAACATGCCGTCTAATCAGGCAGGCAGACCTCTCGGGTTCCTCCCAACGACACTCCTCCTCCCATCCCACTTGCTCCCCCGGAGCCGAAAACTAGACGCCAGCCCTAGTTCGGTGTTTGTATTTGTATGTCCAGGTTAGTATAAGTTCGCTGTTTGCAGTTTCCCGCGCGCGACTGTGCATTTTATAATCAGATAACATTTATTTACACTAGTTTATTTTGCAACGGGGATTTGAAATCATAGAGCGGGGATTCAACCTCCCCCCCCCCCCCCACTTCGGAATCGTACCTTTGGTAGTTCATTTGTGAGAGGGAAATGTGCGAGAAATCCTCCTCCCTCATGTACCCATTACCGCCCTGTTATTCTATTATTTATCGTCATGTCCCGAGGCCTGTTGAGACGGGTTGCATGTTTTGCAACTATGCGATACGCGATATGACCTCAGTTGTCTCGCGACGTAAACCCCCAGTTATATAAACGATACGACAAGTCAACATTCATTTTATAAAGAAATCTTGAGGTGACTCGGATGTAGCGTAACTTCGTAGGAAACACAGCGGCTCATATAGGATCATTATTAGAACGCGTCAAAGATATTTCGTTGCCCAGACGCCAGGTGGCGCTACAAGTGGAACTTATAGGAGACTGCGAAGCGTGTCTGTAACTACCTAAAATTCATTAATTAACTCTTTAATCAGGGGATTTCGCGCAAAGGGAAGATAACAGAACAGGAGATATTCCTCGTTGAAGGCCATTCCATGTTAAAAAAAACCCTTTACGCGCACGTCTGTTGAAATATCCATAACTGAATTTCTCTATGCAAATGAGCCGAAACAAGAACTACGCACTTTTCTAGCGCAGAAAGAGCGACAGGCAATCCACGTGAGATGACCACAGCGATGGAGCTCATTGGTGTAGGAGCTAATCTCTTGGTCAGATAGACAACGGCGAGCTCTTTCATTAGCACCACCGCTCTCCGAACCAGATAAGGCGAAGGTCGCGTCATTTCTGCGCTCGGAAAGTGCGTAGTTCTTGTTTCGGCTCATTTGCATAGCGAAATTCAGCGATGGATATTTCAAGACATGTACGTGTTTAAGGTGTTTTTTTTAGTAACCATGGAATGACTTACAACCAGGAATATCTCCCGTTCTGCTACAACGCTATTGCGCGAAATCCCATAATTAAAGAGTTAATTAATGAATTTTAGGTAATTAGTGATCTTGTAAGTATATACGGTCTTCGAGAGAATGTTCGCCTGGCCATACTCAACTGCAAAAACGGCATCTATTTTGCTCCGCTAGTTTATTTTTAAATAAAAATTCTGTAACGAATAAAGATCAACACCCTGTATATAAAATGGTACAAAGAAAACTATCACGCGCACTCTGAAATCCTCGTGCTCCACTAGACTACATGGAACATCATCATCACCACCATCGTCATCTAGCCACCCTACAATGCCCACCACATCGGTGAGCGGATCGCGGGATCCCTCCTTTATTAGCCCGTCCCAACCAAGAGAACGCTGCGTCCGAATAATCTTTTCTTTGCTCCTTGTGTGCGGCACTGCCGTCGCTATTCACACCACCCTGGACACCATCGTCCTGAAGCAGACCCGGCGGACATTTTCAACCTGGTTCAACAACATACCCTCCGACAGTCGGCCGGAAGATACAGGAACCATGGGAGAGTCTTTCTTCTGCAACTCGTCGGCCTGCCGAGACATGGCGGAGAAGATGGTGCACAGTTTAGACATTTCCGGCGCTCCCTGCAACGACTTGTACCAATTCGTCTGTGGCAAATGGAAGAAGGAGCACCCACTGCACGCATTACAACAACGCGTGTCCATTGATCACGAACTGGTTCGTTTCTACATCGACAAAGTTAAAGACACCCTTAACAAGCCAAACATCATTCCTGCTGCGTCCTTCGCGTATGAGTACTGTAAGACGGGGAATGGTTCTCTATTTCGGGGACTAATACATACGCTGCTGTACACAACCGGGTTGGAGAACTGGCCCTACACGTCCAGTTCCGTCCGGGATATGAGCAAGGCAGAGGTATCTTATAAAATTGGCACCGTGCACCGTGAATTGGGCTTGGACTCCTTCTTCAAGTTTGACGTCGCTGCATATAAAGGCTATGGTAAGATAATAACAGTGGAACAACCACACTTAAGAAAACGCGTCAATGCCGAATATTCTGCGGTGAAATATGCCTTCGAAGGTTTAGCAGGGTCGACGGGAAGGTACGAAGATGCGCTAGGGATTGAGAACAAGATAGCGTCCTGCCTGGAAACTTGGGAAGATTGCTCTCTGGGAGGCTATTGTAAAATTGTACAGATATCCAAGTTACCGGCACTAGAATTCATCGACTGGACGTCACTGATTCGTGGTCTGTTTGGAGCGGACCTGGAGTGGAATTCACCGATCCTAGTCAAGTCTCCCACGTATCTCTTGAATCTCTTCAAAGATTTCGAACCAAAGAACGAAGATATATTGAACTATCTGGTATTTCGTATCATGCTGTCTGTCTTCCCACTTATCACGGACCAAGACAGATTTGACAAGTTATCCGAATGGGTTGTGCGTGGAGATCCGGACCGACCTCTGCAACCGAGCCGAGAAGATCAGTGTTTGAGTTTCGTCAACCAGGTCGAACCGTACGTCCCGATGATGTTGGCTAGGGACGTCGGAGAGACGCGCGTTTCCGCTAGTTTCATTCAAGAAGTCCTGCAGAATCGTCTTCGGGAAGCTTTCCTGAAATATGTCCGACAGAGCATCGCGCTCCCTTCGGCTGAGGAATTTTTTGAACGCGTCCAGCGGATCTCGTGGCAGTTCTTCTACCCGACTGACCTTAAAAACCTCACCTTTCGCACGAAATATATGGACGAAATTTACACGGGCAACGCGCGGTCACCACTCATGTATTTTTACTATTACTACATCAGGAACTCTGTCCGCAAACGCAGAGTACCCTTCGACCCGTCACCGAAAGACGTGTGGATTTCCTGGACGGCAGACCTGTTCAGCGCTTGGGTCCACATCTACGAAGCGGTCATTCAAATTCCCACGGCGTCCTTCGACTTATTTCTACCTAAAGATCCCATTACTAATCTCTTTCATATTCCTCGCGCTGGGTACAGGATCCTTCGAGCTCTCTTCGTGTTCCTCTACAAGTATACAGGCAAGACTGAAAGCGTAAAGGAAACGGAAAGATGCTTGGCGAACCAGTACCTGCAAACTCACCGGCCGTTCGACCAGACCGCGGCAGAAGCAACTGCTTCGGAACTGCTCTTCGATGTTCTTTCTGTCCGCGTCGCGTTAGAGTTCTTCCGCGGCGAAATGAAAAATGTGGCTAGTGAAGTAAGGCTGAACGGAGCACCGTCGTACTCTACAGATCAGCTGTTTTTCATTCGGTTCGCCACGTCTTTTTGCGAGAATGTTGCTCCGGAATACGCCACCGGCGAGGGAAAGTTTGGAAAAAGTCCCGCATCGCTTAGGGTCAATGCAGTACTGAGGAATGTCCCAGAGTATGGCCAAGCGTTTCAGTGCAATTCCACTTCCCTCATGACTACAAGACACCCGTGTATTGTATGATTTGTTTGATCCTGGTTTTATGCTGCATTCTTACGATTCCGAGTTCACGCAATAGATACAAGGTTGTACCCGCGCACAAGTTTAGTGGTGACAGGATGCACCTAATTGGACTCCTACGGAACGGAAGTGAAAGTGTAGGTATGGGCGTACTGTAGCAAGTAGTATGAAACAATAAACGTAAACAAACAATACAAATAACAATACACAATAAGAAATAAACAATTTTACAACAATTTGTACAATAAACGTTTGCATTGTCTAGTCAAGCAACTGAGTGCTTGCGAGTAGCATGTGGTATCTGCTATTTACTCAACTGCTATTCGTTCAACAGACGACGGTTGTTCGCCTCCATGGATACGACCACTGAAAGCACGTTCGTGATTGGCTATCGCCGTTGAAAACTCTATCGTGATTGGCTGACTCTTAGTTGTTATATGACGTCGACGAGTAAGCAGGCTTTCTCGAGCTAGGTGGTGTTGGTTAAGTGCTCTTCGCCGTAACATGCCTCGTAATGAGGTGAAGTGCCCTTTACAGGCTTCCGCAACTTTCCGCGTGTCGCTGCATGATCGCAATAAAATGTCTCAATCGTGTTCAAACACGATCACTACAACTTTGCTCTATTAGAGCAACTGAATATCGTTAAAAATAAGCGCGACCGATAGGGACACGATTTCCTGCCTCTCCGGCTTTTTGCTTGACCCTTGAACTTTCTGAAGCTTACGCATGGCCAACAAGCGAGTCTTCATGTGTTCTACGTACGACCACGATTATGTAGCATGCAAGAGCTGATATACGTGTAAAGTGCGCCGTAGCAGATAAGCATCGGGAAACACTCAACCACATGTTCGGCTGCTTCGCTGTTCTTATCGTCTGCAAACACTATTACGCGCCAGGCGGCAATTTGGAATGGAAATATATCGCAGCTTGAGCGGAGGCAGAGAGCATCCACACGTTCGTCATAGCTAAAAAATAAGGCTCAAAGTGATGGCAGAATCGAACCCCATACGACCGGTTGCGCAGTCTTTTTTCCAGACGCTTCCTGTTCCAGACGATTGTCGATACAGTTCTCCCATTGGTACTCAAAACCCGGCTTGCTTCATTCTATCAGGAGGAGCCCTGCAAAATATTTTCATTTACCGCCGATTATATATCTTACTATCTATCTCAGCGCTGTCTGTCTTGCATTGCGCAATTTAATTTATGAAGACGTCCTCAAAAATAATTAGCCGTGAGCAGGGGTGGGCAAATACTCTCACGTCATTTTCTTTCTTTTTTTGCCAGCAGAGGTTTCTCTACACATCTGTTTCTTTCTAAGAATTTTTCTCGCCTCAATCTTTTTTTTTGGTGGGAACTTCCCTCACCTCAACGGCCGTGAGCATACCCACCTCTAGATGAGTAGTGCCACGTGACCTTGGAGACCCGTGACGTAGCAGTGGAGCGAACATCCAAGTGGTCTTATTACGCAACCATTGTCAGCCTTACTATTTATCTAACTTTTATATTTTTTTCACGAGTAAGCACCGTTTTTCATTAACTAGTACCTTCCAGATCTAGTAACTGGTAAGATGATAAGATTATATTCTTAAAATAATTTGAACCACACTGGCAAGATATAATGGACCTTATGATCCTGTCATCCCATTGCGGTCCAGTTAGGCTCACCTTTTCTACTTGTCTTGTTCGTTAAAACAAACTGATACCAGGTAACCAACATACAGTGCACAGTTTAATGAGAAAAGACTTTGAACAGAAAGTAGCAATGGCAAACTAATGGCAAGAATAACAGGTGTCTCATACTTTCCTTTGGAGCACTCATGTTTACCTTGTTGATGATGAAATGAAAACAACATAATAGAGAATAGTAATCCTTGGTCCTTGCCTCACTCAACGTACAAAAACAGAATTAAATATATTACCAAAGGAGTATTCAAACACTGGTTTCTTATCAAACAGCCATCCAAAAAACATGCCCCATTTGAGCACATATATTTGCAGTAGGGGAAAAAAAAACTGACATTCACTACACAAAATATGCATTTCTCACAAGTCCACATAGAAACTGAGGAAAGCGTGTGTATTTAACAGTGGTTGAATTCAACAACACCATGTTCGCCAGCACGCGGATCCAACGGGACCCCCCCTGCTGGCCACGGCATCGGGGGAAACCCTGCTACGATGGAAGCCATTTCTGATGCATCTGGCAACTGAGCAATACAGAGGGGAGGATTATGCAGAATCGCATTCTTTGTCTTACATGAATCAGAAGAAGTGCCACGTTTGGGCTGTGTGTTCTCGAGAGGATTTGATGCAATGAAGAAACGTGAGACACAAGACCCTATACCCAAATTGAACAGCGAAAAAGTCTTGAGAGTTGTGAATTCCACCACAACTGGTCTTACACAAAGGAACATTCTTGTACAATACTGCAATTTCGTGCGTATAAGCCACGGAAGAGAGGTTAGAGCAAGCCGTAATGTATATCAACTGCCGGTCACTCAACACTGTTTTCCCACCAGATTCATCATCATCATCATCATCATAAGAAAATGAGACATGCCTTGGACAGGCCCCATTGAAAGAAGCTGCCCATATTGGCATATTTGACATAGGCAAGATGTACATGCATTTTATCTGTATGTCCTGGCGCATCATCTGCTTTTTGTGGTGTACGTATCTTTCGAATCGGGATACAACAGTGGTGGCTTATACACACAAAATTCTGGTACGAACTAGAGATATGTCATTCCACGAGAAATTAAACTTTCCAATTTTCATGAAAAAATTACGCTGCATCATTTCAATATGCAGCACACCACTTGAGTCAGTGTAGGATGCCATATTTAAGAAATCTCAAAAATGTCATCCCTGCTTTGAATCCGCATACAATCCCAAAGTACATAGGGAGCTTATCCTCAAAGTAATGCAAGAAAACCTGATGTAAAGGCTAGAAAATACTGCAGCTTGCGCTACGAGGAACGAAAACCACAGCACACTGTGCATCAAGTATCGTTATGAAATAAGTTCATCCTCGGGCCTCTACGCGAACTGATCAATCTGTCCCACTTTGAGATCCTAAATGTTCCCAGACACATCATCAATTATACAGAAGTAGTCTTTATGTACAAAAAGAAGCGTACTATATAAGTTTTCTTCTACAAATATGTACAGGCCATCTTTGTTTGCAGTGTACAACAATAGTGCGACCTGAAATGCTTAGAGGTGCATTTCTTTAGAAAACCTCCATGCAGGCAAGACCTGCAAAATGTATCTTCAGAGAGAAGTGTCACACAAATACCACAGTGTGTGTTTTACCGCAGAGCAAAATTTTAAAGATTTGCAGAGGTCATGAATCACAAGATAGCTAGTATACTTCAGGACGTCAGTGCAGGATGCACATGAGGAGATTTAACTGATTATTTATACGCTGCAATAATTAACTTTGTTTCATATAAAATAACAAAATGATCCTAATTAGTTGTGCTGGCCCACGACCCTACGGTTGGAACCATGCATTTTCCTAACACGAAATTTAACTAGTAAGTTAATTACCGTAGCTAATTAGAATTTCAATTTTCCTTTCATGTGCATCCGACAATGACGATCAAACTTTTCTAGTCATCTTTTCTAGTATCATGCCTGCAAATCTTAATGTTACACCATGTGCCGTGGGACTTCCTGTCCATTCTCCACACTGGTAGATTTTCCACAGTTTCGTTGATGCACACTTCACAAAAGGCTTCACGAGGCTTCACGAAAGAATGAAGCATTAGATAACTATAGATAGAGTGGGTTTCAGTTTTGACTGCTTAGTGTTAATCATCATGTGTCAGATGAGGCCAGAAAATGAATAATGAACATAAAGTCACACTGCAGTGGCTATTTTTGAATGGTGCCGCAAGCCTTAGAATTTCTTGCCACGACGACTGCAGCCTGCTACTAGAAGGCGGCGCCTTGGTTCAGTTCAGTTCATCACAAGCAAGCTTACGTATGAAATCCAATTGCACAAGGTAGAACAGAAGTGAGGAAATGGATTCAATCCGAAGATATTTGGAACTCAGTGCCTACTGCTATGCCAAATTTCACTTGGATGTACAAATTGGATGCTGTCCCATAGCTGATTTTGTGTCCTCCTGCAAAACAACCTGACCTTCTGCAAGTTATGCCGCGTTGCTGTGCAGTATTTTTAGTGCCTGTGCAGCACATAACAGCTCTGTCATCAATAATCTCAACACACACAGTTACGCAGCTTTCTTAATTTGTAGAAACTGAGCCACTCAATGGGCCTTTAAGTATGTAAAAATGACCGAAGCTTCGTACTTGCACAACAAATATGCGACAGGGCCTGCTTAGCAGTGAGCTGTAGCTGATCTTGGAATGCAATTAAACCTCCAGATCATTTTGTTGCAGCATTTCCTGCTCGTTGCAATACGTTCGTCAAAACCTCTCATCAATCTGACTCACCCTCGCGGCACTCATTAATGCGTTATATCACCATGCACGTGACCAAAGAGCTTTTATATAAAGAGCTATATTTCCTCTGGAAAAACTCAAAAATGTTTGGCCATTCTCACGTCATGCTGTCCATTTGTTCGAAAAGGCCCTCTACGCCTGGAGTGACAAACACTACCGCTCACTCCTGCTGAATATCTTGATGCTGTGCTCGCGAGTAACACTGACTGTTGATCACTATGGTCCGCATACAGCTACGATGATTGTTGCATCAGTGGATTTTGTTGCAGACGCACGGATAACAAAGGCTGTTACCATCCACCCGTTGCACTGTGTGGCACCACACGATGTCTCAGCCGAAGAGCGGCAACGTAGATGGCCATGACGGGTCAATCATCTACGCTTGTAGACGGCGTTTCACATCACAGATGTTGGCCCTCACAGCGGAATGTCAACGTGGCAACCCAAATTTCTGGCAATGTCGGTGACCACATTTGTAAATATCACCGGCAACTGTCCACACCACAGACGATGAGTAGTGCGCGCACATCCCTGATGTAGATGAGTCATCTACCGTTTTGTACAGCGGATGAGAGTGCCTCCCCCTCAGACAGGGAGGCTGGGCTCCTCTGGGGAGCAAGGCGAGGGTCAGTTTGTGAGTTCGACCGAGACAAACTGCTTGAGACGCTCCAGGTACTGGCTGTAGAGTTCCACGTCATTATGTCCGGCTCCCTCAACCCACAAGGGCTCAACGGCTCTCGGGCATCGCTCGTAGATGGCCAATCCGTGCGAGAAGTCGATCACCTCATCCTCTGTGCCGTGTATGACCAGCACAGGGGAGGACACCTTGGGGATTTTGTCGATACTGTGCAGGAAGGACAGCTTTTGTCACAAATTCAAAGGTGCAGTGAACATTTTGTATGTGGCACTGAATCATTGACATGAAAGGCATTACAATGCACTTATGTCCTCGAAGTGGCATATAGGTGGTAGTGTGCTCTGTTTGGAGCCAACAGCAGCAATCGAAACTGACAGATTATGCTAAGCTATGCATTATTAAGCAGATGATTGAATTTGGTTCAGGGATGTGGCTTTTCTGGAGCACTAAAAATTATTACTAAAATAAAAATGAAAAACCCTTTCCCTTTATTTGAGCCGCATGCAAAGCAAAGAGGTATTCTCTAGTAAGGAGACAAGCTATTGTGTCATGCCTCATCTTGCATGCTTCTTCAGAAAACACAGAAGAAAGAGCAGTATCTACCACTGAACAACTCATTCAATGCTATCGATCTAGTTTAACGCCACCCATCGTCTCTATATTTTTCTTCCGGCGGACGGAACAAAGTGAATAAGGTCAGGAAATCTGGTTTCTCCCTTGTGAGTCACCACCCATTCCGGAATCAAAGCCAAAACAAAAGATGAGTGAAACCGGATGGCCGCCAAACTTCCGTAACTCTGTTTCTTTGTCTGATCGCCTCTCGTGCGCTCACGTTATCCGTAAACACTTCGGATGCAAAGTCACCTTCAGGAAAGCGCAAACTTTACATCAGTCGGCGCGATTTCAAGAAGAAACCAGCAGTGCGATATGAAGGCAGTCGGCATACATTGCATCAGGCACGCAAATCACGCGTAGCAGATAAGGTTGTGCCGCGGAAAGACGCTGTTGACGTTGATCTTGTTTTCGCTAACCGGATCTGCACTGGATTAAACGAAAAAAAAAAGGGAAGAAGCAAATCCCTTTCAGGGCCAGGTGATAGGCTTAACGACAACGCCAGCGGCTGGCGCGATTATGCGAATCTGCTCAAGTTTCATTGTCCTCTTGGCTGGTCTGTGTACCGCGCCCGGCTTTTACAAAGCGCCGAGTGCCAGCTTTTGGCATGTGTGTAAAGGTTCTTCACAGTGTTTCATCATACATTCAAGAAGAAAATGAAACGGACCAAAACTGAATCTGGCAAAAACGAGGCTTCATAACTTCCACCCCTCTTGTAAACCAGCAAAATCCCTTTACAGCGTAGGCACTCGAAATTTGACGTTTTCCGATTTGAAATGAAGAACCTGCCCGTGGTATTTTCATTTGTTTCATCTACTGGAAAACTTATTCATTACACACGGTACTACTACTGAAGCGTCGTGAATTGAAGCATTAGTAACATAAAACCTTGTATACCATGCACCGTAGTATCCTGCATGGACTCTCTTGCAAGAAGCGGCACGTCAAACCCACGATGAAGCTAGTTGGGTTACAAAAACCACATACGAGACCGTGCGGTGGATGGCTAGAGTTATTTAAGGTAACATTGTTTACATGCATCGGCCGGAACACGAAGCGATCAACCGCCATGGATTGAAGCAGCACATGTAAAATGTAAATGTAGCCGAGAAAACTCACCTAGGAAAGGCATCAAAGAACCAAGTCCGCTTGGTATTAGGAAAGGCCACACGCATCCCCGACATAAGCGGGGAATGTAGAATCACAGCTCCAACTTCGTACCTCGAGGCTAAATCAACCGTCGGTACAGTGCCTATACTCTGTCCGTACAATATGATATTCTCTGGGCTGATTCCATATCGCGTACGCAGGGCTTGCCAGGCTGCATCGATGTCTGCGTACAGGTTCTTTTCTGAGGGCTTGCCCGTACTCACGCCGTAGCCGGAGTAATCGTAACTGAAGATGTTGCAGTTGATCCTCGAGCCGAGCCCTAGGTAGAAGCTGCTCATCTGACCCAAGTCTATCGCGTTGCCGTGGCTGAAGAGCACGGTAAACCGCGCATTGGGTGAACATCTGACGAACATACACGCAAGTCGGTTTCCCCTCGAGGTCCGCGAGTAGAAAACCTCGATGGCTTCGAGCTCCCGTTGCGAGTACTGCCACTCGGCCCGCTCCGTGAGGTTCAGGGTGAACTTGGTGCCAGTTTCGTCCGGGACGAAAGAATACGTCGGTTCCGGTGGCAGGAAAGCCAATTTGGCGGCGATGCGCGCTGGGAACGGGGGACAACAAAACAGGCAACATAGTTCACTGAAGGAGAGCCCGTTCATTTCTCTCGGCATCGAAAAACAAAAAAAGAAATGAAAGGAGGCACAGGGGGTTATCGCGGTTGTTATGTAAGGTCCACTAGTGGCATGTCACCGCGGAGCTGACGTGTCGGACTCGCCGAGCTGATTACTTCCAAGTATAGACCACAATCGATTATAAACAAAAATAAGAAACTGAATCTCGAGAAAATGACAGTTCGACGTCCTCCCACCATTGAAAAATGACGTCAGAGCGAGAGCAGGGCTGCAGACGCGGCTTCTTTTCGTCACAAAACGTGCCGAGCGCACGCAAAGACAACTCAGTTATTTTTTATTATTATTTGGAGTATGCCACGTTAACTAACTAACTTCTGAAGCTTTACTTTTTTGTTGCACTAACCTGCACCTCGGAGCATACATCACGTGACCATATTTTGAAAAAAGGTAAGAAGCGTACAGTGGGATCGTAAGTTCTGCTTAGACTCACTGTTGCATACCTTTCTAGTTTTGTTAATTAACAATAACCAAAATGAATTCAAACTATGTAAGAAATATTGTTGAGCACATTGTTAACCTTCGAAAGAAACAGAAGATAACAAATAGCACGAGTAGGCCTAGGCCTAACAAAATTTGCAGACGACGCATGCCGATGAGAAGCAGAACGTAATCTTCGGTGTCATTTTAGGTACGTTATGAGCGTTCAGCTTGGAAACGTCAAGCGGAGTCGACCGCAGAAACACCAGAACGAAAGAGCTTTCAAGAACACGCTACATGACACGAGTGGGCAAACGAAGAAGATAATCGCGCTCAAAATAGTCAATGTCTGTGTTCGCTGTAAGGAGAAGATTGAATGGAAAATCAAGTACAAAAAGTACAAGCCACTTACGGTGCCTCGAAAATGGTAAGATAGTCGAAAACAAATCCATGTTCACAACCACATTATGTTTTTGGGTGCTTTTCGGCTTCATAGTTTGAGACGTACAATTAATTTCAGCGTTAAATGCGAAGGAAAAACAGTGAAACGAGCATATCACATTACCTGCGATAACTGCGTGAGAGAGCTCAAAATCTGCGGCAAATGTGGGACTAAAGAAGACCTGGTTCTTCAGTAAGTAGGTTTCCACTACAGGAAGCATTTTCTCATTAGTTTGCTGATCAATGACTCTGTGTGTGTTATTTGTACAGGGTGTATGCTATAAAAGGTCAGTCACATTTTCGTGCAAGAAGTGATACCTTCTTGATGCTATACCTCTATCACGAAAAGACTTCCTCTGCCTCAAAGTGAATAATTTATGCTAGAGGAACCTACGAAACGATTGTGGTTACCTAGGACTGTCTAACAAAATAAATATGACCATGCAAACTTCCACCTTCATCCATCAGTATTGCGCATAGGAACCACATGAAGACGAAAGTTTCCGTGGCCGTGTTTATTTTATTACGCAGTGAATGATAACCACAATTTTTTCGTAGGTTTCTCTGGCATAAGTGATTCACTGTATGGCAGCAGAAGTCCGTCAATCAAATAGATATCGTGTCACGCGCAAAAATGTCACTGACCTTTTATAGCATACACCCTGTATTTATCTGCGAAAATGGAGACTTGAGGAAGCTTGTATAATGAAGGAATGATAATGGTACAAGAGCAGGAAGGCTTTGTACACGCTCGACGACTTTTGCATCGGAAATCACACTTACGTGCTCGTTTCATTCCCACAGCACTATTTCTTTATCGCATGTGTGTCTGTTAGTTACCTTTGTGATTTGTCCCCACTCCTGTACATGTGTATACTACACTCTCCCCTACAGACTGACATTGGTTTGGTCAACCTACAGGCCGCACGTTGCATCTAAGTGGGATTTCCGTTGCACATACAACTCAACTGTACAAGGCGTACTCATAACTGTACCACGCGAACATTACTTTTTTACACTGGTGTCCATTGTACTAAACTGTATACAAATCGGTCTATGCAGTGATTTTGTCTGTTTGTTCCATGTTCCAGATCCGACAATGAAGATGAGTCCAATTCGAACTGCTAATGGGACACTACAAAGTATGAGGAGGTAACATATGTTTCGGAACCTTATAGCAAAATGATTTTGCATGTTTGGTGTTATTGACTCTATGTGTAGTTAGGCACAAACCTTGTAGCTCATGGCTGTGTGGTCATGAAATATGAGTTTCTTCATATGTCACTCGCTCGCCACAGACAGGGGTTACAGTTAGCATAATTCGGGGCGCTATGTGTCATAAAGTAGCACGGAAATGCAAAGGGGGCTGCTTAATGGGCCAGAATGGAAAAGAAATGACTGTAATCACTGTAAAATACTCTAAAACAGCATAAAATAAAATGTATACAAAAAGAACAAACAAAAGAAACACGAGCAGTGTACAAGGGCGTTCCCAGGATTGTTTCCAAAGGAACCCTCTCACCTCTTTTTTCCTGGAGACTGACGCTGAAGACCGTGCGGGTGTACGTAGGTTCGTGTTTTGACAGCCAAGGAAAATTATGACCCATAAATACAGCGTCTACTGTTTTCATAAGTGACTTTGGAGCCTATGTCACAGCCCACCCCATTAACCCCCCTCTCCTCTCTCTACACCCATGGGAGTGTAGTTATTGTGGAGCCAGATGATGTGCACAATTCATGATTACAACAACCAGAAAGGATGCCTGTACAGTTATTTTAACTCTTTGTGCTAACATGTCGGACATCGCCTGATTGCACAGAGGTATTGTTGTGATCAAGAGTGCTGCGTTGGCAGATATGCCACTCCAGATATCCGTTGAACCTGTTTCGTCTCAGAAGAGCGAATCTTGGGGCTGTTTGCGTTTCCATGATGAACGTAAAAGCACCAGACAAAAGATGAGGACAGACAGACGTAGGAGCTATCGTCCGGTGTCAACGTCTGTCTGTCATCATCTTTGCTGCAGCACTTTTATGTTCTCCTGCTGTTCTTCTGTTTCACCATCTCTTTGGTGCACCTGTCATGCCATTAGGATTAAAGCCTTAAGTTTTTTGGGAAATATTTTTTAAAATAAATTCGGGGAGTAAAATCGGGTAAACAAACATGTGCTCTAAATTCGGGTGTAAAAAACTTTCAGTGCACTAAATTTGAGGCGAACTCGGGCTCAGTTACTCAAACTAACTGAACTAATTCGGTACAAATGGTGATGTAACTGCGTTTGCTGCCACACAAGTTAGCGTGCGTTGCTACAGACCTCTCGGTGAGGGCAATTTGCCAGGTAAAAGTCGGGCTTCACCCTAAAGAGTCAACCTTCAATTCAGGGTGCAAATTTGGGGAAGAATCGAGCTACATAAACCCCAAAACTTCAGGTTCTAATTATGATACACCAGGCACAAAAAATACGAGTACTTCACACAAAAGGCAGTTTTTCTATGCGTTGGTATGGTAGCGTGAGTGAGGAGTGACCCGTGTTTGCGTACATTTCTTACTGTCAAGCTGTGGTCATCCAAAAAATTGCACGGATTTCGTCTTGGTGAATAATTGCGTTTTATTTGCAATATTAACATTATACAACTTCAGTATGAATAATAGAAAATAAATGCCTCAGTTTTTCTTTTTTTTTTCCCTCCCAGAACAAAAACGACCGAAAACTGGTGGTGCATCGACACCTGTACAAAAATACCCCCCCCAGAGGAACAGAATGCGTGACAAAGTGTGAGCTCTAAGTCCCCCCCATGGCAGCACAAAACCAAAACTAAGGCTGATCCCCATGATGGTGTTTTGATGTGACCTCAAGTGACGACAACTTCAAGTCTGAGTCGAAAGGGTGCCACATGGTGCGCGGATTCTCCAACAGAGGGTGTGCGACTCCCGACGTACACCTTGTAAGTGCGAGTCTCTCGGAGCTGCCGGGCGAGTCGCAGGATAATTCCATCGTCACTGTAAAAACATGTGTGTACAGGTCAGAGACGAGTTCTTGTTGTGTTTGTGGTTATTTTTGTACTAGCGTCATTGACACACGTGATGCTCCAATAATTGTTGCTGTGCTCCTGGTAACATACCCGTAACATATTATATTTATTTTATTAACACCCTCAAGGCATAGCAAGTCGAGGCAAGGCATAAGATAACTTCTGGTAACACGAGATAATGAAAATCAAAATTAATTATGTAATTTTTAGATATCAATATTAGAGCTCAATTGTCAATACGAAAGTGGAAGCTGGTAACGTACAAATTGGAATTTATATACTGAAAGATTGGCTAGGAAGCAAGCGAGCTGGTGACTAGAATACATGAGGAAATGGACACACACCGACAAAGTCTCTTTTTCTGTGTGCAGGGGTGGGGGTAGAAATCATGCATTTGGAAGAGGGAAACAAGGGATAAATCCATCTCCCCTATGTAAGGTCCCCATAGAACTCCCCAAGAAAAAAATATTTTTCTGGCTACCGTCCTGTCTGTGTGTGTCCATTTTTTGTCGTCTCCCTAGTCTCGGGGGTTATTTTTTTCCGTGTGGAATTTGTCATGGTACTTTGCAATGTAAGACTTGTCCTTCAGGGAACTGTGCATCCTTTTTTTAAAGCCGCTTATGCATGAATAGTTAAAAAAATGACATTGATTTCATTTACCAGTATCCTTGTTTATAGCATGTCATTTACTTTTTAGTGTTATAAACCGTGCAACAAAGTTGTTGGAACATCGCCCGTTGTTTTTCATGGTCACTGTCAATAAACGGCATGAAATGTTTATGACAATCTCTTAGTATTGCTAATAAAAAAAATTGCGCATTATTCGTATTTCATTTGGCATTTCAGCATTCTGGTGATGCCAGGGTTTACTGTGCTCTGGACTGAGAAAAAAGTAAGTTATTAGTATAAACAAGCAAAATTCACAAGTATGATTCAGTTTTCCACGATGTTGGTGTTTTCGAAAAAAGCTGTCCCTGGGGGCACCTTCATTCCCTCACTTCTGACATCACTGTCAAAAATCATCACACACAGAAAACACTTGGTTGGTTGAAAACCAAGTTGGACTGGAAATATAAGTTTGGCATTCATTAAGTTTGTGCATTAGGATATGACTGGGCAGGGCCAGGCACGACTTTTCTTCCATGAGTATGCAGGGCATGTACTTGACTGCATGCTTGCCATTTGGCAAAGACAAGTGTGAACAGTTGAAATATGGCAGTCGTCGTGTTGTGTTTGTCCCTTTGTATGTTGCAGCCTCCAAACAATTACTCTCCAACCAGTGTGAAGACACAAACCACGTAAGCCCTAGGAACGCATGACAAAACGAGCCCATGTGCAGTCTTTTTTTGGTTGCATATGATCACACTCACAGCGGCTTGTTCATATCTATGTGATATGGCAACCAAATTCAAAGACAAAGGACTCTGGTTTGAGGCTTAGGACGAGACTTATTGTTAGGACCGGAAAACTGCATACCTGGGAATAGCTTCGAAGAATGTTCGATCGGCACCGTGGAGTACCCTGTAGTTTGTGTCATTCTTTAAGTAGTTGATAGCGGGCAGCACCTCCAAAATGGGTACTCCAGGGAAGGCTTTTTTCAGTGGCAGATGAATTTTTATTGCGTCCATACGCGACCTAGCGTGACGATGCTTGTGTCGTGATGTCTGAAAATATGTGGAGCGACGTTATTGACTCTTGACGCAAGGATCGCAAACAAATGTTTACATTTGGGTGCGATAGCCTCCTTTGAAGCCTCCTGACTGGAACGGAAGTTCGGCCTCCACTCTTCACACGTGGTGTTCTTCTGTGGCGAAGAGACGCCGACCTCGGGGATCCACCGTTCAGCTTGCACGTGTAACATCCTTCGGTCGATATGATGTTGTCCTTGTCGGTGGGTGAATAGGAACCAAGTTGAAGGTTGGGAATGAGTCCATTCTCTCCAAGTTCGCCATTTGGGATGATGGAATGGGAAATCGTTGACAGGCAGTGGCTATAGTCAGTATGTGTATCTTTTAGGTACATCGAAAACAAGCAATTCCTCATACAGGTTAGTCTAGGCGGATGAGATGGTAATGTATGTTGAAGGAGTTGAGAGTATATGTATAGGGCCAAAGGATACCCCTGGTGCTGTGTAAGCAGAACCACATGAACGAATACTACTGCACAGAAATGAGACGCAGGATGCGAGGAAGGAATTCTTCACGACCAATTTGAACTTGTGGGAGGCGCACAATGTTAAACAAAAGTGGTTTTCTACAGCAGCATCTGACTCATTTGTGGACATTGTGGAACGGTCCATTTCACACGCTGAACAGGACACGCCAAAGCTAGTACACAACCTCCCATAAAGCCTAAATACACTAGAGTCTCTATCCACAAGGAACAAGGCTTTCTCGCCTTTTTGAAAGCTATCATTTATGAAAAAAAAAAAATCGGTCGAGCCCGTTTATAACGATATTGACGGGAATGCGAAATCCGATCGTTATATCAGAGTATCGTTATACATGAACTTTCGCGATATCTCAGTTCGGGATCACTTCAACGAAGTAGAACGCCGCTGAACTGAACATGCACGTTTGTTGAGGACAACATAACCGACTATGTCACGTGAGGCTCTGCACCTTTTGAGATAGACGACTTCGTCCGTTGCTCGTCATCATCATTCTCACTATCGAACTGCACTGTCCATCGGGCAGAGTGATGGCCGCCGTGTGGCAGACAAAGTTGCGTGTGAGTAGCCGGCACACATTTTTGGGACGATATCCACCACACGAATTTTCTTTCGATATCTGGATCGAGTGAACACAGAAACTGTGGAAAACAACAGGATCCAAAACATTCCAACAAACGCTTGTGGACGACGAATATGGCAACATTGGTGTGCGTCACTCGCTTTGTACGCGCCCCATGCGTTTCGGGTGGTCTACTCGCAGGCGTTTCTTCGCTGCGCGTGCATTGCAAGGCCATGGCGTGCATGCGAGGTTTTGACGTTGACAAAACTTCCTACGCGTTTCCGGCTTT
This sequence comes from Ornithodoros turicata, assembly GCF_037126465.1. Lineage (NCBI taxonomy): Eukaryota > Metazoa > Arthropoda > Arachnida > Ixodida > Argasidae > Ornithodoros > Ornithodoros turicata. The sequence goes on along the minus strand of NC_088203.1, from coordinate 103,750,461 downwards.
ATGCGACAATAAACGCACCGCGTTCTCACCTTTTTGCTCATGGAGGCTAAGGGTTTTGAAAATGCCTCCTGAATTGGTTTTGAATGAAAAAATATATATATATATATATCGAACCTTGCTTCCCCATTTTCACGCGTTTTACCGGCCGTCGGGAGAATTCTGATCGCTACACGCGAACAAACGCATTCACGACGATCGTCATCGACATCGATGCCTTGTTTACGTGTACTTCAATGGGTGAGCTGACGGGAACCAGCAATTTGATCATAATATCGGTGTCATCGTTATATCGAAGATCGTAATAAACGGACTCGACCATATTTGCAAGGTATCACAGTCTACTTGGTTTAATAAAAATATGTCGCAGTGGCATACCCCTGCCTGTAAGGGCGATAGTTCTCTGGGCACTTGCATTGAAACTGACCACTTCCAGAAACTGTGCATCCATAGATACACGGGCTGCTGTCGCAGGCATCTGTGCTTGAATCTGGAATAATTTTCCACGTCATTAGGCACCCTCCGTAAAGGCACTTCAAAGCACAAGTCCCCATGGGATCGTACCAATACAAGCTTGCAACTCGTCGTCGTACGTAAATCCTGTCGGGCATGTGCAGTGAAAGCCTCCTAATGTGTTGTGACACAATGCTGAACCACATGGCCTTGACAGGCATTCGTTGTCGTCTGCAAAACAAACAGAAAGCGCTCTTGAGCCCCTCTGTATAATGCATGGTGTTGGTAGTCGTCTCGCGCAAATAAGATAATCCTAATTGAAATTAATTATGTATTTCCTCCTCACCCCATTCATTTCCCCCTTTCTCTGATGTACATCAGTATAAATATCTGTACCAAGTGTTAAATGGTATCATACCTGATGAAGGGCGGGCTCCGTCCGAAAGCTTGTTTTCTTTTGTTTTTTTTTAGAAAAACGAAATATTGGAATGTTTCAATCTCTTTAAATACTTATCTTTTTCGCTATAGTACAAATAAGACGAATCGAATGCTGAGGGTTTCGGAATCGTAGCAGGCTACACCAACCTCTCATTATAAGAACGTACGTATAATTACACCCGTTATTTGGTTACATTTTGCGGGTTACATTACAACGTTACGATTGGAGCTAAACAAACCCAGGGGGTTCTGAACCGGCGGGGAATTGCCCCTGGGGAAGGGATTCGAGAATATCGGGGTGGGGGGGGGGGGGGGGAGGATGACATAACTCTCAGAAAAAGAGAAGTGAAACGGGAAATAATTGCAGCATTTAGTCCCTTTGCTTGTAATTACTCCCCATTTTCATATCTCATTTATTCATATACGTATAATATCCAAGACAAATGCGTGGAGGTGGCCAAAAAGCAGCGCAAGACTGCTTGATTTTAGTCCCCTGATCCCGAAATTTACTCTCCAGGACTGAAAATAGTCACTAGAACTTAGCAAGTGGTCTCGTTAATGCAACAGTCTACGTAAATATGTGCTCGTCGTGAATTTGATGGAATACGGCTATATAACTTAACTAACTTGTCAATTTTCCACCCACACAGAGTAAGAAATAGCGGTTCTTTCTTGCCGAATTGCGCCCTATTCACGTCGCAATATTTTATATCACCCGACATATCACTGTTGACGGCTTAATTTGACGTATTTTCATTAACGCACACGAATTGTGTACCAAGGACTACCGTGAAATGCAGTCTCCACTCTGTGACATTCCTTCAGTCCCATGCATTTACTCCCGAAAGGGATAAATTTGTGGCAGTACATTTAGCGCCCCCCCCCCCAAAAAAAAAGAATAAAAATTTTAATGAATTTTTTTTCCTTCTAAGAGTGCACTACGTAACATTCGCCGCAAATCGGTCGTTGCGCGCGCTCTGTGTATTATACAGGGTGTTTATTTTTATAATTTGCAGATTTGTTTTTATAAAAAGGCTCTGAGGGCAGCGTAGATGTCGTTTTTGTTGTTGAGTTTCCAAGGTCAGGCAGACATCCTCTCGAAGAAAGTATGCAACTACGAGATGGCGAACTAACTAAAATTAATTAATGAACTCTTTAAGCAGGAGATTTCGGGCAAAAGCGGTATAGCAGAATGAGAGAGTATCCTCGTTAGAAAGACATTCCACATTTTAAAAATCTCGAAACACGCACGTGCGTTAAAATATTAATCCCGGAATTTTGATATGCAAATGAGCCGACACCGAAACCTCGGCGACCAGGAACGCGGGGAACACAGCGCTCCTTTCACGTCAGAGAGCCACGTGACTTGGAGCGAGAGGCTTAAGAAGTGCCTGCCCTCCGCGTCCTCTTATTGGCCGGCATCCAGGAGGCGGAGCCTCCCTCGCTCTTGGTCAGCAAACGCAAGGATAGTCGGTGGGGGATGATTGAGGATAAGGAGATGATTGGTGTAGGTGCCGCTCAGCTGGCCAGATAAAACCGCTTTCCGGCCCAGATAAGACTCCGTCGGCGAGAGTGATGGGCTCTTCAGGCACGCTTTTTCGGTTTCAGCTCATTTGCATATCAAAATTCGGGGACAACTGCATAATTTCTTGGAGAAGATGTCCGCCCGGCAGTATAACTCAACTGCAAAAACGATAAGTTGATAAAACGACATTTATGCGGTTGTCATAGATTTTTATTAGAATTCTGTAAAGGGTATAAAAATAAACACCCTGTATAATAGACCTCTCCCTGTTTGTAAACAAATGACGTCATAGTGTTCGACAGCACCAACATTTGGTAGACATGAACCATGCTCGAAGCTAGGGGGCGAACAAGGTCGCGCCCGAAAGCCACGGTCTTGAGGAGATTACGATGGTCCCCGAAAGGGACGCGACCCCATTCGTGGAACCCAGCCCTCCCCTTGCGATTTGTTTCGGTTTCGGTCCGTCTACCAACGTCATGGTGACGTTTCTCGGGTAGAGGTCTATTCACAGGACATCTTCCTCGCCGGGAATGCCACGACGGTATGTCATGATGGCTCCTGGGTGGGTACATGGAAGGGCTATCTAGCGGGAAGGTCGCTCGCCACAAACAATAGACCTCTCCCTGTTTGTAAACAAATGACGTCATAGTGTTCGACAGCGCCACAAGTTTGGTAGAGTTGAACTGTGCTCGAAGCTTTAGGAAGAACAAGGTCGCGCCCGAAGACCACGGTCTTGAAGGGATCAGGATGGTCCCTGAAAGGGACGCGACCTTCAGTCCTACTTTTCTTTCAATAGGAGGCAGCGAGCAAGTACTAGCTATCCCCCTTCCGATCTGTTTCGGTTTCAGTCTGTCTACCAACGTCATGATGACGTTTCTCGGGTAGAGGCTTATACTTCCGCAGGAAACTCGGAAGAAGTAATATAATACGTCAAGCCTTATGCGTGTATTGCTTTGGAGTCATGGGGGCTAAAAGAGGCGCATAAAAGGTTGAGAACCACTGGCTAACCAATGCATTGATTCCTGTATGGGTGTTGCTTGTAACCACCGGGGCAGGTGCATCGGTAGGATCCAGCGACATTAGTACAGCCGTGTTGGCACTTGGACGGGTCTGAGCATTCGTCGGCATCTGGAGACATTAAAAATACACAATGAGAACTATGTTGGCGGAATGTCTCTTGTACGGATGAAATGTACCTTTGCATCCCTGTCCGTCCGGATCTGTGATGAACCCTCGGGGGCAGCTGCAGCGGTAGCTCCCGGGAGTGTTCGCGCACGATCCACGTGGCGCGCACAGATGGGGTTGCTCCTGACATTCGTTGACATCTGCAGGCAATGCATTGCTTGTATCGTGTACTTGCTATACGGTAGCCTCCAGGGATATTCCCAAACAGAGATCCCGAAGGGGAACGGAAGTGCGATGGAACTCCCTTTTTCGTGTTTAGGACTACAGTGATGCGTCGGCACGTTTCGGTATCCCAACGGAGTATTATTCTAATCATATGATTCACCCGTTTTTGTTAAAGCTATGACCTATACCTTGTTAGATTCACTCTTGTACCCCTCACAAAGTCTGGCTGGGACCTCCACCGTGCCTCCCAAAGGCTCTACCCCTTCCACCCAAATTTTATAATAACCATCCAATTGGAGGCGACAACGGTTTTGACACGGACAAACAAACACGTATACAGAGAAACGTCCGTGTCTAAACCGTTGTCTCCTCCAAATGAATATGTGCCAACCCCTTTAGTTCAATTTTTATAATAACCGTCTAGTCTTCTTCTGAATCTCGTTTTGCCAGACTGTCTAGCACGTGCGTCAATTGTTGCTTTAATAATACAGTATTACATCAATGCACAGCTTTCTAGCGGATTCCGCTTACAACGATGTCAGAGTTTGTATATCCTCATGTACGGATGTAGTCTGTTCAGATGTAAATGGAATTGGTGCATGGTTCCGCACGATGTTCTCAAGTGGAGCAGAGATAGCAGTGATAGAATCTCGTGCAAGGTAATACAATACAATACAATACAATGCAATGCAATGCAATGCAATGCAATGCAATGCAATGAGACCGGTTCTGCTCCTGACACCTCGTTCTATACAGTCCCTCTCATATATTTATGATAGGTGGAAATAACACAAAACGCATGATCCAGGAATGTAATTGCTTGAGTAGAGGATACGTTAACCGTAAGCGACTCCACGACTACGTATCAACGTGTGACGCTTCGGATGCGATGCACAAACGACGCTCACCAGTACACTGTGTTCCTTTCATGGCGTATCCATCTTTGCACGTGCAGCGGTAGCTTCCCGGCGTGTTGGTGCACACGTGTTCACATTTGTTGCTGCTTGTTACGCACTCGTCGATATCTGTAAGGCCATTCAGATCGGCAGAACATTTTTTACCTCTAATTGTTTATGAGTTGAGGAGGAAAATTCTGGCAGGTAAATGAAGCGCGTACCTTTACAGCTGATTCCGTCTGGAGCCAGTGTGAAGCCAGGTTCGCAAGAGCAGAAGTAACTGCCCTCCGTATTGTGACACTTGAACTTGCAGGGTGAGATCAGCTGGTCACACTCATTGATGTCTGGGAAAGAAACGCCGCATTGAATTACACGGACATAGGGTGATTTGAGAGGCCGAGTTGGATGGTGGTGGTGATACGACGATGTGTCGAAACATGTGTAATACACTGTGCTTGACAATTTTGTGTCAATACATGCGTTGTATCACGGCCAACCAGCAAGTCAAATGGAGGATGTCGTCTGCCCGTACAGTATTCTCAGGTATATATCACGTTTTCTTCTATTCGGAGGCCGAACGTGTCGCAGTGTGCGACTGCAGTAATCTATTGAATGATGGCAGTCGACGAAAAGATACCAGCGGTGGGGTTCGAACCCACACCCTCTGATTGCTTAATGAGTCATTAGGAATACATCAGAAACTCAACGGCTAATGTGTTTTGACATTAGACTTTCATAAAAAATTCCGTAAAGGTTTGACATTAACTTTTCTGATGAGAAATTGACATAGGTATTCTGTTGAACTCTTAATGCACTACACCATTAATAAGACACGGGTGCTGGTTTTTCCAGTAATATCCAGAACCAAACTGTTTCCTAACCTTAACCCATGTCTGCTTTGCTATACTTATTTCAGATTAATGCACTGAGAGTTAATTGTTACTTAGATTTACAGAAACATGACAGGTAATAATTTCACAACAATAATTTCTGTTTACAGGAGGTTGTTTGATAGTCGGAGTAGGACAGTAGCCGGACGGTAGGACAAACACAGTGCCGGCACTGTGTTTGTCCTTCTATGTTTGATTGCCTGATCCACTACAACGCTATACAGCTGTAAGCAGTTCATTTAAAATAAGTAGAATTGTGCGGGAAACGAAATTGCTTATTTTCTGCACAATTGAAGCCCAGAAAAGAAAAACAGGTCAGGCGCTTGGGAACGGCTCGCGTACCCTCACATCGTATTATTAAAGCAAGCTTAAATAAGCAAAAGTGCGTGCTCGTAAACCAAACCGCAAGTCGGTTTCTCCGCCTTGTGCCGAGCTGCACGTACAGGAGCGTTTATGCTAACAGAAATACTGCACATTTCACTATATGTGTTTCATAAATGGAAGGAACGCTTCGTGTAATACGAGCAGCGATGAGAACTGAAAAGTCATACCTATGCAGTGAGTCCCAGAGTGATCAGTCTTGTAACCCCGGTTGCAAGCGCAGCGGTACGAGCCAAATGTGTTAATGCAGCGTCCATTTTGGCACAACCCGGGCATCATTTCACACTCGTTCACATCTATAACACACGTGATACTTATCTGACAAGGCACCCTATACCTTGAGATGTTATATTATGATGCTTTAGATTTCTTACGCACCATGTCCGGTCTTGTTGAAGCCCTTCCCATGGGGACAAAGGTCAGCGTATTCTTCTGTTGAGTGAAAAACTCAGTCAGTCAGTCACTAAATAAGCTACGCTGACTCTAATTGTAGTTACTCTGCCGATAAATTGCCAGTATCGGTTTCTTCAGTTCACAGCATAAGAGCACTTTAAAAGGTTTCGAATAGACGAGAAGCACACGAATATTGCCTTTGCGACGCGTAGTTTAGTTTATTTCCCGATTTCACGGCTTTATTTAATTCGTCACTTCACTCAGCTGCGCTTCACTGTATTTATCTCTATAGGTAAAATACGTTTTCGAAAACGACCTCACCACGAAGCTACGTAAGAGCGTATGAATTACACTAAGAACGTTTGCGTTATTTTCATCGGAAGTATAATAGTCTCATTTTAAAACTAAACGAAATACTCTATAAAACGCGTATAAAATCCCACGTTTCACTGGTTCCACCTGCTGTTCGTAATTTCTTGGACGGTCCGAATATTCGTCGGACTCTATACGTGGCAAAAATATCTGACGACAGCGTGGCTAAGACTCGGTGAATCGGCGGTGGATTAAAAGAAAAAGGAAATAAGGTTCGTTGACTTGTACCGTACACTTTAAGAAAAAAATGAGTAAAACGGGGAGTAATTGCAGTTCTACTCCCCTAGTCTGCAATTACTCCCCATTTTAGTCCCCTAACCCAACATTTAGTCCCGACGTTTACTCCCCAGGACTGCAAATTGTCACTAAACTTCGCGAATGGTCACCTGAATGCAAAAGTCTACGTAAATATGTGCCCTTGGTCAATTTGAACAACATACGGCTGTAAAGCTCAGACAACGTAGCAATTTTCCAGCCACACAGAGTAAGAAACAGTTAGCGCATCGTTCTTCGCAAATTGTGCCCTATGCATGGCGCAAGATTTTATATCGCTCGATATATCACCGTTGACGGTTTGCTTCAAAGTATCTTCATGCATGCGCACCAATTATGTACCTGGGACTCTTACAACAGCGCGTGAAATGCGGTCTTCACTCTGTGACATTCATTTACTCCAGAAAGGGACTATTTTTTGTGGCAGTGCAATTACTCCCCAAAAGGAGTAAAACCACTCCTTTTTTTTTTCTTAGAGTGTAAACGATATGAAAGAATAGGACTTACGTGAAGCACGATGCGGACACAGCTCACAGTGGAGACCCCAAGCCGCTCCCAGGCCACAGCAACAATCCACGCGGGACATCTCCAACAAGGCAGTCGCTGGAAGGGGACACATTCCACCCGGCGCATGCCCGAAGCACACACCGATCCTGGTATCTGGAACAAAAAACAGATAACGGCAAAAGGGCTGGTAAATTAAACCTCAAGCATAGGGAGGGAAACAACATTTCCCTATAGTACACCGGCGGTATATGACCTACCGATGCATTCTTTCTGGTCCGGACTGGATTCGTAACCGTCACTACACAGACAACGGTAGCTGCCATGAATGTTGACACAAGTGCCGTGGCTGCCGCAGATATCCGCGCTTTCCTGGCACTCGTTTATATCTACGGGTTGCAATCGTTAGCGAGACCCGTAACTGCTTTGCACCGGTAAACAGCGTCTTACCTGCGCATTCGCCGTTGTACCCTATGGGCTTCATCCCGTCTCCACAGACGCAGTGGAAAGTACCCACGGCGTTCTTGCATTCGAAGGGACAGTTGTGGGTACCGAGTGCACACTCGTCGATGTCTGACACCAAGAAACGACATGGAAACATTACTACTATACAGACTTGTGCCCGTTACTCCAAAAAAGTAATTGATTACCGTTACCGTTACTCTTCTAGCAAAAGTAATTGGTTACCGTTACAAATTACATGACTCAAAATGTAATTGAGTAACGAGTATAAAAGTAACGCGTTACTCGGGCCGTTACTTTCAATTCATGCAAAAATTTCCGCCCTTGTGTGCTTCGAAAAAAAAAAACAAAAAAGAAAGAAAAACCCCAACTCCCAAATGATTGGGACAGCTGAAATAGTGCGCGTGAGAAGTAACAATAATAGTTTTCCCGCTCACTACAGTGGAATAGCCCAACAAAGACACAGGAAATTTGTCACAGAGCATTGTTATTTTGAGTCACTGTAATTCAAAAGTAACTGATTACTCGGTAATTGATTACTCAAAATTGTAATAGAATTACTTGAAAAATTACGCGTTCGAAAATGTAATTGATTACTCGAAAAATTACTCAAAAAAGTAATTGATTACAAGTAACGCAATTACTTGTAACGCGTTACGTACTAGTCTGCTACTATATATACAGATGTTGCTGTACTCAGAGTACAATACTGTACTACTGATTACTACACCATACCTTCGCAGTGTTTGCCATCCGCAGCCAGAGCGTATCCGTAGGGACAGGTGCAACGGAAAGAGCCTGGAGTATTTTGGCATCTGAAGGCACAGTCGGCGAGTCCCAGCACACATTCGTTCACATCTGAGGGAAAGAAAATGGCATTGGACGTGAGAGGAGTTCGTGCTAACGTCTTTCAAGAACGGTTACGTGATAAAGAGATTAACAATGACACGATGCGAAATTGATATGCGTTGTCCATTCGAACTTGCCTTCGCAAATATGCGTGATTCCTGGAGCAAACCCTTGACGACAGTCGCACTCGAAGCCTCCGACAGTGTTTGAACATGTACCGTTCCCGCACATGCTGGGATTCGCCTTACATTCGTCCTCGTCTGTGACAAATTGAAGAACATACATAATGCGAGTGGAGCAGCAGCACTCTACAGAAGTCTACAATGGCGCGTAAAGATCCGCACATGAACCTGCGTAGATTGTAAAAATTAAAACGCGCGGAGAGAAAAGTAATATTTTGAGATTTTTAGGTTGTGGTGGTGTTGGGTGCTTCACTCTAACTCCCCATACAGTAGCAGCCTTTTACAAACCTCGCCTGTGCTAGAAAGGTGTAGAGCATGTTGGTTCAAACCGTTGTGGAAAGGTACATAAGAAAAGTGTTCAGTCCCAGTCTTATGAGCGTTCTATAATCATCACTTGTCTTTGTGTTTCGAGATCTTGACAGCGCTCCGGAGCACTTCGAATCAACTAGAAAGCTTGTAAGTTTTTTGTAAGTTTAAGTACGCGATCTGCATGCTCTGACAAATTCTTTGCCGAGCAATCACCTAATGAATATCGGTACCGACCCTTAAAGATGATCTAGACTCACACATATTCATGATGTGCCTGTGAGACGCCTTGAAATGTGTGAAAAGTGCTGCAAAGCATCACCGTAGTGACCTTGCCGTCGTCACGACTATAGCAAAAAAAAAAAAAAAAAAAAAAAAAAAGATGGATATAGGATGAAGGGCGGAGATGCGCAGAGGGTGCATGAGTTCGTCGGGGAGAGCACAGTGTTAGATGGGTCGTTGGGAGCAAGACCTGACTTCCGCAGAAAGAGAATAAGGTTTCTTGCTTTAGCGGATCATTCGGCAGAAGAACCACCGGGGTAGTGATATGTCCGCTAGCGTGCCCGAGCTGGAGCGAGGGAGATGGGCTTCGCGCGCAGAATGGTATGCTCGGCAGTCTCGCAGGATGTGCTCGATTGTTTCAGGTTGTTGACAGTGGCCACAGCGGGCGTCACCCCTAGAGACGATCTTGAATAGTTGAGAGTTGGTGAACGAAGACCCACACGCTTAAAAATGAACTTCACCGCATAGCACGCTCCTAGCTTACTTATGATAAGTGTGACACTTAAGGTAAGTGTCACAAAAAAGGCGTACGCCTCCCATTTTCAACAAATCGGGGCAGATAACGATATCATTCGAGATGATGGTTGGCTAGGAGCGTGCTATGCGGTGAAGTTCATTTCTAAGCGTGCAGTACGGAGCCTATGGAGCATGGTCTGTATGCTTCGAGAAAGCACAACCGTCCTCTATTGACACGAAGCTCGCGAATTGCACCAAGCGCGCAAATTTTGCGCATATTCATTCCTCATTAGGATATTCAATATGCTTTCAATACTGTAGCTGCCAGGTTTTGCGCACTGGGGCATGGGTGGAGTGATGCAATACCTGTGCAGAGGTGTCCCGAAGAATCGAGTTTGTATCCCGGTCCACATTCGCAACGATACGAACCATCCGTGTTGATGCAACGGCCGTTCTTGCAGAGATCAGCGTTCATCATGCACTCGTTGATGTCTGAAAGAATAAACACACTTCGTGTTAGGCATATTCCATAATAATTGATATTGATATGTTTATTTATATTTTGCGCTTTCTTTCTTTCAGTACCTCAAACAAATAAAGAAAAGGAAATATTGCGAAATGAAAATAAACCTTTTCGGCTGCGGCGAGCACAGTTTGGACGATTTTGTGTGATAATCCTTGGCGTCGCGAGACAGCTGCGATAACAAGCGATGTTGGCCAGGGGTTAAAGGGGTTATCAGGACCATTAAGGGGGTTGCCCCATGTTATCCGGCATAAATGCAGAAGATGGTTATTTACATCGATGTGAATCTGCTTTCCAAGTTTAATAGCAAAGTGGGCAATAGAGGAGAAGAAATTCAGCACTGCGAATACCGAAACTCATCAGCAGGGGCGGATTTAAGGGGGGCGGGGGGGGAGGGGTACCGCCCCCCATACGGCTGTGTTCCCTATGTAAACACCCTATCTTCTGGATGATGCTGTGCCGCAAAGCACGAAATTTCCTTAAGACCGCCTCCCCTCATGACAGACCCTTAAATCCGCCCATGTCCGGCTCTGACGTCACTGCATATCTGAACGTGAGAGGCCACGTGCTTACGATAACCAATAGGAATAGCCCTTGCCTTTCTGACGTCAAAGCTTGACACAGAGGTCTGTCGTAGCATATCAGTTGACTTCTACTTTAATACATATATACTAGGAGCGGTGGCATACCTAGCACAGTGCCGTCATCTTCCACAAAGCCTGGTCCCGCGGGGCAAAGCATGGCAAATCGTTCTGAAAACAAGCGAACGAAATAGCGCCTTAAAATAGCGGAGGACAAAGTTGGCGGACAAAATTGGCAAAAATCGGGGTCGTACGGTCTCTCTTGTCCGGACACCTTTCACAGGGCACGTATCCCCATGCCGCAGATCCTTGCATGCAGCAACATTCAGCGTGCGTCATGTTGCCTGGCCGAGGATCGTAACAGTGTCCACCTCCCCTATACCTCGTGAAGCACCGGGCACGACGATGGTCTAAAACAAAGGTAACGATGATTAAACGTCTACTTACTGCGACCATTATGGAGAGATATTGATAGCCGCGTCCGAGGCTTTAGCGGTGTGCTCAACTCACCGACACATTTGGTCTCATCCGCGGAGAGGCGGAACCCAGGCGGGCAGGTGCATCGATAGCCGCCTTCCAAGTTTTGGCAGAAGCCCCCGAAACATAATTGTGGGATAGATAGGCATTCGTCCACATCTGCAAAAGCCCAACTTTTACATCGTAGTGGATAAGGCGGACGCGAGAGTATTGTTCGAACAAACATCTTTTTATGCAGCACAAGTAAACGCGGCAAAAAAAAAAAAAAAGAAACAGGACGCGAGCACAAGAGAGAAGTGACAGACAGCAGAAACTGCGTACTCTCAACTCTTGTCTCTCAGTCTCGGGCGGTTGTACCAATAGTGTTGTCAAAAGGAGACAGGAGGTCACTTCTGATTGAGCTCATCCAGCCACTATCTGGCCAGCAGTGGAGTCGAGACATCACTGACAGGTCTCTCTCATGTATTCGGTGGATTCAACTTTGACTTTCTCAGTTCCAGACGATTTACCACGCTATTTTACGTCCCTCCTGCACAGGCTTCGTCTCAATGTAGCCTTCGCTCCCCACTTCAAGTACAGGATCGTATACTGTGACAGCAGCCTATGCTCCAAATGTGGCGTCGTAGCGAACATTGAGCACGTCCTAACAGAATGTGAGCTCTACGAAACGGAGAGGCGGCAACTCTGTGCTCAGCTGAGTGGTGCTAGCCGACAGACGTTCAACCTGGCTGCAATTCTTGGCCCATGCCAGAGCCGTGTGCAACACCGTCGAGGTCTGCTGATGTTCTTGGAGTTCCTCTTGTCTACCGGTTTACTCCAGACGCTGCAGAGTCCTCCTCTGTATCTCAATGACCATTGGTGCTTCTTTCATGTGTGGTTTTTTCTTTTAGTGGCGTAGCGCAGCGCAGTCACTGGAGGAGAGCTGCTGTACTTGCGCATAATTTTAACTTCATTCTCATATCTCACATCTTCGTACCGTTTCGCGTGTAATGGGGTACTCTACTGCTCTCCAGTGGTGAATAACCCATAGTCACGATTTATCTGTTGTCGTTGTCACTTCTCCCTTCTGCTTGCTGCTTTTTTGCTGCGTTTACTCGTGCTACTGTGATAAACAAACTACCCAGATTCTATACTTTAGCCATTCTTTTTAAGCGTAGAATGGCAGCAAATCCTGCTACCGTTCTGGCACATAGTTTTGTAGGTTTTTTGTTGTAACTCACCGATGCAGTCCCGTCCGTTGTGAGATCGCTTGTACCCGTCAGGGCAGGTACACTCGAAAGAGCCTTCAGAATTTCGACACGTGCCCCTCCCACAGGTGGTACCGTCATCGCATTCGTTGATATCTGAAAACAGGATAGTTTTCGTAGCGTTGTGCATCTTTGGCGATTATCTGCGCTTACCAACGCAGTTGCGTCGGTCTGGGCTGAGTTGGTAGCCATCTTGACATTGACAGACGAAACTGCCGAGCGTGTTTCTGCATCTTCCGTTCAAGCAGACGCCGTACAGCTCGCGACATTCGTCAATATCTGCAATATGGAATACAACCTTTCTTTCCAGTGGTACTGACATATAAACATCGCACCTATTTTTAACTAGTCCTATTTTTAATCACAGTGTTGGTGCATTATGACCTGTGTTGTCGATGCGCCATTAAAACCCTAATCATCATCATCATCATCATCATCATCATCACGTATAAGACTTTTGAGCGCATCATGTCACTGGACCATGTTGGTACATGCTGGATGGCATCAAAATACAAATAGAATTCTAATTTAGCATTCTTATATGGGTTTCAGTTTGGGTATAGTATATAAGACTGTACAGACCGAAGCAGTCGTTGCTGGCGAGAAGTTGGAAACCTGCATGGCAGACACACCGATAAGACCCTTCGGTGTTCTCACAGGTTCCATTGGAGCACAGGCCGGGGCTACGTGCGCATTCGTCATAATCTATGCAAAAACAGAAAGAAAAAAAATTAACATCTTATTCGTGGCTGGAGCTCTGCTCCGGGTGGGGGGGGGGGGGGATATATTTAATGCAAAAATAAAAAATAAAGAAAGGAAAGGTTAGTCATTATGTAGGTTTGCTATTCCCAAAAGCTAACAAACAAACAAAAAGATAAAAGCACCAGAGAGACAAAAAAAAATATGAAAAAATAGAGAAAAACATGCCCTTCTCTAATCGCTGTGCAGACAGTTATATAGGACGTGTTAGACAGTCTCAAATAGTTTAGATTTCCGAAGGAATCTAATCTCCGCTCTGGATTTCTCTCTAAACGAGCAGATTAGCCCATCTACAGGCGGATACGCAGGAATGTAAAGAAATGATATTGGCTTACCTAAACAGTTGTCACCACTAGGAGTGAGGAAATATCCGGGATCGCATGTACATTGGAAAGCGCCATCGAGGTTATGGCACACGCCGTTCTGGCAGATGTCGGGCTGTTCGTAGCACTCGTTGATGTCTGCACAAACCCGTCATGAGTCCAGTAAAAGCCCCGTACATTAAAAGGCATACCGTAGCAAGAATGTTTGCTGCTGGACAGTTTGTAGCCGTCAGGGCACTCGCACTTGTAGCTTCCGGGAACGTTGACGCACTCAGCGATGCCGCTGCATATTCCTGGAATCTCGGTGCACTCGTTTCTATCTGCAAATCATTTGAACTGGGTGTACACTCTTTGTGTACTTTAACTCCTTTTTCTTGCCACATATATCGCACCCTTTTGGAGAGTACAATTACTCTCAAAAAGGAATCTCCTCGCTCCCACAAGGGAGTAACATTACTCCCGTACTCCCTATCAGAGTAATATTACTCTCCAGTAGGGAGTTAGAGCGTAACCTCACTCCCTAAAGGGAGTAAGCAGACTTCTTTTTGAGAGTAGTTGTACTCTCCAAAAGGGAGTGATATATGTGGCAAGAAAAATGAGGTAAAATACACCTTTATTTTAAAGAGTGTGCAACGAAAGTGGAAGAAGATTGGTCAAGGACCATGCCCAACTTTGAGAGAAATCTAAGTTAATCCTCCCGTTGTGAGTTCGTCTATAAAGCGACGGTTTCCACACTGCGATATGCGTGGAACCAAAGGAAGGAACCCGAACGTGGTACCCGAGGCAGAGAAAAGGCAGCGTGTTCACCTTGGTCACCCTGTCACACGCGCAGTCTCCATAACCATTGAAACCAACGACAGTTGAAAATGGGCGTAGCGCCATCAAGCGGGTAACGCGTCAACTTCTCAACGAGCACTGGATCCAATGTTTCCTGATAGGTTGACACATTATACGCTAGGGGTCGCTTTTTGGGCGCCTTTTAGGGGTGCATTTTGAATGGTCATCGATCTCAATGGTCGTTGAAGCCTGCCCGTGTGACAGTGGCATTAGATACCTATAGCTGAACGTTCACCTTTTCAGACACGCAGATTCCGAGTATACCTCCAAATTCGGAATTGGAAATAGACCCGAAGTCAGGAGTCATGATCTTTATCACTTTGTTACGCTGGCTTCCACAACAAAAAATTCGACGATAACAAAAAGGACATTTCGACGCCTATGCGGGCGTCCTCATCAGCTTGAAAACGCACCGAACTGGTCGTACCGGTCGCAGCGATCGCATCGAACTGGTCGAACATGTGCAAAAAACAGGACATTCCTTCGATTTCGATAATGTGAACACCTTGGCAGGTGAACACAGATGGGAAGCCAGAAAATTCCTACACTCTTAAAAAAAGGGTGTACTTTAACTGCTTTCCTTGCCACAAATATCACTCCCTTTTTGGAGAGTACGTTTACCCTCAAAAAGGAGTCTCCTCACTCCCTTCAGACCCTTTAACTCCCTACTTTAACTCCTTTTTTGCTTCTTTTTTCTCTGGGAATAGCAAGTCGGCCTGGGCCTGTCTGACCTTTCCTCCTTTCCTTTCTTCTTCTTCAATAAACATATCCCCCCCCCCCCGACTGGAGAGTAATATTATTCTCTGAAGAGTCTGAAGGGAGTGAGGAGACTCCTTTTTGAGAGTAAACGTACTCTCCAAAAAAGGGAGTGATATATGTGTCAAGGAAATGAGTTAAAGTACACCCTTTTTTTTAAGAGTGTAGAGTCAGGGCCTCTATCGGAATGCTACGAGGGTTTAAAAGGATTCCCTTTCTCGTGAACAGTCTTCATTACGTTTTCCAAGCTGATGAGGACGCCCGCATAGGCGTCAAAACGTCCTTTTTGTTATCGTTGATTTTTTTGTTGTGGAAGCCAGTGTAACAAAGGGATTAAATTCGGAATTGGAAGTACTCGGTACATCATCCGGCTCGTTTATTATTGTATTTTGTAGCGTATAATTTCACACGCTTTCAGCGTTCAAACGTCATTCCAATCTGAAGCGTACCTTCGCAAGTAAGGAGGGCGTGGTTGTAAGTGTATCCCGGGTAGCATTGACACACAAAGCTTCCCACTGTGTTGGTACAGTCGCCGTTCTGGCACACCATTCCCTGGCATTCGTCCACATCTAAACAACGAAGTAGAATTGTCAAGAAAGCAATCAACAAACGTTGCAGGATGATTTTTACCGTCCACGACTTGAGTGATAGGGTTTACGATGGTACCGGTAGTGGTGACGTTGCATAACCTACGGTACGCCTCTGTAATAATCCAAAGTGTCCTTATTGGCTGTCCTTAATGACGCACTGCGCTTACCCGTTTGTGGCAGAGGACAGGGTTCGCATCCAGCTCCCCAAGCCTTGCCCACTGAGCAGCAGCAGACCATCTTGGTCTGGTTGGCCATCATGGGATGAATGCACTGCCTGCGGTGCGGGTCAGTCTTGTCGTCGTATATGCGATAGCACATGTCCTTGCGCATGTCTGCACCAGGAGAATCCAGTCAAACGTCGCCACGTGGGGTGATGTTACCGAATGAAAACATAGAGCGCTCTAACAGGGTCTCTGTACTCTGTACTTAAAAGGTGTACTGTTTTGAACGCTGCTGTGATGACACCGTTTTGGCACCATTAGTTCCCAGAAGACACCTCGAGAGATTGAAACATGGGCTGGGATACTTTATCCGAATACTATTGAAGTGACGGTTGGATGTTTTACAGTGAACCCTCGTTATTATGACCATGGTCGTTCCCTAACATTTTGGTCATGATGCGGAATTGTCATATTAACGGGGGGATTTGCAGAGGTTTCACTAAATTGTTCCCCAGGAGTATGGTCGTAAAGCGCGTATGTCAGATTATCGGGGGTCATATTAACGAGGGTTCACTGTACTTCCTTTCACTTTGAGTTGTGACATTTTCAAGTGGGGAACAATGTTCCGCATTTTAAACGGGATTCCTGTTGAATGCACACGAGGTTATCACGATAGGCGCTCGCTTGATCGGCTGGAAGTGGTTTTAAAGTCTTTCGAATACAGTGAACCCTCGTTATTATGACCATGGTCGTTCCCGAAAATAATTTTGGTCATAATGCGGAATTGACATATTAACGGGGCGGTTTGCAGGGGTTTCACTGCATTGTTCCCCAGGAGTATGGTCGTAAAGCGGGTATGTCAGATTATCGGGGGTCATATTAACGAATGTTCACTGTATTTGAAATATTCATTTGTAGCTTAACTTATATATGAGTCAGTTTTCGATGACACGTTGGGCAGCAGTTGACAAATAGCACTCACGCACTCTTTGTCACACAAATACTGTAGTAGCCAAATTATTGTATGCTATGTTAGCCGAACGCATTTTGCTTTCTTTGGCTGCATCGCCCACTGCCGTCCCCTGAGATTATTTTCCGCGTTCAGTTGGCCCGTCTTTCCTCACATCCGTGTTACGCAAAGATAGTGATGATATGCTTGAAAGAGAATCTTACCTACACAGGATTTCCCTCCGGAGACGGCCATGTAGTGAGGAGGGCACGTGCACTCGTAGCTACCCTCCCTATTGACACAGTGGCCAGGACTGCAGACTCCGGGATGTGTCAAGCATTCGTCGATGTCTGCGAGACAAGGTGAGACAGCACTCATTAAAAAAAGAATTACAGAAAGTACTTGAAACCATTTATGTCCTCACGTAGTCTTTGGACCATGGCGGGTTTTTACCACTTAAATTCGAGAAGAAAGCGAGACTTTTGTGACGAAAGATGGAAGTCACTGAAGAGGGTTAGCCAGCTGTAGGACTCGAACCCACATCTTCTGGATTACCGGTCCAGGGCTCTACCAATTGAGCGAAGCTAACACACCTCCCAAGCGACTTCCAAGGGGGCGTCATCGGAAGGGACAAACCAACCACTCTCTCTCACTCATTCCCCTTTCACTCTTACATTTTTTCTCACTCATACACACATCCATACGACGGGATCGACGCAAGCGGCATAGTTGAACATGAGACAACAGCTGGCTAACCTTCTCAATGACTTCCATCTTTCGTCATTAATTTCTTAGTCATTTGAGGCTTTGTATGTATTTGTCCTTTCTATATGTGTTCCAGCCTCAGAACATCAATTGTCTCATGAGACCTTTGTGTCATGTTCGACAGCCATGATACATGCAGGAGGCACAGGTACGGCCTTAAATATTATCTCTGACCCGCGAACGTAATCTGCAAATAGGCACATGTCATTCGGTTGATCTCGCCATTCCGCAAGCCAGCTTCACCTCATGTTTGCCAGGTGAAATGAACTAGTCGTTTACTACTGCCTACGGCAACTCCGAAGGATACAAAACATCCATCCATCCACGTCGCTTTTGTGTCCGTGTGCTTCGTAGTCGCCGCAGTCAGTTATGTACCAACCGGCCACGTTTATTTCGTATACGCTGTTTATTGGTCGGTCCTGTAAAGCCACACTCTTAAAAATGAACTTAACCGCATAACACGCTCCTAGCCCACCATAATCTCGAACGATATCGTTATCTGCTCTGATTTGTTGAAAACGGGAGGCGTACGCCTTTTTTGTGACAATTATGAACAGCATAAGTGTCACAAAAAAGACGTACGCCTCACGTTTTCAACAAATCAGAGCAGATAACGGTATCGTTCGAGATGATGGTTGGCTAGGAGCGTGCTACGCGGTCAAGTTCATTTTGAAGAGTGCAAGGCGAGAGCCGCCGATATTTCGAACAGAGACAACCTGAACTGTTTGTCACTCCTGTAAAGGGTACTTCACCTAACACTTGCGAGCGATAGGTGAAGTCAACCAACTGTTTACCGATCCGGTAAATTGCGCATCATGTAACGGTTACAAGCGCTAGCTGTACCCTATTTACTGAATGGCGACACCAACCGAAAGAACGCCGTGTTTCTTTTCAACTCTGTGTTCTATCAGGCTAGTCCTTCGATGTTAATGCGCAGAGGTTGGTAACGTCGTTATTTTAAGCAAGTATAGACTAGGAATCTTTCATCAAGCTTCGTATTATCTGCCAGGTTATCGGGCAACCAACCCACAAAAGATGCAACGCGAGCATTATTAAAGGAAAGTACCTATGCATTTCCTGTGGGTGTGGTCGAGAGTGTAGCCTTCTTGACAGATACACATGAAGCTTCCGAAGGTGTTGGAGCATCTTCCGTTTTCGCACAGGTTGGGTAACTCTGCGCATTCGTCCACGTCTGCAACGTCAGATAGGACGTATCACTCTTATCAGTTAGAAAAAAGAAACTGACGTCACGAAGAAGAGAGGGATGAGCTCACCTTCCAGCTCCACCGTCTCGATGTTCGGCCTGAACCCAATCCCACCTGGGCATAGTTCCCTGTACTCGCCTGAAAAAGGAAAAAGGGTCTGAGTCTGAACGTACAATACAATGTGGCGAGGCTTACTGGTGTTGAGAGACGGGCAGATGTCGCAACCTCGACCCCAGGCGACTCCTAACGTGCAGCAACACGTGGCCCGTGTCACGTATTCGGCTAACGGGTCGTAGCAAATACCACGGCCGTTGAAGTTCCCTGTCACTTTCAAGAAGCACCTCTCTTGTCTAGGATCTGTGGAACAAGGTCCGATTAAAGCTTTAAGGTGGGGGGGGGGGGGGAGGATCTGATTTAAGTGGAAGGAACGTCTTTTTACCAACACAGCCCGTCTTGCTCGGTACCAGGTGATAGTTTGGGGGACACTGACAGATGTAGGAGCCCGGGGCGTTGACGCACGTTCCATACTGGCACGATTGAGGACTGCTGCACTCGTTGATATCTATAGGACAGGTTGATATCAGATGTACGTATACATGTACCGCAGCGCATTATGCACGTAACCTGCAATCAACTACAATCTTTTTTTTAAATTTTTTTTTCAATTTTATTAGTAGTATTTGCAATACATAGTACACAGTGGGGGCCCCGTAGCATAGCTAGAGGTGGGGCCTCCCGGAAACAATCTGAATATCATATCATATGTGGCGACAACATCAGAACAAGGTATCCAATACAGTATGGGACAAAGCACAATACGCACAAAAGAAAAAGAAGAGCAAACAAATTAAATAAATATAAGAAATAAAAACAACTGAGATTGAGCAAAATTGTGACGTTTATGAAGGTGAACAGCGTAGGCGAAAAAACCCATGGGAGAAAAAAGACAAATAGTTGAAAAAGCGTGCATGAAAAGAATGTGTATGAATATGAGTAACTAATTCATGAAATGGTTCCTTAAGATGATCCGAAAACGATGGAACTACGTCCTTGCTATAGAAACACAGTACAATACATACACAATTAATCCCTCATCAATATGCTGTCATCTGTGTGTACCAATTCTAGTGGTCCTATGTTCCTCCATAGGGGAAAAATGATCCTTACCGGTGCAGTTTCCACCTGTAGCGTCGACCTGATAGCCCGCGTCGCAGTTGCATCGGAACGTCCCAAAAACATTCTCACACGCTCCAAAGTCACAGATGCTGTGATAAGTGACGCACTCGTCGATATCTACGGGTATAGCAGACATGAAATCAGAGGCGCTCGTGGGAGTATTGGTGTAAAGACCATTGACAGATATATCTTTCTCGTCTTGGAATTATCCAAATACGACGACAATATTCCATAGCACTTGCATGTTAGGTGTCGGTTGTCCCGCACCCTACCTTGGGGGCACGCACTAGCGTTCTTTGCGTACGTAGACGATCAGTTCGACTAATAGCCGTTATGTTAATTGGCAATACTAGGTAGGAGGTCCGTGCTGAAAAGAAGAAAATCACCGCGAAAAGTAGCTCACCTCTGCACGATCTCTGGTTGTCCTGAGGTTCAAATCCCATGTCGCATTCGCACTTGAAGCCACCGTCGAAGTTGAGGCACTGACCGTTTTCGCACAAACCGGGGTTCAAGCTGCATTCATCTACATCTGTAAGGCAGCGAGAGTGAAGGGCCTGTGCTGAGAATCTTAGTTTACAGCTCATGGAATTGTGGATAAAAAAACTAACTATGTAACGTTAGGTCGGGATGAGAAATTTGAAACGTTACGCTCTGCAACAGCTTTGCACGTCACATCTTAGGATGCCATGCAAGATAGCGTGACGTTGCTGTTGAGCTTCGTATACTGTAAGGACTTACCGTGGCACTGGAACCCGTTCCCGTAGAAGCCGTCGTCGCACGTACAATTGAATGAGCCGTCCGTGTTGTTGCATAAGGCGTTGCGATGGCATCCAGCGTGGTTATGCACACACTCGTTGATATCTACGGAAAGGGGACGATTGCTTCATCGCTTGAACGTCTCCTTTACGTGCCCTTTACCTTTGCACGTGATGCCGTCTCCGCGAAAGCCTTCTTTGCACGTGCACTGATAAGCGCCAGGCGTGTTTCTACATTCGGCGAACTCGCTGCAGTCATTCTGACCACTCTCACACTCGTCGTCATCTGCAATAGACATTTTCTTTTAGAAAAGCGAGCGCCACCTGTGGCACGCAAAGGCTCATGGGAACTAAGAGCGCCTTTAAGCATTACGAGACGGCCAGAGGCGGAGGTAGAGGAAGAACAACAACAGTATTCCCGGCGTGCGCAGCAGCATCGTCAGCCGGGTTAAACCATAACCGAAGCAGACGACAGAGCAGTGTCCCTCAAAGTTCCCAGGCTGCTTTGCGCCGCGCGTTTGGTGGCGCGCGCATCTTTTTAAAATCGTCTATCGTTGACAGAAAGTGGCTAAAAAAAACAAGATGTTAACTACAATTTTCTTGTACCTGTGCAATCAACGTCTCCTTCCTTGACGGCATAGCCTGGCTCGCAGCGGCACACGTAAGAGCCCACGGTGTTTTCGCAGCGGCCCCTCAGACAGCGATGCCTTCCCGTTTCGCATTCATCGTAATCTGTGCAATCAATCGTGCGTTTAACCTATGTGCATCCGAAAACAGCGTTCCGGAGTAGCGTGCTCGTAAGAGCATACCTATGCACCCTTTTCTGTCAGGAGCCGGTAGGAGCCCTCCAACGCAGTCACACGTGTAATCGCCCGGCAAGTTGTGGCACTTGCCGCCGCTGCAAACATCTCCGCCTGTCTCGCATTCGTTGACGTCTGGAAAAACAGACAAAGGCACGGTAGACGCTGCTTTGAAGTAAGATGACTTTCTCCCCTCGAAACAATTAACGGCGAAGAGACGAAATCATTTTCGGGACAGCATAGGCGGCAACTGACCTGCACAGGAGACGCCATCTGGCTGCAAAAAGTATCCTGGATGACAGGAGCAGTAGTAGCTTCCAGGTGTGTTCACGCAAAGGGATTTGCAGTTGCCTCGGTTAACCAAGCACTCGTCGATATCTGAACAAATCAGCAAAAAGCAAGCTCTTTGTCCGCCTTAGAGAAACAGTCAAGTGTTTTGAACGCAACGCATTCCTATCATGATTATGGTACATGGTATTAATCCAGACTGCGGTATCAAATCATAAAACGCTAGCTTTCATGAATTTCCCGCACATGCAAGTCCTATGGTCGCTCTTATTATTTTTATTATTTTTTTCCTGACAAAGTTAGATAGTGATAGATCATTACATCGATGATCTGGATAA
This sequence comes from Ornithodoros turicata, assembly GCF_037126465.1. NCBI lineage: Eukaryota > Metazoa > Arthropoda > Arachnida > Ixodida > Argasidae > Ornithodoros > Ornithodoros turicata. Next base: position 103,727,922 of record NC_088203.1, on the reverse strand, counting down.
TCTGTTCCGTTTCTGTTGCTCTTTGGCCGCCTCCTCTATTACGTTATCGTAATACGAATCAAGTGAAATGAAATGAAATAATCGAGGAACAGATTTCGTGGTCTTGTACTGCACTTGTAATGATTAATAGTGGAGTTACCTTCGCAGCTGCTTTGCAGAGCATTCTGTTTGAAACCGTCGTTGCAAATGCACTGGTAGGTACCCATTAGATTTTCGCAGAAACCGTTCGAACAGATGCCACTTGTTCGGCTGCATTCGTCGATATCTGTTGCAGAAGAGAATATTGGAAAAACAGCGAAAGAAATCCCGCCTAGGACTTGGTCGCGGTTGGCATACCTTTGCACGCTTTTCCATTGGGCGTAAGCTCGTGACCTGGAGGGCAAAGGCATTTGAACGAACCCGGTGTGTTGACGCATTTTCCTCCTCTGCACAGGCCCCGCATGCGAGAGCATTCGTCTATATCTACGACAAAGACCAAGAAAATGGTGTTCTTAAAGTCGGTTTTCCCGCATTATGACTCTATATGTGGTGAAGCACGCTTTTAAGGCATGGAACGCGTGCCACACTCTTAAAAATGAACTTCACCGCATGGCACGCTCCCAGCCAACCATCATCTCTAATGATATCGTTATCCATTCTGATTTGTTGAAAACGGGAGGCGTACGCCTTTTTTGTGACACTTATGCCGTTCATAATTGTCACAGAAAAGGCGTACGCCTCCCGTTTTCAACAAATCAGGGTAGATAACGATATCATTCGAGATGATGGTTGGCTCTGAGCGTGCCATGCTGTGAAGTTCATTTTTAAGAGTGCACGCGAAAACTATACCAAAGGTACTTTCTTAGAAATGAACTTCACCCCATAGCACGCTCGTACCCAGCCACCGTCTCGAGTGATAGCGTTATCTTCCATGATTTGTTGAAAACGAGAGGCGTACGCCTTTTTTGCGACACTTATGATGTTCATAATTGTCACGAAAAAGGCGTACACCTCCTGTTTTCAGCAAATTAGGGAAGATAACGATATCATTCGCGATGATGGTTGGCTAGCATCGTGCTATGCGGTGAAGTTCATTTTTAAGACTGTACTACACTCTAAAAACGGAACTTCACCGCATAGCACACGCTGTGCGCCAGCCGTTGCCATGAATGATAGGGTTATCGCTTCTGATTCGAAGAGAGAGGTGGGCGTACGCCTTTTTGTGGCAGTTTGGATATATGAAAATCGCCACAAAAAAAGGCGTACCACCCCTCTCTTCGAATCAGAAGCGATAACCCTATCATTCTTGGCAACGGTTGGCACACAGCGTGCTATGCGGTGAAGTGCTGTTTCTAGAGTGTACCTAAAAATAGGACCACCTGGGGGTAAATACATATGTCAATTTTTTTTAGAGAGCTCCTTCGAGCAAGAATAAGACAAATAAAAAGAGAAGCAGATATGCCAACTTACCCATACAGGCCTGCATAAGCATTGCGCTTTCGAATCCCGGGTTGCAGTCGCACTGGTAGGAACCCGGAATATTCCTGCAGCTGCCGTCGCCACAGATACCGTGCGCGATACCACATTCGTCGATGTCTGTATCGGAATGTAGTACCATTAAGTTTCATGTATGTAAGCAGCGACGTTTGGTGAATGTAACCTGTGCAGTTGATGCCTTCTGGATCGAGAGCAAATCCCTTGTTGCATTCGCAGGAAAAGCTTCCGGGCGTGTTTTGGCATCTGCCATTCTCGCAGATGTTCGGGAAATAGAGGCACTCATTGATGTCTAGTGGACGAAGCAAGGACATCGTTAAGATTGTATCTACCGTTCTTTGTGAAATGTCAATTGTTCATTAATAATAACAACAACAACAACAAAAAAAAAGAAAAATGATTGTGACTGTGTCACACGTACACTCTTAAAAGTGTACTTCACCACATAGCACGCTCCTAGCCAACCACCATTCCGAATGACAACGTTCTCGCCCTAGATTTGTTGAAAACGGAAGGCGAAGCCTATTTTGTGGCCATTATAGGCTCCGCACAGAATAGGCTCCGCCTCCCGTTTTCAACAAATCAGGGGCGAGAACGTTGTCATTCGGGATGGTGGTTGGCTAGGAGCGTGCTAAGTGGTGTGGAACGACTTTAAAAAAACTCGCGGCTTCGTGCGCTTTCTTCAAGAAACGGGCCTCGCGGAAAGACCACTCAAGTGCACCTCTCATCTACAGTGTGCCTTCGTCCCATCAGTATCGGTCATCCTGCCTATGCATCACTTTGAAATCGTTAACCCCCTCTCCCCCTTTCCTTTTTTTTTCTTTTTTTTTTTGTTGCTCCAGTCGTGACGATGCCCACTTGAGTGCGGCCAACTACGACAAGCCACCTCGTCTCCCCCCCCCTCCTCATTTCTAAGAGTGTAGGTGTAACATTGGATATCTTGGGGGCCACGCGCGCCGCAAGGACCATGCGCTTGACATTTATGTTGATGCGTTCTTCTCGTTTTTGTTACCGTAATTCGGAGCGAGAGAGCACTAACTGTTACAAAATCCACATACTCTTTTGGCGCCGTCCGCAGACCTGCACCATTCTAGACATCTGTTCACGTTAACTGTGCTATACTATAAAAAACGCCCGCACTTCGGAGTAAAATTCGGAAGCACTTGACTTCTTCTCGAAGTCGTTTGATCTTTCGTATAAATCGGACGCTGAAACACGTTGCGCATACGGACACTGTTCAAGTTGGTAGTTTAACTAACAATTCATTTAGTCGCAGAGCAGATTGATCCTAAACGACCACACATCGGTCGTTCTGCAGATTGCTGTCGTTGTACGTTCAGGTCTCTGATCACGTGACATCGTCATAGGGTTCAGGCTTCGATTCACCTCGTCCTTTTTCAACCAAGGCCGATAAGCACGACAGCAGCAGTATAGGCGAAATCTTAGGAACGAAAGAGAAGGACGTCGGGGATGAGGCGTGTATGGCGAAGAAGACTCCACTACAATGTCTACTGCTAACGAATGCCACAGTGCCTCTACTTGTCAATTACGCAAATAACCACGACATGCACGACGCTTGCCCTCGTGCCATGGAGCAAAAAACAAGCGAACTTCAGCACCCCCACCACTTCAATCATCATTACTTTCTCCACCAACCTTCTCCACATTCCCCACCCAAATTGTCACGGTCAAGTTATAGTACCGTTGGACGTCCTCATAGCCCTGGCCGATCTCCCTTGGGGCTAATGGCCATTCTCCGTGGGACAAAGAAGAAGAAGAAGATTCTGCGAGCTCGCCGTTCTGTGCTGTTATAACCAGACTTCGGGCTCCGCAAACTGTGATCATGGCTTCTTCGTCCGAAGGTCAGTTTCGAAGCCTTTCCCGCGCAATCGGCGACAACATTCAAAAGATCTCCGGAAACGTGGCTTCTATGCGACACCGATGGTCCTTCGCACCGGGCATCTCTTTACAAAGCAACCTACTAGCGGACACTAGCGCCTTGGCCAAGGAGACAACCAGCATGTTGAAGTCGTTGTCCTTACTGCGTGGAGCCGACGAGCGCCAGCAGAGATTGCTCAGGGAAAAGCTAACGAACGACTTTTCCAACGTGTTGCACGATTTCCGAAGCTTCCAACGAGAACAAATTGAAAGTGAAAGCGCCAGAAAGATCCCGAGGATGTCATTGAATCCGTTTGCTGAAGAGCCGGAGACACTGATTGAGCTGAATCCATTTGCATCACAGAGACTGGATCATGGGTAAGGTCAGTTTCTTTGCTGGCGTGACAGGACATTGCCCGGTTTGTTTGGGTACACATGGAGTAGGAGAGGAGCAGGTCTAGCACAGCGATGGCACACACTGCTAGCGCCCCATCTGTCTGCACATGTATACGAAGGAGAAATCATCCAGACACTTTTATTCCGTAAGAACTGTGGAATACTACACGCGTAAAGACCGCCCGACAGAATTAATATCCCTATATATTCTCCCGTTATATACTATATCGTTTGTCTTATTGTTTCGCAGATGTGTCAGCTTACTAAGTTTCTATTCACACATGTGAACACGCTTACGTTTACGTATTGCACAGTTTTTCTTCTTTTTTCCTCCCCACATTCAACTGTTCTTCGCGTCTATAGCATACCCGCAAAATTTGCGCCGTTCATGCGGCACGTAGCATGTTCGACATCAAGTAATGACAACGAGCCTGTTTTCGATCGATAATATGCCACATAGTTCCAATAAGCTGCCGGAAATCCTTTCCACGGAACAGAAGTAACGATACCTAAATGCTGAATTAACGTAGCTACGTACTACGTAACGTAGCTAACGTAGCGTAGTACTACAAACTACTTTCGATAATTCAGGTTTAGGCAATTTTGTCGAAAAGCACGAAAATATTTCCCACGCAGCAAAAATGACCTCTCTATGGTACTGCATCCCATGTGTATGCCTATAAAGATTTCAGCTGAAATCACTGACGAGCCGTACGTGCAAATATTCTGGAAACATCTGTTTGGAAAGAAAGACGTTGTAGAAGCTTATGACTGATGAGTTTCACCTGGAAGATTGCAGTCTCTGACGGACCAAGACGATGACTTGGAGTTACTCCGTGAGAGAGAGCGATCAATCCGCCAATTGGAATCCGACATCGTTGACGTGAATACTATATTCAACGAACTCTCCTCCATGGTCCACGAGCAAGGAGAAATGATCGACAGCATCGAAGCCAACGTCGAGAACACCTCCTTGAGCGTCGAACACGGGATGCAACAGTTGGCCATGGCCAGCAGACACCAGCAGAAAGCACGACGGAAGAAATTTTGCTTCTCCATCTTCTGCATCGTACTTGTAGCCATTATCATCGCGCTCATCGCGTTGTCCTTCAAGAAACGGTGATCGTCCCAAATAAAGACCGTTTTTTTTTGTTAGTGGGCCGTTTCGTTTCCACCGTGTTCTCCCCTGTTTGTTTAGTACAGCTCGTATCAGAGCAAAGTTGAACGTCATTCCAGCCTGCGGACCCTGGCGGTGCCTAGTAGAAATAACGTGTGTAGAGGGTATTTTGGTAATCTAGTTACAGTTAGAGGGGTGCACCTCGTTATGAAGGCGTTGTTTTCTGCAGGTGCCGCCAGGGTGTCTTTCTTCCCACCTCGCAGGCTGGAGGGTTGTTCAAGTTAACATTGACGCGAGCCGTACACAGCGTAGCGTGCTTCAGAGTCGGGATAGGGTATTTTCCTCGTCATTTCTATTTTCGTTATTTGTGTGTGTGTTTCATTCTCCATGGCAACCGCTTCTGATACGTTTCCGCGCTACTGTTTGCATCGCTACGAAACAGCTCCTATATACGGAGCTACGATCCCTCTCAGCTCTGTCACCTCCGCAATTTCTCCTCCTGTCTACGACGACGAGATCGCGTTCGCATATCTGGACCGGTGTCGGTGGTGGCAGGGGTGGCGTGCTATTTCCGAGCGACCTACACTCTTAAAAATGAACTTCGCTGCATAGCACGCTCCTAACCAACCGTCATCTCGAATGATATAGTTATCTGCGCTGATTTGTTGAAAACGGGAGGCGTACGCCTTTTCTGTGACAATTATGAACAGCATAAGTGTTACACAAAAGGCGTACGCCTCCCGTTTTCAACAAATCAGCGCAGATAACTATATCATTCGAGATGATTGTTGGCTAGGGAGCGTGCTATGCAGTGAAGTTCATTTTTAAGAGTGTACCTGCCTACCTGGTGGCACGTTGCTCGGGGTGGAAGGATTGAGGGATCGTGCGTCCTGGGCCGACTTCACAGGGAACTGTGCCGACATTTGTCTTAACGCGTCCGAGGAAAACCCAGCCGGGCACTCGGATTCGAAGCCGTGTCACCTCCCAGTCTCGGCGTCGAATGCCATCACCGTGGAAGGGGGTGCGGCCGAGAAGCATTCAGTACGCCCTGGTACGCTAAGTGCCCGCCTCGCATGCGTGCGATCTATGCTCTACACGTTTTCTTTTTTTTTCTTAAAGGTCCGCCTTCTTCGGATTTAGTACCGTTCACATTTTGGGCAGGTAAAAGCCAACTGTTTTTAAATGTACAATTCCGGGAGAAACTGCGATGGGGTGGGATGTTTCTTGTCGACACCGCATTAAAGCCACGCCTGTTATATATACGCATATCTGGGAAAATGTTCAATTCGGAGTGTAAATTTGGTGAAGTTCGTGTTTTACAAAAAAAAAAAAAATGAAAAAGTCCGAAGACAGGCTGTGTGTATGGTGCTTTACCTGTTATGACGGGGTCAACTTCCCACACACCGGGCGGTGAAGGGCCGTATCCCGGCCCTTTGCCGCACAACTCACTGTAGGCGTCTGGAATGAAACATTCGAGCAGATGACTCGCCACATTTAAGGACCTAGTTAATAAAAGCATACCCGTGCTTGGACGCGGACAGGGCTCGCAATGAAAGCCCCATGCCTTTCCAACCGCGCAGCAGCACAAGGTCTTCCGGAAGAGACCCATGAATCCCCGATTGCAGCGACCTCCTTCATACGTGGCGTAGCACGTCTCCTCACGGAGGTCTGCGAACGTACGAATGTAAGTAGCCACGAAAAATGGATTACTCGAAACCGTGCTTAATCGAGCTTAATTTATGGCGGGGATTGTAGTACTCCTTACCGACGCATCTGGTTCCCGTCGGATCCAGAGTTAAACCCTGGGGACAGTTGCACTTGTAAGAGCCTTCGGTGTTGACGCATAGGCCGCCACCTTGGCAAATGTTCGGGAACAAGTCACATTCGTTGATATCTGCGTTGCGTTAATCGATATTAACAAACGCTCTCTGTGCTTGAGAAGGGTGGTCTTTGGAGTGCGGTTGAGGAATGGTCTTACCGGTGCATGTGTGGCCGTCCAGCATTGCGTATCCTTTCGGACACTTTCGCCCTTTTACGTCTGAAATGATTGTTTTTTGAGTGCACGTAGTCTCGTAAATAGATAAATAGGTAAAGAGATAATAGGTAAATAGACGTACCTGTTTCTGGTGTGCACACTTTACAGGGGCTTCCCCATGCTTTTCCGATGGAAGAACAGCATTCTGACTTGAGCATGGTTCTCTTGACGTCATTTTCGCATTGGCCCTGATTGATGCTCAGCCAACAGGACCCTTTTCTGTTGTCTGCGACAACGAAATCGACGTAGTATATATAGCCTTTTTATAGACGTTCCTAACTATTCTCTAGTTCTGGCATTATGAAATATGACATATGTACACTGCGTGTTGTCTTTGGGGCTACGTTTAATCTCGATTAATAGTCGAGCTTGAACGGTGAAAGAAATGAAGAAAATACCGCTTTGGACGTTCAAGTATGTCGCTATCCTTACTACAAACCGATCAGTTTGACATTTCGACTCCGTGAAATGTTTCATTAAAAGCCAGAAATAGACTGTACTACACGAAAATTCTTGGTTGTAACTTGTAAGAACTTCGCGAGCTGACAAAAATTTAGAAGTAGACAACCAAAACAGGACCTTGTTCAGACGAACCACAGCCATCGCGCTTCGCCCTGTTTATTATCTCCTCACTCAGGAAAGCAAATGTAGAACAGCTGTCGTCGGCAGGCGTCCCCAGACGCCTTGACGCGTATTCGACAAAGGGTTTCAAACCCTACAGCGGTGGATTGTGCTACTTGGTATCGGTTATCCTTGATCAAGAAGAGCGCGCACACATTTGTCGACGTCCGTTGTTGTCTTTGTGGCGATTTTCTTAATCATGGCCTCAAACTCACCGATGCACACATGGCGGGAAGTGTCCAGAGTCATTCCAGGAGGACATTCACAAAGGTAGCTGCCGGGAGTGTTGATGCACCTTCCACCCACGCACACGTCCTTACCGGACGTCGCACATTCGTCGATATCTACAAAATTCGCCAACCGTTCACTGCGCCATTTGAAATGGAACCAGCGGACCTACTACCTTCGCAGGTCTCCAGATTGTACTTGTATCCCGCTGGACACGTGCAGTGGTAGCTGCCCGGTGTGTTCCGGCAGATCCCGTTCTCGCAGAGCAGGAGGTTCACCTGGCATTCGTTGATGTCTGCGGAAGGTACTTGGATGAATAAGGCGGGAACGACGCCGTTTCCCGTGAAAGGTGGCCCAGAAACTTACCTGAACATACCTTGCCGGATGGGTCCACTTGATAGCCGACGTTGCAGACGCAGCGGTAGCTGCCTTTCAAGTTCTCGCACGCTCCGTTGGGACAGATGTGCGGGAAGACCCAACATTCGTTTATGTCTGCAGAAGTTCAAAATATGAAGGATGGTCGAAAGAAGTGGAACTTGTGGAAATAATGTCTTACATCCAGGCAACATTTTATTGATGCCTTCTCATGAGGATAAACACACACACGCACGAAAGAAGAGGACGAAGAAGAAGCGAACCCCCCCCCCCTTCAAAGGTAACTGAATCATAAAACATGGGGGGGAAAATGTAAGAAATTAGTTTAGAAAATGAGCTAAAATCGTGTGATATTATTGGTATAGGGACTGTAGCGAATTCGTTAACGGAGATACGACAGGTACAGCTCCCGCCAACCTTAATAATAACACCGGAAAAACTCAGTTCTCAGTCTCATTTCCGAGCGCGATAACAGCCGCCCCGGGGGCACTGGGGGAATGATTTTGTTCAATTTTTGTTCACTTAAGATTTCCTCATGGCCCCAAGGGTTGCTGTAACCGCTCTCGGGAACGAGACCATATTTTTTCCAGTGTTATTATTAAGGTTGACGTTAGCTGTACTTTCAGCAGGAGGTTCGTTGATTGCTGCAATTTCGATGGAGGTCAAGAGATAAACTGATGTTCTGAGGCTGGAACAACATAGAAGGGACAGATACAAACAAAGCCTCAAATTGCCTAAGAAATCAACGATTCCTCGTTGTTTTCGATGGAGGTGTTTTTCAGTTCAATATTGGCGAAAAATCCTCATCTAAGCGGGGCACATACAAAATTATTTCCGCTGTGGCTTCCGAGCTGTATCAGATGATCTCTGTTATTGTCATTCTTAACTTGGCCCACGTGATTCACCTCTCGCAATCTAAGCATAGGCTACGGGCGGTGTTTAGATGCACACAGTTCAATTCCTCCCTTCTGGGTCACCCCGTAAAATACTCGACTGGCAATCACCTTCCCCAACGTGTCCCGAACCGGATCCATTGGGGCAAAGCTTAGTGTACTCGGAAGACCCCGGCAGTGGGCACGGAATGCAATGTGGACTCCCCCAAGCGGCCAGACACGTCGACTGAGCAGCGCAGCAGCAGGCCGATTTCTTGACCATCACGTTCGAGGGTTGGCTGCATTCACCGTGCTTGTAAGACGCGTAGCAGTAATCGCGCCTTGTATCTGGAACAGCACGCACGTTACGGTCCATGTAGAAACGGGCATCGTAGGAGGCACCTTACCGAGACATGACCGTCCGCCCGGCCCTAACGTGAAACCGTCGTCGCAGAAACAGCGAAAACTTCCTGGCGCATTTTCGCAACGTCCACTGACGCAGACGTCCGTCAGTTCCGTACATTCTTCCACGTCTGAAAAGACAACGATTCCGTCTGGACGTGGTAACGGCATGGCAGACTACTTGCCCACTCACCTACACAGGAATGGCCATCGGGCGATGGCTTGAAACCGACGTTGCAGATGCACTTGAAGCTTCCGTCCATGTTCACACATCGGCCGTTCTCACACATGCGGTATTGGTCGCATTCGTTCACATCTAAAGCACACGTATGATATCAGCTTAACTTTTCGTGATTAACTATCTCCATCTGAACCTCTCTGGTAAGTAATGTGAAGGGAAATGCCTCAGGACGACAGCTACTGATATTTCGAACTGTGACTGTTCTGTCGAAAAGTGTCTTCTGTCGTGGCTGTCTGTAGAACAGTCTCTGTTCGAAATAAGGAACAGTTCGTGGAACAGACTCTGTTCTACGAAAAGCTGTGGAAACCTTCGGTGCAGTCTTTACAACGAGGACTTCGAGAGAGAGAGAGATATGACGCAGAAGCATACACAGCACCGTGTATGTGTCTTTTCTTTTTTTTGCGTCCAAGTCCCGCGTCTTGTTTTCTTTTTCTTTTTTTTTACTGCATTTAATTATGATTCATCGCCAAGAAGCTCACGTTGTCACGCATTTTAGTAAAATCCTTTAGGCAGAAACATTTTGCGAGTAAACTCAAATGTCTCTCTTAAATTGTCGCGCAGAAGAGAAAGAGAAAGGAATGGTGTACTCACCTACACAGAACTCTCCATCTGAAGCAGAGACGTATCCTCTTTCACAAACGCATCTGTAACTGCCTGGGATATTCTCGCAACGGCCTCCCTTCAGACAGGTCCCGGAGTTCTCGGCGCACTCGTCGATATCTGTGCGTTGTTAAAGGAGTAAACACTTCCGAGTCATGCGCCGGAACAATTCCCGAAACGTCACTCATTTGAGGGAAGAAAACACTCACCGATGCAAGCTCGTCCAGTGGGACTGAGCACGAATCCCCTGTTGCAGTCACATTTGTAAGACCCTTCCATGTTGACGCAGCGTCCATTGGCGCACATGCCGCTCGTTTCGCACTCGTTTCGATCTGTTGGAAAACGTGAAAAACATGAAGGATTCAGCGTCCTCTGTGATGATCAGTTGGCGCTCCTAACAATTGTTTCTTTCTCAACAAACATTCTCGGGTCTATGAGAATACCAAGGGAAGCTCGCAGGCATTCCGAAGTGCAGATCTCGGCAGACTTCAAGTGTGCAGATGGAGAACGAGAAGTGATGCTCTGAGATGTTTCACTAAGTATGCTGTATTATCTATCGTGGCTGCATGGCTTTGCAGACGTTGAATGCGGTGTCCTCTTTGTATGGAGATGCAAGACAGTTCGGAAGTGGTATCGAAGTTTCGAATCGGGCGATTACAGCGTGGAAGATCAGGATCGCTCTGGACGACCTCGGGAGTCCGGTGAAACGCTTCTTACGGACCTCGTGCGCGAAAATCCGCGAATGATGATAGGAGAACTCGCTGACACTCAGCACAAATCCGTCTCCATCGAACAGGACTGCCTGAAGGATCTCAAATTCCCAACTCGACTGGACGCCTCGAACCCACCAGAAACCCGAGCAGCTGGTGTGGACAACGTGGGATGTACTCATTGAACGGCACCAAAATGAAAAATTTTTTCAAAGAAGATCATAAATGGCAGTGAGGCAGTGAGCTCTGGATCATATACAACAACGTTAGCCACAAGAGATCATGTGGACTACCAGCAACACGTCTTCGGAAGCAGTGTCCAAGCCAGGGCGTCACCAAAAGAAGATTCTTCTGTGCATCTGGTGATATCAATGTCACTGATGCCATCTATACGTCACTGGGCTTCTGTTAAATACTCTAGTTCACCATACAAGTATCCTTAGGGCGCCTCGTTTTCTTCTTTCTCCCCAAAGATCCACCACCATCATCAATACCACCGCCCCTATAGTCCCATCCATTGTACGTGTCAAATAATCAGCATCAGTCCAACTGTGCGAAACGTAATACTACGCTTACCTACGCTGGACCCTCGTCTGTGTTCTTGAGACACCGCGGGATGTCCAACACGGCCTTAACACGCACGGGCAACCACGGACCGCATATCAGGAGGATATTGCGAACGAAGGCAAGATGGAAGCTAAATCCTCCAAATAAGACACCCTTCCGTAGTTTTGCAAAGAACGAAGATTGGAACGGTTTCATTTCAAGTATAGAGGCCACTGAAAATATCCCTCTCGTGAATAAGGAGTTCTTTGTTTCTCTCATCGACAGCAAGCTAATCATTCGTTGACAGGGAATGCTCGATATTTTTCAGTGTCCTTACCCGTGCAATCCTTGCCGTCCGGTGTGAGATCGAATCCTGAGCTGCAAAAGCATCGGAAGCTGCCCACACTGTTGATGCACTTTCCAGACCTGCAGTATCCTTCAGAGCACTCGTCGACGTCTGTAATGTAACTTTTTCGATTATTTGGTAGCTCTACGATACTACAACGCACTTAGGGCCCCTAATGAAACTGGTAGTCGTCACTGCGCATGCCCATAACCTAAACCGTGTTTTGGGCGTGCACTTTGGTTACCCAATGCTCGCCCCAAAGTGAGCTTGCGTCGCCTTCGCACTTGTTCGACTTGTTGTGAGAGAGCTAGAGCCGGCGGAAACGAAGTGAGAGAAAAGCACGTCGTCTGGTATCGAAAATATTGTAGCAATCCGCTACACGTGGTAGCGTAGGATTAGTGGTCTATCTGTTGGTATTCTGTCTGCACCTGTGTGTCTATATTCGCCGTGTGGAGGCGTCCTGGGGTGGTCAGTCCGACTTTGTCGCTACTCACATCCCCATTCTTTTTTTTTTCTTCTTTATCACACCACCATCACCAGGATTAGTGCAGTTTTGTTTCAGGTCATATGACCGCCGACCTGGACGACGTAAAATAACCCTGAGTGGGCCACGTAGGCGATATGAAATGATGTAGTGAAAAATAATACTGCATCCTAGCCATTGATAATATGACACATCTGTGTCACTCCCAAAGTTACACGCGGTGTGTCCATAACACAGACGAACCCTACAGTCATTCAGTATCAGTGCAATCAATAATGGAGTCGCTTGCCTCGGCATCCCTTCTCGTCGTCTGTGGGTTTGAATCCTTTGTGGCAGTCGCAACGATATCCCCTGGCAGTGTTGACGCAGTCACCGTCGGGACAAAGTCCAGGTCGGAGATCGCACTCGTTCAGCGTCATATCCTCCGGCGGCGATCTGCAGAGACGTTTATATTCAGCTGGGACAGAAAACGAAGAAGGGCCGTCAGGCGATTCCACCATAAGCAGGCTGCTCGAAAGAGAGAGACCAGCATTATTTTATCATCACAAACAGGAAAGAATAATAATAATTGCTGGTTTCGTTTTTTTTTATGTCTCGAGACAATCATGGTGTGACGTCACGGTAGTTGGTCCGCGGTTTAATTTTGCCCACCTGAAAGTTCTTTAAGGTGCATCGATTCTCACCTCGGCACTCGCTGCACCGTACTTAGCGTCCCTCGCGGTCACCAACCAAGCAAGAACACAAGTGAAGTGCCCTGACAGGTTTCATTTACATACAGGGTGTGTGCAGAAAAACGTAACCCGCATTTTTACATGTAACTCGCTGTCTACTTGCTGGAGGAACTTCTGGTGGCGTACGATGGCGTATTTATGCGTGCGAAAGCTACAAAAAAATCCTGGAAGCCGTACTCAGCGTAAAAAAAAACAAAAAAAATAAACAGAGCCGGAAAACATCGGCTTCCATGCATTAGAATAGAGCGGTCATGACAGTGCATAGTAGTGCATGGCGGTCTCAGGAGAGTTATGTGCAGGCACCGCTAGGGGCACTACCGATGAGCATCCACGTGGGACATCGTTTCGATTTCTGCACCGATACCTCCCCTAGCGGTACCTGAACACAACTCTTCTGCATCCGCCATGTTGGCCTATTCTGATGCATAGAGGCCGACTTTTTCGTTGCTCCGTTTAATTTTTAAGCTGAGTATGGCTTCCACGATTTTTCTGCAGATTTCGCACGCATAAATGCGCCATCGTGTGCCACCGGAAGTTCGTTAGTTAGGTAGACAACAAGCTAAGTGCCTAAATGCGGGTTATGTTTTTCTGCACACACCCTGTATATTGTAGTGTACCGCAGTACTCTCAGTCCAGGTTTATTATCGTCTAACAAACCCCGATTCTTCTCTTGTTGAAGGCTCAAGTCGAAGCAGAAATCAATTCCGCAGGCACAATTGCCGTCCGTTTTATACTCGTTTGTTTCGAATTCTGCACTCTTAAAAATGAACTTCACCACATAGCACGCTCCTAGCCAACCATCAACCCGAATGACAACGTTCTCGCCCTAGATTTGTTGAAAACGGGAGGAGGAGCCTATTTTGTGCCCATTATGCACGGCACAAAATAGGCTCCTCCTCCCGTTTTCAACAAATCAGGGGCGAGAACGTTGTCATTCGGGATGGTGGTTGGCTAGGAGCGTGCTATGTGGTGAAGTTCATTTTTAAGAGTGTGTGTGTGTTACGTATTCCGTTCGTTTAAACGAGATAATTACCATTGTCCAAATGACTTTTTGCAGCTATATCTTCGACGTGCCCAGTACAACATCCCGCATCTATCCAAATGAATTTTTATACGAAATGTTTTTTTCTCACCTGATCCTTTCCGTGGACATTGCTCGCAGGGATAGCCCCAGCCCTGGGCCATCTTATCGCCGCAACAACATTGCATTTTGGTCAGCTTAACAGCCAGCTGATTCTTGCAGCGACCTCGACCGCTGTAGTCCGCGTAGCAGAAGTCTTGAGTGGTGTCTGCGGGGAAGATCACGCCACAGCATAGTATATTATCGCTATCACGTCTTTTTTTTTCGGTGCTTATTTATTTTCATAAAATCGGCGTTTATCGACGCTTTTCCTGGCGTGCACACGCTTTACCCGACGATTATCGGCGAATAGAAATCACAATGCAACTTCAGTGCACTCTAAGAAAAAAGGGTGTGAAAAGGTAGCAACTTCTATAGTTACCACCTACACTCTTAAAAATGAACTTCACCGCATAGCACGCTCCTAGCCAATCATCATCTCGAATGATATTGTTATCTGCCCTGATTTGTTGAAAACAAGAGGCGTATGGCTTTTTTGTGACAATTATGAACAGCATAAGTGTCACAAAAAGGGCGTACACCTCCCGTTTTCAAGAAATCAGGGCAGGTAACGATATCATTCGAGATTATGGTTGGCTAGGAGCGTGCAATGCGGTGAAGTTCGTTTTTAAGAGTGTAGGTCAACATAACGTCTCATGAGGGGTTTAAAAGGGTGGTAAAAGCAATTATCACATATCCAAATTGCTACAAAAAGGCGTACGCCCCCCACGCTCACCGAATCAGAAGCGTTAACCATATCATTCGTATAGGTAGCAGGTAGAACTTTGCAACCTTCTAGGCACAACATATGCGACAACTATTACCTCCTAAAAGGTGTAACTGCTCCACCCTTTTTTCTGAGAGTGTGCTGTGCGTCTAATCCATCTACACTCTTAAAAATGAACTTCACCGCATAGCACGCTCCTCGCCAACCATTATCTCGAATGATATCGTTATCTGCCCTGATTTGTTGAAAACACGGGGCGTACGCCTTTTCTGTGACAATTATGAACAGCATAAGTGTCACAGAAATGGCGTACGCCCCCCGTTTTCAACAAATCAGGGCAGATAACGATATCATTCGAGATAATGGTTGGCTAGGAGCGTGCTATGAGGTGAAGTTCATTTTTAAGAGTGTAAGTGCGTCTAACGGTGGCGTCTTACGATCAACGGAACAGTAAACGGACATTTTTCGCAACCATCGTATTTCTGTATGGTTTTCTGATCTGCATCAACAACTTGCTGAGGCCATGTGCAGCAATTTGTCTCTGTCATCGTTCCTACACTCTTAAAAATGAACTTCACCGCATAGCACGCTCCTAGCCAACCATCATCTCGAATGATATCGTTATCTGCCCTGATTTGTTGAAAACGGGAGGCGTATGCCTTTTTTGTGACACTTATGCTGTTCATAATTGTCACAAAAAAGGCGTACGCCCCCCGTTTTCAACAAATCAGGGAAGATGACGATATCATTCGAGATAATGGTTGGCTAGGAGCGTGCTATGCGGTGAAGTTCATTTTTAAGAGTGTAGAATGTCCCTCTGTATTCGGCGTTTCTCGATTGAAACCGAATGAAAGAAAATTTACCCGACGTATGTTCTTCGATATCTTTCGATTAAAACCAAAAACGTGGAACCCTGCTTAGGATGTTACGAGTTACCTACGAAAGTGAAAACGACATACATCAACCTGACATGTTGGTAACCACTGCTGCTACCAATAAGTTCCTTTTCACTTTTTGACCCATTGGATATATCCCGGGAGCTACCGCTGATTTGGCATCGGCATACGGCCCCCAAAAGATGGCACTCAATTTTACCCCCGAATTCGTGGAATGTACAGGGTGTGTGCAGAAAAACGTGACCGACATTTTTACATGTAACTCGTTGTCTACTTACCCGAGGAACTTCCGGTGGCGTACGATGGCGTATTTATGCGTGCGAAAGCTGCAAAAAAATCCTGGAAGCCATTCTCAGCGTAGAAAAATAAACAGAGCGCGAAAACATCGGCTTCCACGCATTAGAATAGGGCGGTCATGACAGTGCATGGTAGTGCATGGCGGTCTCAGGAGAGTTACGTGCAGGCACCGCTAGGGGTACTACCGATGAGCGTCCATGTGGGACATCGTTTCGATTTCAGCGCCGATAGCTCCATGGATGGCTCCCCTAGCGGTACTTGAACACAACTCTCCTGAGTCCGCCATGTTGCCCTATTCTGATGCACGGAGGCCGAAGTTTTCGTTGCTCCGTTTATTTTTTTAAGCTGAGTATGGATTCCACGATTTTTCTGCAGATTTCGCACGCATAAATGCGCCATCGTGCGCCACCGGAAGTTCGTTAGTTAGGTAGACAACAAGCTAAGTGCCTAAATGCGGGTCACGTTTTTCTGCACACGCCCTGTATTCAACCCTAAAGAACTTACCGAAACACGTTTTCCTGTCATGGCTGGGAACCGTATCGGGATCGCAGAGGCAGTAGTGGCTCCCGTCAGTGTTAATGCAGTGGCCCCGGTTGCAGGTGTCCGGGTCCTGAGCACATTCGTTGATGTCTGCAACAGATTGTGTCTCGTTCAACAGATTGTGTCGTGTGAGAGTCGGTGGAGTGCCATACCATCGCAGGAGTTGGTGATGTCGTTCCGCACGTATCCTTCTTCACATTCGCACTTGAAAGATCCGATGGTGTTGATGCACTTGCCATCTTCGCACAGTCCAGGAATCGCTTCACATTCGTTAACGTCTGTGTCGAGCAATAGACACTTTAGCAAAACCGTTGGTAAAGCTACGGTCCTTACCGGAACCAATAGACCTCTCCCTGTTTGTAAACAAATGACGTCATAGTGTTCGACAGCGCCACCAATTTGGTAGACTTGAACTACGCTAGAAGCTAGAGGCGAACAAGGTCGCGCCCGAAAGCCACGGTGTTGAGGGGATTACAATGATCCCTGAAAGGGATGGCGACCTTCGATCCTGCTTTTCTTTCAGTGTAGGATGCAGGGAACAAGTGCCGATTTGTGGAACCCAGCCCTCTCCGTGTGGTTTGTTTCGGTTTCGGTCTGTCTACCAACGTCATGATGACGTTTCTCGGGTAGAGGTTTACTGCGGCTGTGCATGACTAGTAATTTTATCTACTGATTGGTTCCGGTCGATACGGTTCGAATCAAACCACACTATCGACGGTTTGTTAAAACTTTCTAATGGGAGAAAGATCGTTATTGTTCCGTTGCTTATCCTCCGACCGTTACACCGATCCTCAGGGGGGCCGGCGGCCTCAAAGTTCGACTGAAGCGCCACAACGGCCTTCTTTGTACGTTGGCATTACTTTAGTGTCCATATCCGGGATTACTGGTATTGCGGGCTTGCGGGATTGCTGGCATTATACGGTATAGTTCAGGGCAATCGAAAACAACATAGGGGCACAGTTAAGACACACACCCACACACAGCTCAGTGCTGTGTGTAGATGTGTGTCTAACTGTGTCTCTGTGTGGTTTTAAGTTTGCATTGACCTAATTTGACCGCTATTATATTACTATAGTATATGTAAGACGTGACCCGTACAACGCGTATTTCAATACGTAAAACGTAAACGGGCGGAACACGCAGGCCAATACGCACGACGCACACATTGCGTAAACCTGTAAAGCTCCGCCTGAAAAAAAAAAAAAAAGAGAGAGAGAGAGAGAGAGAGAAAGGAAGAAGAGACCCCCAGTCTTTCCAGCAGGTAGAGAACATATAGCGATCCAAAATATATTTAAAACACTCCATGTAACAAACAAAAAAATATACAGGGTGTTTCAGTTAAATCCCCGGGCTAAATAATTCGCGAACCGGTGCACCAATCGAATAACTTTCTTTTTTACAAGTATCTGTCCAATACCGCCTACAAGATGCGCACCGCGTGAATGAGCGGGAGGCGCTCATTATTTAAATAAAAATGCAAATGAGTTTCGTAAAAAAGCGTAACTTCTAAAGCAGGGCGCTGTCGGTATTAAAATGGGTACTACCCCTTTTGGGACCTTCAGTGGACACCTTTCAGAGAAAAATCTGCCACCGAAGCGGGTCATTTGTTGCAGTAATTAATTGGTTTCGGTTTACGTATTTTTGTCGCGGCTGGTCGCGGCGAAGCGCAAAAGGACGTAATTCATTGGTGTAATTCATTGGTGTAAGGACGTAATTCATTGATGGATAAGGGAGTGAAAGAGCGTCTTTTTGCGCTTCGCCGCGACCAGCCGCGACAAAAATACGTAAACCGAAACCAATTAATTACTGCAACAAATGACCCGCTTCGGTGGCAGATTTTCTCTGAAAGGTGTCCACTGAAGGTCCCAAAAGGGGTAGTACCTATTTTAATACCGACAGCGCCCTGCTTTAGAAGTTACGCTTTTTTACGAAACTCATTTGCATTTTTATTTAAATAATGAGCGCCTCCCGCTCATTCACGCGGTGCGCATCTTGTAGGCGGTATTGGACAGATACTTGTAAAAAAGAAAGTTATTCGATTGGTGCACCGGTTCGCGAATTATTTAGCCCGGGGATTTAACTGAAACACCCTGTATATATGAGTGAAACGCGCGCCATTGGAGGAGATGTTAGCGCAGCGAGAAGCGATTTGGAAACGGCACTGAGAAAGTAAAAGGTTTTTCGCTTCCTGTAGATCGAAAATAATTTTTGGTTGAGCAGTCATGGCATAGCCCTCCAACGGTGGTCATCGCAAGGTGTTGAAACGGTCTGAAACAGGGTTCGAAACTTCCAAGCATGCCACGTGGCGGGGCGTCAAATATCAAGGCGCTTCTGACGCCACGCTGTCGAAACCGGCTCTCTGCGCGAAATTTCGCGACGCGCGTAAACTATACGCTCTACACTCTAAAAACAGAACTTCACCGCATAGCACAATGTACACCAACCGTTGCCACGAATGATAGGGTTATCGTTTGCGATTCGAAGAGAGAGAGAGAGAGGGGGGGGGGGCGTACGCCTTCCTCTGTCTTCCAATCACAAGCGATAACCTTATCATTCGTGGCAATGGCTGGCGCACAATGTGCTATGCGGTGAAGTTCTGTTTTTAGGGTGTAGTTGAATTACCGCCTTTGTACGCTGGTATAATTAGTTACATTCCCAGCGTTTGATAAAGTTTTCCTCAACAGACATTCGCGCGTCGCATGACTGTCTAGTGTGCCCCATTCTTTGGCTGGAATCCACACGAGGAATCCCTGAGGAGCTCTCTCTCTCGATATGGACACATATTCTGTAAATACCAGCCAGGGAGATTGTCGAGCAACTGCGCATTGAGTATTCAAGAGGTCAGCTATAATATGGCTGCTACTGAAAATGTGCGATATGATACCTTGGCATCCCTTTGAGTGAATGTTGGTGATGTATCCCTTATCACACTCCAGTTTCGCCGGACACTGCTCGCACGGATGTCCCCAGGCGACTCCAACTGTAGCACAACACAGCTGCTTGGTACACACCACTCCCGCCAGTTGATCCGAGCAGAAATTGTATCGTACTTTACGAAAACACGGACCCGTTCTGTAATCTGTAAAACAAAACTGTTAGCACAAGATAAGCGTTTGGCAGGAAAGAGCTTTTAGGGAGAGCAGTATTGCTTCCTTCCAAGGATAGCAATGCGACTTTTGTTCGAAATTATTTTTTGGTCAAACTAGTATCGCTATATGCGCTATAAGTTGCGATAAAAACACGCGAGTTGCTGTCTACTTATGCAGTCTTATCCAGTTTTATCCAATTCAATTTCTGTCGGTGCATTTGCAAGCTGAGATACGCACAGTATAATTCATTGGACGTGTCACTAAGTACGACTAGACAAATACCACGTCATGCGTGACGTACACTCTTAAAAATGAACTCCACCGCATAGCACGCTCCTAGCCAAACATACTCTCGAATGATATCGTTATCTGCCCTGATTTGTTGAAAACGGTAGGCGTACGCCTTTTCTGTGACAATTATGAACAGCATAAGTGTCACAAAAAAAGGCGTACGCCTCCCGTTTTCAACAAATCAGGGCAGATAACGATATCATTCGAGATTATGGTTGGCTAGGAGCGTGCTATGCGGTGAAGTTCATTTTTAAGAGTGTATAAAGCCTCGTTCAATGAGGGCAGGCATCTCCGATAGCGAGGCGGCCGTGGGTGAGGTCACGTGCTTAAGAGAACCAATAGGAACGTACGTGGGTATCATTCCTCTCGGAGCTGAATGCTAAGTTTTATTCGAGTGTTTGCACACTCTAGGAAGAAAGAGGAGTTATTTTTTGGTCCTTTGGGGGACTAAAAGCATTGCCACAAAAATGAGTGTCTTTAGGGAGTAAATACACGGGAGTATAAATGAATGTCACAGAGTGGTGACTGTATACTTCACGCTCTGTTCTAAGAATCCCACGTATATTACTCGTGTGCTTGAATGAAAATACTTTGAAATAAAAACCTTCAACCGTGATATGTCGAGTGATATAAAGTCTTGCGACATGCACAGGACACAATTTCGCGAGATAGAACTTCTATTTCTTTCCTCTGTGTGGGTGGAAAATTGCTCAATTAGTTAAGTTGTGTAGCTTTATTACGTCAAATTCACGAAGAGCGCATATTAACGTATAGACTATTGCATTCAGGAGACCATTTGCGAAGTCCAGCTACTATTTGCATTCCCGAGGAGTGAATTTCATAGGGTTAGGGGACTAAAACGAGTAGTAATTGGGGCACTCTAGGGGACTACACTAGTAAAAATGAACTTCACCTCATAGCACGCTCTTAGCCAGCCATAATCTCGAATGATATCGTTATCTGCCCTGATTTGTTGAAAACGGGAGGCGTACGCCTTTTTTGTGACACTATGCTGTTCATAATTGTCACAGAAAAGGCGTACGCCTCCCGTTTTCAACAAATCATGTCAGATAACGATATCGTTCGAGTTGATGGTTTTCTAGGACCGTGCTATCAGGTGAAGTTCATTTCTAAGAGTGTAGAAGCTGCAATTACTCCCCATTTTACTTATTTTTTTTAGAGTGCAGTTGTACCTCACCCGCTATGACAGATAGAAAAAATTACATATTTTTTTCTTCTCTGGCGTGAAGTACAACGCGTTCATCATGTAATCAACGACAAAATGTCACAATCCTAATATGCAACCTTCCTGAAGAGCACTGCACTCTTAGAAATGAACTTCACCGCATGGAACGCTCCTAACCAACCATCAGCGCGAATGATATCGTTATCTTCCCCGATTTGTTAAAAACGGGAAGCGTACGCCTTTTTTGTGACACTTATGCTGTTCATAATTGTCACAAAAAAGGCGTACGCCTCCCGTTTTCAACAAATCGGGGCAGATAACGATATCATTCGAGATGATGGTTGGCTAGGACCGTGCTATGCGGTGAAGCGGGTCGTCACCTCGTTCACAGCGTCGTCCCGTGTATCCATAGACGCAGGCACAACGATCTCTGCCGATGCATCTCCCTCCGTTCAGACAGGGCTCTTTGCATTGAGACGCTGAGGAGGAGTGATTGATATATATATATAGAGCTCGTCATTGCAGGCTATAACACAATGTCACGTCATCGTGGGATCGCTGATTTACTCACCTCCTGTTTGGTCGACGCTGTTCGAACTTCCCCCGGGAGGTTTCTTGGAGGTGCAGGACGAGGCTATGTGACCGTTGCTGCAGCGGCAAACGTTAGGCCTAATGCAACGTCCTTCCCCGCAAGATCGTTTACACACGGCTGAAATGGGGAGACACGTGTCCCGTTAGCCACCTATAGAACGCGTTTCCGCTGGTATAAACTTACGAATGATGCAGGGTCCCGCAGTACTGATGCGGGTCCATCCCCTCTGGCAGACGTTGGACCTGGGTACGTAAAATAGTTTGTTTAAATCGGGATTTTTGTCAACCCCCTCCCTCCATGCTATATGATATGAGTATCTACGACATACGGAAGGCAATAGACAGGTGAGAAGAACGTTACACACTCCCACGGACTTTCGACACCCAAGAATTGAAAATTGAAAATCCCGCGCAAATTCCTGATCGTGGCTCACCCCTGACGGCGTTCAAGCCCTGATTAGCGTTGCTATATATACGGGGTGTCCCAGCTAAATGCGAACATATTAATATATATATATATTACTTTTTCTAGATGAAATCAATTGCAATATAGCATATGCTGAAGGCCACTCCTTAGGAGGGCATTAGCAATTGTTGCGAAGTTGCCCCAATGAGAACATATGGTCCCTTCAGTCACTTGATACTGGAGCCGTTTTCAGAACAAAAATCCGTTCGATAGATCGCCGTCAAAAATTCGTGAAGGAACACCATTTTTTTCGTTATTTTGTTCATTGCGCATCTTCGGAGACACGTCTTTTCCTTCACCCCCAATGTGAGAGAGTGAAAGAGCACACTATCGCCTCTTGGCGTCCTGGAAACAGATTAAAAGAAAACAGAAAATGCAACCCAAGATAACGGCAGTTCCGATAGAGTCACCCGATACATTTGTTTTTGGTTTGTTTCCGCAAGTTAAAGCTCATCTTCGACGCAGGAGGCGGCCCTGTGCTTGTTCACCCTCTCACACTGGGGGCGAAGGAAAGACGCGTCTCCGAAGATGCGCAATGAACAGAATAAAAAAAAGGGTGTTTCTTCACGATTTTTTTGCGGACGATCTATCGAACCGATTTTTGTTCTGAAAACGGCTTCAGTATCAGGTGACCGAAGGGACCAGATGTTCTCATTGGGACAACTTCTTCGCTTTTATAATTAAAAAGTTAATTATTGGAAGTTAATTAAGACATTGCCTTGGGAGTTTGCTAATGCCCTCGAAGTGCCCTTCATCATATGCTATATTGCAACTGATTTCATTTCTGAAAAAGTGATATATATATATATATATATATATATATTTTAAATATGTTCGCATTTAGCTGGGACACCCTGTACATATATATGTATATATATATATATATATATTAGAAGCTTAAGAGGGCAGTTGACCACGCTATATATAAAGCTTGTTCTTGTCACCAAACCCCCGTCCCTAAGTGTTAGTAAACTCCTCTGTGTTTTCCTGTAAGCTCTTTGTCTTCTTCTGATCTTTCCTATATATATATAAATGGCTTTTTTCCGCTGATTATAATTTACTGGCTTGTACTGTGGCATTGAGGAGTGCTCAGTCACCCTCCCAGGTGTATATCGCTCGCTGAGCGACCCCTGGTTTGCCAATTCGGAACGATGCGCAGCGACCCAGAGCTGACGAGCCGCAAACACGGCGAAACACGTGTCCTCTGGTGCTGTCGCATCGTTCCATGAGTATATATATATATATATATATATATTAGTATAGTGTACGCATTTCTAAGGTAGCTCTTTAAGCAATGATGGCTCAGGGAGCAAGGCTTGTACCACAAAGCTGGGAGTCGCACACTTTATCCGAAGGAGTCAGTCCCACCAATCGCATCCCGAAGCCACATAGAAACACTATATCCTTTCCGATACTAAACGTGGCCTTCGCGCAAACACAATAAATCATTAACCCACCGGAATCCGTGCCTGGCGGGACAATGGAAACTTTGTCTTACACGTAATTAGATTGGGGGGTGAATGGCCGAAGAAGCGATATACGTAATAGGCTTAGGATATCATGACACCCTGATGCCAGCGTGTCGTTATCCCAATACAATCGGATCATGTGTTTCGAAAGAAGAGATCCGCATCCGACCTGCATGCTACCTTCAGCTGAGAGAAGATAACTATAGACGTTTCGGTGCAGATACCCCATAGACTGACATTTCTGTCTTTATTGCTTCCCACATATTTCTGTTCGTAGCAATAGTTGCTTCGCGGCGCTCCCGCGAAAAAAAAAAAAAAAAACGCTGGATGGTGATGGCGATGTGATAAAGAAAACAGGAATGTGCATGTGAGTCGCGACAAAGTTTACCTCATCACACCTACACACACGGTGAACACGAGCAGATGAACGGGTTAAAGTGGAGGAGTGCAACGTGTAGCTCACTGACTGAACTGAAGCGACTTCCAGAAGTTGATCACGAAGACCGTACTGAGTGCTTTGCGCGAGTTTGTACACAGTTTTAGTACTAGGTACGTAGGACAGCGAGTGCTCACTGCAAACACGCTATATATACAACCAAAACTCTTATATTAGATGGGCATGATGACACAAAAGACAACCTGAACTATTCCGTCGTTTATATTCACGATTGCGGGGATATCCAAAGTGTGAGTTTTTTCGAATTCTGTCAGTAGAACTGGTGTATGACTACACTCTAAAGACAGAACTTCACCGCATAGCACGCTGTGCTCCAACCATTGCCAAGAATGATAGAGTTATCGCTTCTGATTCGAAGAGAGAGGGGGGCGTACGCCTTTTTGTGGCAATTTTCATACATCCAAATTGCCATAAAAAGGCGTATGCCCACCTCTCTCTTCGAATCAGAAGCGATAACCATATCATTCGCGGCAATGGTTGGCGCACAGCGTGCTATGCGGTGAAGTTCTGTTTTTAGAGTGTATACTCTTAAAAATGAACTTCACCGAATAGCACGCTCTTAGCCAACCATCATCTCGAATGATACCGTTATCTGTCCTGATTTGTTGAAAACGGGAGGCGTACGCCTTTTTGTGACACTTATCTTGTTCATCATTGTCGTAAAAAAGGCGTACCCCTCCCGTTTTCAACAAATCAGAGCATATAATTGTATCGTTCGAGATGATGGTTGGCTAAGATCGTGCTATGCGGTGAAGTTCATTTTTAAGAGTGTATGTGTGAGCCATCTCGGCTGATGCTTTAACGGCGATGTTGGTGTGTCCGGAAGTCATGGACGGCACCCTATGAGAAAGATTGTTTCAGCGCAGCACGCACACTGCGTGAAGTCCACCATTACTGCACTGTAAACTTTTTCACACCTTTAAAGGTGTGCGCTATGTACATTCAACCTGGTTGCATAACATTGCATCTCCAGGATGATATTTTACAAAATTTGGAAAGCATTACTAAAGAAGTGCAAGTGTCAGTGCAAATCTTGCTTTCATTATGTCTTGGATATCGTAGGTACGAGCTAATGCATATATGCATCGCCATCGATAATCGAGCATGCGCAAGTGTCTACAATACTGTTGAACAATGTTGAGATGTTGCAAGACTGAATTTTTGGAGGACAGACAACACTTGAGTCAAGAAAATTTGTGCGAAACCGTGCTCCATTATGATGTTACCAAAATTACACCTAAAAAGGCGTGCGCCATGCACGTTGTTACACCTTTAAAGGTGTGAAAAGATTTAGACTGTGCGTAGTGGCTGTTTCTCCAGTTTCGGTTTCTGTATATGCAGGTCATCCTTGACAGCACAGACCGCACGATTTAAGCTCGGTGCCCAAACGTGGTGCAACCGTTGCAGTCACGTACCCTTTCGAGCGGCCAGACACAAAGGTAAATGTCCCCCCAAAATTGAAAGAAAACCATTAATTGGGAGGCAGCTCACGAATTTAATCGTGGAGGCCAGTGAGAATTACCGTAACTTGACTACGCATACGAAATGGCTGCTTGACCTCACGAATAATATTCCCCTTTAATTGGCGTGTCTCTAAGACCACCCAGCGACTGCGGATGACGTCTGACCTCCATACGTGGCAGGAGTTTACAAACAGCTCCTGGTTAAGAAGAAAACGTTTCTGTGTCATCGTTTGCGATTAGACGGCAGAGGCGCAATATTCTTGGGGCTAGACTCAGGGTGAATCACTTACTGGGAGAATTCATATAAGTGCAAAAGCCCATGTCACGGAATGACGAACAACTCTCCTCAAGCAGTGATGGGCAAAGTACCTCAAAATTGTACTTGAAGTAAAGTACCAAGCACCTAGCAACTGTTGTACTTAAAGCGCAGTACAAAGTACCATACTACAAATGCACTAAAATAAAGTTTGCGAATTGCTTTAAAGTACTGAAATAGATTACCAGTTTAGATTGTATCACTGGACATTTCAACACTTAATTGGTAGTGATAAAACGTGAGATAATTATGTTTCGACTGTTATCTTTGGAGAGCTTTTAGCGCTTTTAGCTGCCAAGTGCTAGTTAGAAAACACGGATAGTTTACAGGTGAGTCACTAATATGAACCGAAAGAAATGATTTTTCGACAAAGTTTTGCGTTTGTATTGCCAAATGGGCACTTGAGTACTGGAAAGGAAAGTACCGAAGAAAGGTACTTCAAGTATAGTACAAAGTGCAGAAATTGAAATGTACCTTAAGTAAAGTACAGGTACTGAAAAACGTACTTAAAGTAGTACTTGAGTGCTTGGTACTTCAAGTACTTCCAGCCACTGTCCTCAAATTATGCAGGATAGAAGTAGAAAACAGTTTCATGCATTCGATTATACAGCAAGGGGGATGATAGAGTACATGGGGGAGATATTAGAGAACCGATACCGCAAATACCGGTACTCGTCCGGCTGGGACATCACGACATGCATCTACGCCAGTGAGGAGACCACGGAGGAGGTCACGTGGTCACCAGAATGAACAGACCACGTGTATCGAATTATACCTTTGAGTTGAGTTGAGAAGAAAAAAAAAAGAGAAATAGGCACTCATTACGAGAGCCGGCTACTACAATAAGAACAATGAGCAACAAAGACATTCAATCAGTCAGTTTTTTTATTCCCCCGTTTTTCTTTTTTCTTTCCTTCCTTTGTTTCGATTCCCTCCCCTTTTTTTACTTCCTTTTCTTTTTCGATTCCCTTTTTTGTTTTTTTTTGTTTCTCCTTCCTTTTCTTTTTCGTTTTCCCCTTCCCCTTTTTTTTGGAATAGAAAGCCGGCACTTTGCCTGGCTAACCTTTCCTTTCTTTTTTTCTTAATAAACATATCCCCCCCTCCCCCAGTCACTCACACACACACAGTCACACTGTCAGTCACACTGTGTCCACCAACTTGGAGTCCGCGCAAAATCGCACAAATGCCCGCATGGCGTGGAACTGATGGTCGGGTGTCCAAGGGCCCAGAAACTTAACAACATCGAAGGGTCTGTACCCAGCCGAGCTAAAGAAGCTTGTAGATACAGTCGGTGCTGCTGATACCGTAGACGTGGACGTGTTCAGTGTCCTCAACAGTCCCACAGGCAGTGTTGTACGTAGCGCCGTTACTAGTTGCGGCACTACCGTATCCGTTACATTTTTCGGTTAGCGGAGTAGAGATCGCACTACTTTTTTAAACTGGTAACGAAAAAAGTACTTCCGCTACAAATTTGCGGTAGCGCAATCTTTGAGCGCTACCGCTACTTTCCGAGCTGGGGTTCGCGACAACTCGACTTCGACCTATCATCTAGCCTCCACTCTGCCTGCCTTCGATCAAGCTGCCCGATATCACAACTCATTCTGGCAAGACCG
The DNA here is from genome assembly GCF_037126465.1 of Ornithodoros turicata. Taxonomy (NCBI): domain Eukaryota; kingdom Metazoa; phylum Arthropoda; class Arachnida; order Ixodida; family Argasidae; genus Ornithodoros; species Ornithodoros turicata. Next base: position 103,700,346 of record NC_088203.1, on the reverse strand, counting down.
GGCAAATAGCCAAAAGGAAGGCACAGAGGCCGTCATCTTACAAAGAGGATGTGCCCTCCACGTGTTCCCTATTTGGGATGAACCTTCTTGAAGATTTGGTGCATTGTGGGAGTTGTCTGCAAACTGACGTCACTCCATTCTGGAGCCGTCCTCGCTAGCTATGAGTCACGACATTCCAGATGACATGGCACCACGTGCGCTTAGGTGCTTGACAGTTGCCATTTCTTGTCCGCTGCAATGGAGGGACCATGGCCTGCTACAGTACAAAACAGTAGCGTGGTGTTCAGATGTCTACTGTGCGCCTCGGTGGGAAAGCTTTATCTGTGCGTCAAGGAAGTCAACGTCCAATTTGAAAAAGCACACCATGGTATGTTTACTAACTTCTCGTTCCGGGCAATCCGAGTTCTTTTTGTGACAAAGCTGTTGAGCCTTTTATCGGTAGACTTGCTTTGTGCTTTATTTGCTTTAGAGGAGGAGAAAAAGATATGCAGGATACCGAGTAGGCTTTAGTAAATCTGTAAAAAAAAACGGTTTTCAAAATTTTAGCCTTCAGGCAACCTACGTGTAACCTCCATTGGACGTCGATTTATTATTTTGAGATATTGTTTTATTTTATTATTTATTATTTTAAGACGTCTGAAGTACGTCATCAACGATACTGTTTGTTTCTTTCCTAAAAAGTAGCGCATGAAGTATCGCGTTACTTTTTACGGGTAACGGTAGCGGTATTCCGCTACTTTTAGGTACGTGTAACGATATCGGGATTTCGTTACTTTTTGCTCAGGTAGCGCGTATCGGTATTGCGCTACCTTTTTCGGGTAGCGGGTACAACACTGCCCACAGGTGCCACAGTTAGGTGAATCTGCCTTTCCAAGCTTTGGAAGAAGATGTCAGAAGGAAGTGTCCAGTAATTCTCAGCCAATTACGCCACTTACGAAAAACATTTAACTGGAACTCGTCGCATTCTTGGTCCCCCCCACCGCACCCCACCCCCTTTGCCGTGTTTGTCATCGTAGAATGCTTTTCAGCTATCGCTTACATGCGCCGTTACACTCTTAAAAATGAACTTCACTGCATGGCACGCTCCTAGCCAACCATCAACTCGAATGATATCGTTATCTGCCCTGATTTGTTGAAAACGGGAGGCGTACGCCTTTTTTGTGACACTTATGCTGTTCATAATTGTCGCAAAAAAGGCGTACGCCTCCCGTTTTCAACAAATCGGGGCAGATAACGATATCATTCGAGATGATTGTTGGCTAGGAGCGTGCTATGCGGTGAAGTTCATTTCTAAGAGTGTAGGACTTGAGGCTGTCACATTGATGGTTACCAGCACTTAAAATGTCCGACTGGACAATTTTGCTACTGCATACTACTAAAGGCGCTATCCGTCTGTAACATTTATTAGAGCGAGAAAAAAAAAACTACGTTAAAAATCACCTAGTATATTCCTTATCCTATGCTCTATAAACAACCGAAAAGTGCGCTTATGAAATCGGTTGCGCTAACATAATTTATCGAGTCCTACCACCGGCTGTGCTGTTTCCCCTGGGATTTCTGGAAATACCTTCCAAACCGTCCCCCTTGAAGTCGGCCCAGGACACTCACTGACCGCCCCCCCCCCACTTTTCCCGGTGTCCCATCGCCTTCGTGCTCACCTCTCTCCGTCTGTACACCGATCAGTTGCTTCACGGTGGTTACGCGAAAGACGAAACACAAAAACCAAACGATGCAACGGGTCATCCGCGAAACATCATTGCGCAATAGAGAACTGCTCACAAAAAACGGTGTTAGAAATGTATCGTCTACAGCGTCCGACCTTTCAACGTACGTGTCGAAACGTGCAATAAGAATAGCCGTGACCGCGCTGTATGAACACATATGGAAGAGCCATTTCCGCAATGCTCGACACGCCGTGTTTTCGTTTCGTGACAAGCGTTTTCTTTAGAGCCCCACTGACAGCTCCAAGGTTTCCAGGACAAGGATATGTACTGGATGCGTGGCTGCTCACTAACTCTTCATACTGTGCAGCGGAATGTCGAGGCGGCCCTCCTTATTTTTAGTTAGTTCATATATTATTATTTCCTCGTTTGTTATTGGATATAGTTTGAGAGCGGTGCACCCGAGCGCTGGATGGGGCACCAAGTAAGGAGTTCGTCATAGCGCTTACTTAGGCCCTAACAGTGTCTCGCGCAATCCTCATTCCTTTTGGACCACGCTTGGGGTCAAAGCTGCCTAGTATGAGCTAGGAGAGAGAGAGAAAAAAAAAGAAAAAGTTACAAAGGATCGTGTGAAAGACACTGGAAAGGGAGTGCTCTCGCAAAAATTACATAAATCCGATTATATATTAAAGAACAAGTTTTGAAATGAGAAGAACTCGCAAATGCATGGTGTTTGAAATCACAAACCAAGAAAGCATTAATTGGCATTGGCCATTGGTTACATTTCTTCCATTTTACGCGAAACATAAATAGAGAGTGACTTTTTTCGGGTTAAACCCGATTCCGCCCGGTGATTCCCCCCCGAACTGACCTCCGACCAATTCGGGTTAAACCCGATTTCTCCCCGAAATTCCAGTCACTATCAAACCCTCAAGTGACTCTTCCACTGGAGACGAAGAAAGGTCGCCACGTGTAACACATGTAAGAATGGGTCACTTACGTTCCCAGCAATACACCCATGTGTGTCAACACTGTCTATGCCTTCGGGTATTAGCGTAAAAAGAAAAAAAAGAGGAAATAACTTAGTAGACAAGAGGGTAAACAAAAAACACCCGATAACACCCGAAGGCACTATTATAGCCAGAGTTCTCCCCGCATTACAGATTTTAAAATAGCGCCCGATTTTTACCCCCCGAATCTCAGAAAGGCATTTAACCCGAAAAAGTCGCTCCCTAAATATAAGTGAGTTTTAGTGTATCTACGCTTTCCCCTTTGCGTATGTAAGGGATAGCGTTGGTGGTTCTGCGCACTGCGCGAAGCTCTCTTTCTGTTATGGGCGTGCGCGGAACCATCAACGCTATTCCTTACGTGCGCAACGGCGATAGCGTACAATGTACTAAAACTCTATGTTGAACAAAAGACCTGTACACGTCGAAGCAATGAAGGAGATAGAGTATATTCACGAAAAGAAACCAGGAAAAGCTCCGAAAGACGACTGAAAGAAAGTTGTCCGTGCTTCTTCGTGTCCACAAAAAATAGATGTTTCCAACACAGAACTGAGTGCTTTTTTTCCTCCGGACACTCACTTGTAAAGAGCGCTTGTATTAAGATTAGTTTCGTAGTACACTGTGAGATGACGTTGTTCAGGCATCCCCTGTTCGATATCAGCGTTCTTCTCCTCATTCATTTTGAAACAGAGAGTGCGGAAAATGCATCCGTAAGCGTCCTTCTTATCTCGTATTCTCTGACTGCACTTAACTTGGAACGCAACCGAAGCGGGATAACCGTAATCAGTCCTAACCTTTCCCACGGTTTCCTCTTATCGGGTTCATTTCGCATATATCTCGAGCGGAAAGCACAGCCCTTCTCCCCATCGGAATAGCCTTAGTTCTGGCGTTCCACAATGTGTGAGATGAGGTCCGCATGCTCCCAATATTGTCGCGGTGTGCTTTATACTTGATTTACACGCTTACCGGAAGTGGAAGATGCATCAACTTCCGCCAGATGCAGTGTTGGTAGTTAAGACAATTCACGTTTTGCGTTGCGATGCGACGATCATCATAAGCGACGGCACAGAGTTTGATTTGTGAATTATTTTTTCTAACCCAATACCAGAACTGAAGCTTAAACTCTCTCAAGTGAAACATTTAAGCAGCTTCTGATCAATTGCTGGTGGTCGGTTTGGAAGCTTTGATGTCATCGAGCAACAAATACATGCAGTGACGATGACTATATAAGGGACTTCCTTGAGGCTAACGCGAGGACACGCCCGGACCAATGAGGTACCGAGTGCGAGTTCGTATAAAACCCTCTGTGTACGCTGAAAAGAGTTGTGGAAATATATAAAGTATACGTAAGCAAATAAATGCAATCGGATAGTAAGAACATACGTTCTCTCATATACAATGGGAATAATAAAGAGTAATGCAATTTTCCGCACAGTCTTTGATGAACAACAACAACAACAATTATATTGTGATGATGAAGAGGGGAGGTTTTTTTTATGAGAGTCACACCTAGGGGTACAAAATCTGTTCTTACAAATAATATGTGTAAATTTATGCGATGCACTGCACAAAGGTAATAAAACTGAATATGGTGATATAACGTTTAAGAAAGCGTAAACAACAACAACAACAACAAAAAAAAGTGCACGAAAAGCTGCCGGAATATTCCTAAACTGGCTCTATAAACAGCCGAAGTCATCCGTAAAATAATACGGAAGTGCACTTCTGAAATGGTAGCGCTAACATAATTTATTCATTTAAAAAATGAGAATTGTTCAATTTGCGCGAAATAAGTCTTGGTAGGTAAATACAAGCGACTTCTGACGCTTAATGGGATAAACTTTCGGCCGTGGGCCTTTGCAAATTTCCTTACAGCCCTCAGAAAGTGACAGAAGATCTCATTTCATGCTTCGATCATTTTTGTGATCATTCACAAAATAATTTCTGCAAGAAAAATGTATTCATAATAAAATTGAAACAGTTAGGAGCATCTATAGTTTTAATGACAAGCTTTCGTGCAGACTTTCGTGCAGACCGAAGCTTGTCATCAAAGCCAGATGCTCCTAACCGTTTGGACTTTTTCCTGACTATATATACCTCCTTCGTGAACTTGACAGCGTTTTTGTATTTCGTCTATTTAGGTAAATGTAAACCATGCAATGAAAGTGCATCCATGTAAAAGCAACGCTGTTTCGTCCATGTTCAGTCATCTGCCTCCCACACATTCTTTTTCTTCTTCAACTGTGTCAAGATTCCCTAATATTTCAGATTGAAGCTATAGGTCAAGGTGCAACAACAACAACTTTATTTTAATGATGATGAGTGGGAAGTTTCATCGCAGGGGGGCATACTCTGCCCCATTGTTTGCGGTAATGTGGTATAATGGAATAATGACTCACATAACAAGGGGGGGGGGGGATGTTTATTAAGAAAAAAAAAAAGGAAAGTCACATAACACATAACATGGTTCACTTGAATCGTGTCGTGCACATGGTTGAAGAAGGAAGGATGAAGGGTGCATGCGGACCACCTCAAACGGTTTATTAATAAGGGCACATTTAATTATGAAAGGCCAATTACATTATTTTTCTCCTCTGAATCTTTCCGATACCAGATTGATAAATTTAGATGTCATACGAATTAGGATGAACGGTAAATTCTCGTAGATATTTCGCCATATTCGTAGACCTAAAGACCTAAACCTGCAGCGAAGAGAAATCTTCCGTTTGTTCTGTTTTTGAGCCGCGTTGGCGAGCGTTTCATGTTATCAGGTACGTTTGCTCCCAGACTAATTAAGATAGAGGCGAGTGCTACTGCACAAGGGGGGGCTTCTCGGAGGACACTCCGGTCAGGTGATTGTGGATGCAAAAGCGGTTCAGGGGGTGCAGGGAAAATGAGGTCGACTGATCAGACAGTCAGAAGGTGCTCCAAAGAAGGGTAATGCTTATGAAGCATTCATCTTCCTTATCTTATCGTTGAAGTGCGATGAGCGAGCTCCAACTCTCTATTCCGAGCAAGGATCAAAACCCGAAGCAGAGAGAATTGGTACGCAGGTTGAATTGTTTAAAGAAAAAAGAATGTTATGCTCGGGCAACGAAAATAAGTGCGGACGCATGCGATAAAACGAGTATAATTGGTGCCATGGCCAGATCATCTGGTGCTTATGATAAGTAGTCGTAGGTGATCAGTGAGGAGCTGATAAGGAACACCACTGCAAGTGTTTCAGGTGCAATTTTTTATGCGTCCTGAAATTAAAATAGCGCTAGATATTTCTCGGAGGAGATTTTTAGCAGATGGGGGAGCACCCTACAAAAACGATAGGGTAAAAGAAACTATTAAATCCAAGCTCGGCAATATGCCACTTCAAAGGAATAGAGCAATTGGCTTATCATATTTTCGGAACCGCTACCGTGAACACCCCCAAGCTTTTCCTCTTTGTTTGCTTGTTTGTTTGTGTGTGTTAGCACCGCGAAGCACCTGTGGCTATAAGAGGTGGATAGCCAGATGGAGAGAGCACAGCAAGAAGTAAAAGGACTCAGGGGGGTCGGTGCGAGCCCTAGGCCGACTTCAGGGGAAGCTATATGACATTCGTGTGGAAAGCTACGTCGGAAGGCACAGGGAAAACCCTTGGAGCCGATGGTAGCATTCGAACCCACCAGCTTCCACTGTTCAGCATCCCCATCGAGTTACCACGAACGAGCAGATGAGCAGAAATCTACTCGGTCATGCCGTCGGTAACTTCCGACTTATTAACCTAATAGAACTCTAAAGAACCTCTCAGTACTGACACCAACACCGAATGTCCTCGTCCTCTGTCCTAACGAATTCGTACGTCCAGTCGATGTCCTGAGAATATCCATCGGACGTACGAATCCGTTAGGACATTCTTTGTACATCCAGAGGACATGCGGCGTTGTTGGGGTATAACTTTTCAGAGCAAATATGTTTACTCATTTTTCTGGTTACAGTGAACCCTCGTTAATATGACCCCCGATAATCTGACATACGCGCTTTACAACCATACTCCTGGGGAACAATGCAGGGAAACCCCTGCAAATCTCCCCCGTTAATATGACAATTCCGCATTATGACCAAAATTTTAGGGAACGACTATGGTCATAATAACGAGGGTTCACTGTATTGACTTCATGCCACATTACCACTGCGAAACGTCTGAGCGTCTCACGGTAGTATTTCACATGTGAAACTACGGCACAAGTGGCGTGCGGTGCTGTTGTTGTTAAACAGTGTTTCGACGCAACACCAAGGTGATCCTCTATATAATAGCTTATGTTTCCGTGCTGTCATTTCTCAGTTTTTAGGAGACTGAAACGTGTTGGTGCATTTGATCGCGTCGCCCATGGAATCACGTGGAATCTGGCCGCATAGCGGTGGCTTATCGTCCGTCCACTTTGTCGCTTCCTCGTGAACGATAAGTGCCTCTCTGAGGGGACTCGCACCTTGGATACAGCATCTCTTCGTGCAGCAAGTATTCGAGCGAATGCAGAACGGCGTAATTCGAGACATCGGCGATAACGCACCACTTGTAGCACGCCGTTGGAATGTCTTTCTGGGACACGAGCACTCTCCTACTTTTTTTCCCCTGCTGGATTATGTGAAGCAGCCAGGTTCGAGCTTGTACTGACCAGTAAAACTATGTCCCTTCGCCTGTTGGCTTTGGGCTGGTACTCGAGATTGGCCTGTCTGAATCAGCATTCGTCTTATCTCCTCGTTAAATATTCTAGGCGGATGTTTAGCTATTAAGCGGCGATCACTGCAAGTATATATTCTTAGAAATCTACTATTGCGATTGGAGATGGTGTATATGCTCTGCGTAACTTCTTCACAGTGCTAACGAACAGATTCTCTAATCGTTGACTAAAAGCACGATGGATAATCTCAGCCGCCCTCGAGCTTTTTTTTCCCAGATGGCTCAGACCGAACCTTTCCCGGTATTACAGCTCTGTAAGAGGGGCCGCGTGTCACAGTCAGTTATTCGACATACTAATCGAACCATTTCTGGAACGTTTTCTTGTTACCACAGCAATCAGCATCGATGACATCCTCGTACGAAATGCCCTGGAGAGGCAACCTCGTAATGGGTGGACGTCATTGGCTGTTCTGGACAAATTCCACGAGTGTGGACGCCGAAAAAAAAAAAAAACGCACAATTCTATCCCCATGGAAGATGACCCCGAGCACAACCAAAAATTGGGTATCGATGTCATCACAGGAGTGTCACTCACCCGATCGCCGGTGATGGAACCCCCTGTGTGGTCCGCACACCTCCATCATCGCTGCTACTCGTCGCCGAACAATATCCCCACAAAGAAGTAGACACGATCAAAGAAAGTACGAGACACACCAATGTAGTCCAGGCGGACATTGTCTGTCCACCCCCTCGCACTGCCTATATGAGATCTCGCTTAGGTGGATCGTGCCCTTCTGTCCATGGAGAACCGATGCGTTCTTGCCAACGATTGTGCTCCGCCACCCAGATCAGTCAGCGGAGTTTTTTTTTTTTTTTCTCGTCCTCTCCCTCCGTTTTCCCTCTCTATCACCGCGTTACGCCGGTGCCCCTGGCGATACGCACGCTGATATGTCTGCTCTTTCTCTCCTTTCACGTCCGTTTGTGTTTCGCCCATTTCGTTATAACGAAATTGTTCGGGAAATAATAACTCCTTTGAGGACTTTGCCGTGGTACTTGAATTACGTCCGAAAAAGCAATCGTCGTCCTTCACGATATCGTGGATTGTAGTAGCTGTAGTAAGAGTACTGGGGACGAAGTAACGGCTAAAGCATTCAGAACTATGCGGTGGTCTACCCAGAATTTCGTCCCTGTGGTGGTGTGTCAGGCTCCACAGGGGGGTGGGGGGTGGCATGACTACATGCAGGGTACTCCCATGTACTTTTATGCTCTTTCGACGAAATATTGCGTAATCTTACAAAATTAGTGGATTAGTGTGTGTGGATATTTTTTTTTTTTAATGCGGTGTGACTGGTGTGTGTACGGGGTCTGGATACATCGCTGAATATAAAACTCGCGTCCCTCGCGTTACCTTTATTTTTTAAATGTAAGCTGGAGCGTCTTATCGTGTTTGTGTCCACGAAATATAAAGGCATCCCCCAGATCGACCCCAAATATTGCTCTAGTGGCCTTAATCTTGAACGGTGACGCGGCAACAAAGCGAAAGAAAACTCAACCTTTCAGATGGAGGTCGGGACTCATTACCTCAGAATCGAAGCACAAGGCTGGAGTACAAAGCTACTTTATGCATATTTTAACACAAAAAAATAGGCGCAAGTATACACTGCTTCGTGGCCGCAGAAACGTGGTGGGAAGACGCGTGCGTCGTTGCTAAGTGACGAACGCTCGGCGCGCGCGATGACGCCACAAAGCATTTGCAAAACTGAAACTTGTCCCCATTTTTGTAAAAATATAGCAAAAGTACATCACATTCGCTGATATCACGAAAACGCACACACACCAAAGCATCGATATTTCGCGTACTGCATATCTGAGTGACGTCACTTTATATTACGAACTAAAATACTTGTAAATACCAGTTTTTGACTCAAGTAACAGACACACCTAAAACCCGACTGCATTACGCTTTACCATACCGCGCCCGTGCATTGCATACGAGTGATATGAGGAAAAAGAATGAAGGTTGAGATGCGTAAGGTTGTTAAATGAAATACTGCGAAAGCCGTGCCTCGAGAGAGAAGCTTTTAGTGACACGTGACCTTGCTTTGCCAGATGTGCTTTCCGCACTATATTGCTGCGAGAATGAAAGGCGTATATTGACATTAGCTTCCTGGGCAAACCACTTAGACCAGGGCGCATTCCAAACGGCAGTTACTGCGACGCCGTACGACAATATCGTAAACTGAGACGCCAAAATCCATTAGAGACCATCTCTCTCTAGCGGGACTTTTCCTGGAGCGCCCAAAAGGAAATTCAACTGAACAACAACACTGTACGCTTCCTGAACGTCTGTCCATGACGGGGCTCCGTGACGAACGGGACAAGAATAATCAATTTTTTTTTTTTTTTTTTAAAGTTCCGCGTTAGCACGGCGAGGTATCTGTGGCCGTGAATGGTGTACGGGCGGGGGACAGAGACGAGAGGATAGTGGGGATGGAGAATTCGTCCCGGGCCAATCTCGGGGCATCTGTTGGAAAATCCAAGGAATGCTCAGTGGGACAGCTAGCACAGCCGTTAGCGGTATTCGATCCCACTGCTTCCCACTCTTTAGAATCACCTTGGAGTGTATGAGTACTCATATACCTACCTTGTCGAGAAGAGTGGAGACGTCGTCGTTCATATTCTTGTTTTGCTGCATAGAAGAATATTTGCTGAGGTTCTCCTGCATGCTTTCCAGACGGACATCGACAAAGTGCCCCGTGACGTGGGCACATGACGTATACGCAACTGGCAACGTCAATGGCTCTATTGAAGTCAGGAAGTTGATAAGTATGGTTTGTAGGCCAGCGGATTCCATCTAAAAGCAACGAGATTTACTTACGGCTACTTACCAAATGACCTGCCGGCTCTGTCACGACATTACATTAGTGAACACCGACATTATAGTGAAAGACAGCGTTCACACGGGCCAACTTTCTGCACCAACACGAACTAACGTCTTGTGAGCAACTTCTAGACGGTGCCGTCTCCGTGTTTTCGCGCCTTCCAACTCGGGAGCTCCGCAAACAAGCAACCTTACGTCGTGAGTTTATTTCGCGCAAGAGAGCAACATTGTCTTTAAAAATGCCTATTGGTATGTTTGTGGTGCGTTATTTTTTAAGAAAGAACAATTATTTGCGCCAGCAATATTGTTAGTATTATATGCGCCAGCGCAATTCGTACAATTTATTAAACTTTATAGGGTAAGTATTTAAAGAGGTTCAAACATTCAAATAATTTATTTTACTAAAAAAGACGCTTTCGGACGGTGTCCGTCCCTCATTAGGTGTCGTCCTTCTTATTTAGCAAAATAAATTATTTGAATGTTTCAATCTCTTTCAACACTTATCTTGTTCACTTGCGGGTGCTGTAGAATTTGCCTGTTAAAATAAGGTAATACGACACGAACGAAACCGCATCGCCATCGACAGTTTGGCTTATGTGATCCGGTCACGTGGCCATGGTCCTGTCGCTGATTAGTCGACGCTCGACCAACTTCTGAGTTGGTTTCTTTTATTCTTTCTTTTATTTATTTTATTCTTCTTTCTTCGTCTTCATTCTTCTTCTTTTCTTTTTATTTATTTCATTCTTCTTTCTTCATCCTCATTTATTTTCCTTTTTGTTGCGGAATAGCAAGCCGACGTCCCGTTTGGCTGCCCATTCCCCGTTTTTTTTTTCTTTCGTCTAATGAATATCCCCCCCCCCCCCCGAGTTAGTCGTGGTTGGTGGTGTCGACCGACTGCCACCATCTGCAAAGTTTGTCCGAGTTGGTTAAGAAAGATGGCCCGTGTGAACGCTGCCGAACCATAGGAGTCTCTCACGTACGCCTTCCTATATATACTGTCGTCTCACCACTCAGAGTCAGCCAGAGTTGTTTCGCGGTGCTAAGGGGAAACAAAGAAAAAAGAAAATGAAAAGTAGTCTACAAATCCATGTGTCAGGGCAGAAATCTGGTCGACGATGTCATGCAGGACCGTTTCTTCTTCAAGAAGAGATGTTCTCGGAGACGCAGGACTGTGTGGGAAAGGAGTCAACGCATTGAGTTACGACCCCTCTTGGCGAACGTCAAGGCCTTCTTGCGAGGTCTTCCCAGACCTGGAGGTCGACGACTTTGCATCACGCCTCTTAATATCTGCTCTTTCTTTCTCCACTGCACGGTGTCATGCAGGTGGCATCGATAGCAGGACGAGCTAAGATAACTATACGAACTACACGAAACTAGCTAAACTAAACTAAAACCTAAACTAACTACGCTAGATTGAGAAATTAACGAATAATATTCAGCACGCGAGCTAGTGCAAGCGTTGTCCCGAAATCCGAACGAATTTGCAGGCACACCTATACCGACACTAGAAGTCAGGTTTACTACAGGTCTGATCGGCCTTCACCAGGCTGGTTAATAAATTCCTTAGACTGCTTTCGCTTTGCTATCACATAGTCGTTTAGAAGGAAGCCTCGTTGCTTACATTGTACGCATGCACGTTGCGAAAGTATTAAAAATATCTACAAAAGTGCTAGCGTTAAAATTATATGAAAGCTATGATATTATTCAGAAACATTTCCTTCCAAGAGAAATTGTTTCGTTACACGACCGTACATTATCTGCATGTATAGAGCCATTCATACACCTTCTCAATACTGCCGCAACTGACCTCGCCAGTCACGTAAGAACGCACGCACACAAAGATATATCTCGTCCTATTAATAATAGACGCAATATACGTAGCGTGAAAGCACAGCCATCCTTATAGTAGTACGATATTCCCCTGTTCACAAAAACCGGCCCCAGCAGAGTCACACATGTCGCAATAAGCGGCTAGTTAGACGTGGCTGCTGCGTGGTTTATGGACCATTGAGACGTCGCGCGTTAGTGGTTCGACATTGGATGAATGCCCCGATGTCTCGTCAAAGGTGAAGGTGACCCAATCCGATTAGGCAGCCCTCAATGGAAACATATTTCATCAATTTGCGCGGTGCTGAGATTTCGTGTTCTGTCTGAGCTTTCTCTCTGTTTCGGGCCAAAGACGGAACGGGGATTTTCCGGTGCTTCGGGAACGAAACAGTCGATGAAGGAGACTTCTGATGATTGTATACAAGGCATTGTCTCGTGGGAGCCGCTGATGACAGGCTACTATAGGCTGCCGTCTGCTCTTCTGTCTGAGAACTGTATTTAAAAGCTCTTTGTGTTTACCTTTTGTATTTGTAAATATTCGCGTTACGGTTAATGACACTTCCGAACACGACTTCGATTTCAGTAATGAATTGTGTAATGTATTCTAACTAGTCTTTATTATTATTGTTACTGTCGTTGTATTTCATGTTAGCGCCGGAAGTGGCTATGACGAGGTGTATCAGTGTGACCCTTACAGGTGTGCTGTGTTACGATGCCCGCCTAAGCGTGGACGTCTACAGCAATCAGATCCACCACCCACATGTGTTGAGCGATTGAAGGAGAACTGTGTATATATTCGTTTGGAGACGTCCATCGGAACATCTCAGACAGCACGACCAGTAGTGCGATTTAATCCTCTGTTTTCTCCCAGTGCATGGTGATGAGGGACTAGTACATTTATTTTAGCCTCTATACGGGGAAGCTTGATAATATATAAGTGTCAGAGCCAGTCTCAGCACACATGTAGATCTCACGATACTTCAGACTTCTTACCTCATTAGCGAATATTCGGAATATCTATATTCACGGAACGAAGTAATCGTCACATTACGCGCGACCAGCAAGCTCGTGAAATTGGTGGTGGTGGTGGTGATGGTGAAAGGGCTTGCCGTTGTCGGCCTCACGTATGTGGGCAACGTCACAACTGACGCCCTGGGGAAATGTGCGTCCTGGGCCGACTTCTAGGGGAACTGTGCCGACATATGTCTGAAAGCGTCTGAGGAAAACCCAGGAAAAACCCCAGACAGCACAGCCGGCACCGGGATTCGAACCCGGGTACCTCCCGTGAAATTGGTTGTGGCTTTGTGACATACGTTTCTTAACCCTATTAGACGGGCAAAGCAGGACGGAAGCCAATTTCCTATTAGCGCGACACTAAACAGCGAGCTCTCCTGTCCTCTGTGCCCGTTCCCTGTAGGTCTCATTGTCGTTGTGCCGACGCAATGAACGGATCACATAGACACACTTTATTCCGATATGCAGTATAGCTGCTAGAGGGATGCGCGTTCAATTCCCCCTTCCATCCAGCCTGCTTTTCCCCACGCTGCCTGTCAGAGTCGATTGCTTTCCCTGTCTAATTCCAGCCTCTATTCCTGGCTATTGCACCCGGTCGTTTACCGCATATACACTCGCTTCCACGTACGTAGTCCACGACGTCGTCTCCCACTGAAGCAGCATTTGGACGTGGCTTTCCAAGCTAAAGGTCCGCTCGGGAAGTAAAAAATATTCTTTTTACTGAAATTAAGTTTTCTAGAGAAAAGATAGGTAGCAAGTGAGCTGGTCTGTTCATTTTCCTGGATTAAGGTTGCGGACCACGGCTGATCGCATTTTCAGTAGTCAGATGTGCCGTGTGAAGACGTCAGCCGCGAACAGCATAACATACTTGGTGGTGGTGCGATGTTCAACGGAAGAGGAGTGAGGTCTGTCATACTTAGGGAACGGACTACTATACCTTGTGGTATCGTAGTCCTAATACCTACACCAAATGCCTGGCAGAATTATGTCCTATAGCTTCCCCGCCAATTACTCTGCAAAGGACGCGTACGTGGTTCTTGTGGTTGACACAGTTGTATTTACTAGCGGGTCCCCTGTACCGGCCTACACATCATGTGACACAAGACATATTGTAATAGAGCAGAATCAATAATACGTTTTCAAAGAGCAGAACCTCTGTACGCTTGCATATATGGAGGAAGAGCGTTCATGAAACGATCGGTTCAGTCATTTTTTCACGGACAACCTACGAAAAATCTCCCGCCTCACCATCCTTACCTCCTTGGACAACTTATCGATCACGCTATTATTCTCCACCAGCCTTCTGGACAAATAAGGTAGGACTTCTAAAACGGGTCCATAGGGCACGTACTTGTACACCGAGTACCCAACTGCTCCTAACGGAAACGACAAATAATCCGCCATGCCCAATAGTTGCCCAAAGTTAACTTTCCCATCCCTCTTCTCTATCCTGAGCTCCTCCATCAAACGCAGCGCGTACTTGATAGACTCTTCGCTATGCGTAGCAACGAGAACGCTAACTCTCCCAGAGTCTTGGAGAAGGTCGGTCAATGCGCCGTGGTACATAGCCGTCGTTGCGTCATAACTAGGGTTAATCGGGTCTTCGTAACCCTGTTCCTTCGCTCGAAGCCGTTCGTGGTCCATGTACGCTCCTCGGACCAACTTGACCGCAAGGTGAAAGCCTTGTCTTCTGGCAAGTTCCAGGGAGACTCTGACGTCGCGGCGAGCGTTTTTGAGATAGCACTGGTACGTGTTAAATATAACGGGGTGTTCTTTGTTGTACACACGCATGAGTTCGAGAGTAAGCCGAGAGATTGCCAGCTGAAAGTAGCTCTGCTCTGCGTCCACCATAACGGACACTCTCTTCTCTTTAGCAACTTTGGCGATGGTATGGAGGCGCCGCATCATGTTCCGAAAAGCAACCTCGTCGTCCTCTCTGAGGACGGTTGCCAGGGGTTCCATCTTCCCCGTCTTTACGTCGGGCACTTGGAAGAGCCGCGTTATTTCGACCGAGCCCCCGATGAGACCGCTCCAGGAGAAGAGGTTCATGATGCCCTTGTTGTCAAAGTCCATCTGCGAGAGCCACTCGTCGAATTCTTTGCGGTTTCGTGTGATGTGTAGCTTCTCGCCTAGGTTTTCCGGCGTGATGTCAGATAGGGCCACTGGCTCAATGCCGGTTGTTTTCTTGAAGAATGTTCGGCTGCTCTGCACGACCTACGGACCAGTCTTTGCGTTAGTTCATGTTCTATGCTTTTACACCACAGCAGTATGTCTTCTATTAAACGAGGAGGACATATAACGAGCATAACCCTTTGTGCTGCATCCACCGCGCTGATGGCACTGCGAGGACATTCGTTACGGCGCTTAGCATGATGCACGTTACAACATGATGTTACAGGAGACAAGGAGTGTATATGAAAAATCTACAAGCTCCGCAACGTTACCTGCGACAATTGCAGCAGGACATGCGGCTTCCCCAACGCCGTGAGCTTGAGCGCTGCGTAGGCATTCCCACTACCACATTCCGCCAGAGCCTTTATCCTATCTATGCTATTGAGCACAGCTTGCATATTTTCCTCGCATCGGGCCTCGTTCTGGTAAAAGAAGCAGCGTGCTAGAACGCGGGGACATCGTCTGTCCACGTACATTCGGTCTGGTCGGTACGGAGGACTCAAGGCGTTGAAATGGCTGTTGTCGTCCAGAAGCTCAGCAGAGTCTTTTTGCAGGTCTTCTTCGACGCTGTAGTCCAGGATGGTGCCCACACCATTCGAAGCGAGCTTCTTGGCCAAGTAACTTACTTCTTGCAGAGTCTCCCCTCCGGCAAAGTGTTTAAAGATGGTCGATCTGAGGAGTTTCGCGAAGATGTAGTCTCCTGTTGATGAAGTTTATATTGTCAGCGGTGTTGCATCATTTACATTGGGACGTGACAAACAAAAACGCAACCGAATAGTAGTCCCAATAATATAGGTCGGCACTTGTGATTCCTGCTCAATGGTGCTCACTCACTCCCTGCTCACCTAACCGTTTGCTCACTCATGCTCACTTAGCTCCCGCTCATCCCTCTGTTTCTTCTCTCATGCTTGAATGAATGAGCATGCTGATGAGTGAGGTATGGTCACGAGACAACAATGATCATGAGACAACAATGATCATGAGCGACGCGGTTGTGTACCATATAGGGTTCTTTAGCGTGCGCTGATAAGGCTGCACACGTCACACCGCGGCTGGGTTCGAATATTTGGGTCTATGAGGAGGACTGGACAGCCAGGTAGATTTCGAGATATCAATAATGCCTACCTATACCTATGGATACCTATAGCTAAACGCCGCAGACTGGTCCGACGTGGATACCTCGATCTCACGCGACAGGAGTGCCAATTTCCATGGCTACTCTACCCTTGGCTACTGTTGGCAGTTGGCACTAGGCTACTGTTGGCAGTTTATGCGAGAGTTTGGTTTAATCCTGCATTTGTTCCGGTTAAGAACACAATAATAATTCGTATATGACACTCGGATTATATTTTTTTGCACTTGGACCAATTTGTAGGTTAAATTTTTGGCATTTCAATAATTTCGTTTGGCACACAGGTTAAAAATGTCGAATTACAATGATCGGGGACACCCGTTGTGTAAGAGTATGGTAGTATAAACCCATCATAGAACATTCCATTACAACCAGCAGGCCATTTGCGTTTTGAGCGAATAAAAAACGAACCCAAAATACGTCGACTGAGTTTAAGCAGTTGTTCCTGATGCCGTACGAGAAAGCTGAAGCTGCACAGCTTGAGGACGCCGTAAGCTCGGATGAGGTCCAGTAGCGACTTGCTCTTGTAGATCAGCTGCAGATCGTCGAAGTTAGCGATGGTTTCGTGGTTTGTGGACGTTGATGTCGTGTTCTTCGACGCATGTTTCTGGCGAATGTGGATGCCGACTGACCTTAGGATGTGGCTTACTACCACTTTTAGGCCTCGTTTCAGTTGCATCGTTCAGGCCCTCGAGGTTCTTCTTCCGCTTCTTCTTCCTTCTTCTTCTTCTTATTCGACCTCAGATGCTGGCCGTTCCTCTGTTCTCTTTCTTTTTATACATTAACGAGCAATGCTTACTATGATGAGGAAGAAGCTGGATCCCGTTATTACCGTTATCTCACGGTTTTTAATCTTTAACCTAATCACTTTATCCTCTCTTACATCCATCCATTGATCCGTGGCCTATTGCATCTGGCTGTGTGCCACAGCAAGTAGAAGAAGAAGGGTAAATCATGTTGCACAATAGCAGCGCCAACAACACTAATAGATACGTCCTATTATTTAGCATTATATACGCGCACGACCATGTAGAACACCAGTTTTTTTAACGTGCACTGGAAATTAGCAATGTTAGAATGTGCAATTTCAATAGAAATTCAATAGCAATTTAGCTTAGCAATTTTAGAATGTACGTGCGCATTTTCCTCATTTTAATCGTCGATAGAATGTTTGATTTTTCATGCACTATTCAGAGACGACACAGAAAAGCCCCGAGTTGTTTTTAGAGCTTCTGAAGCTTCCATTGCTCAGTGTATTTCTGGCGCGCAGCAGATCATCTAGTAGTAATAAAGGATAAACGGCACGGGGCAATGTTTCCAACCCTTATGCTTTTAACACTTCGACGAATAATTGCTTGATAGAAGATATGTCGAGAGATATATATTACGATAAGAAACGGTAGGACTAATGCACAAATGTAGGACTAACGCCGCGGTATGCAAGTAGGTGCAACAAGGCACTGAATGCGGGCAGAAAAATGTACCTAATAGGTGCACGTTTCGCATGTAAATAGGTACGTTGTAAATAAATGTATTCCACACAGCGTCTAGCTTAGCACATCGGGTAAACATTAGGTAAATCAGGTAAACAAAAGAAGTACGAGGAAATATTTTCCTTGTATATTTAGCTCGTGTTTTCCTATACTCCTGTCCGTATATTTAGGG